>NC_068310.1:26377490-26701656 GCF_025860055.1 Xyrauchen texanus | reverse complement strand
GAAAAACATCCAGTATGCGGCAGTCCTGTGGGCGAAAATGCCTTGTTGATGCTAGAGGTCAGAGGAGAATGGGCCGACTGATTCAAGCTGATAGAAGAGCAACTTTGCCTGAAATAACCACTCGTTACAACCGAGGTATGCAGCAAAGCATTTGTGAAGCCACAACACGCACAACCTTGAGGCGGATGGGCTACAACAGCAGAAGACCCCACCGGGTACCACTCATCTCCACTACAAATAGGAAAAAGAGGCTACAATTTGCAAGTGCTCACCAAAATTGGACAGTTGAAGACTGGAAAAATGTTGCCTGGTCTGATGAGTCTCGATTTCTGTTGAGACATTCAGATGGTAGAGTCAGAATTTGGCGTAAACAGAATGAGAACATGGATCCATCATGCCTTGTTACCACTGTGCAGGCTGGTGGTGGTGGTGTAATGGTGTGGGGGATGTTTTCTTGGCACACTTTAGGCCCCTTAGTGCAAATTGGGCATCGTTTAAATGCCACGGCCTACCTGAGCATTGTTTCTGACCATGTCCATCCCTTTATGGCCACCATGTACCCATCCTCTGATGGCTACTTCCAGCAGGATAATGCACCATGTCGCAAAGCTCGAATCATTTCAAATTGGTTTCTTGAACATGACAATGAGTTCACTGTACTAAAATGGCCCCCACAGTCACCAGATCTCAACCCAATAGAGCATCTTTGGGATGTGGTGGAACAGGAGCTTCGTGCCCTGGATGTGCATCCCACAAATTTCCATCAACTGCAAGATGCTATCCTATCAATATGGGCCAACATTTCTAAAGAATGCTTTCAGCACCTTGTTGAATCAATGCCACGTAGAATTAAGGCAGTTCTGAAGGCGAAAGGAGGTCAAACACAGTATTAGTATGGTGTTCCTAATAATCCTTTAGGTGAGTGTAGTTCTGAAGTACTAACACATTATTAATAGTAGTTAATAGTAAAAACTTTTAATTTTGTGGTTACAATGATTTTACTAGAAAAATATAATGGTAATACTATGGTTAATGTAGTAAAACCATGGTTAATTTTTGTAAGGTATGGTTAGGGGTAGGGGTTGGTGTAGGTTGTCTGTGGGACTCCAAATAAACAATACAAATGCTGCAGTGATGCCACTATACTGTATGTTATTATTTAAACAGGGGTGTAAGTGTATCTGCCACTATTTGCACCAGAGTGCAAAAAAGATGCTTTTTGTTGCTTTTTACACTTAGTGTAAATAACTTCTGTCACTATTTGCACTTTGTCAAAACAACATCTAATGCTAATTGCACTTAGTGCAAAAAAATATGCTTTTTGTTACTTTTTACACTTAGTGTAAATAACATCTGACGCTATTGTACTTAGTGTAAATATAATTTAACGCTATTTGCACTTAGTGCAAGAAGATGCATTTTGTTGCTTTTTACACTTTGTGTAAATAGCATCTGTCACTATTTGTACTTAGTGTAAATATCATCTAACGCTATTTACACTTAGTGCCAAGAAGATGCTTTTTGTTGCTTTTTACAATGAGTGAACATTGCCTCTGCTATACATCTATATATCTATATATTTGTGCATATCCAGTTAAAGTTATTTTTGGGCAAAATTGCGGTGAGATGGACAATTCTGAACATTTTGTTAAAGAAAAATGTTACAAAATGTGTTATGAAACTTTTTTTCTAGCATTTTATGTAATGGCTTACATTTGTATGGGTCTCACCACCTACAATTTTTGCAATTCATCACACTGTTGTTTGGTATTTTAGGTGTAAATTATATGTTTTTAGTTGATTAAATTACTGATTGAATTGAATATAAGGCATCGTAATAAGTGGCAGGAGTGAGCATCTCCAGTATTTCCAGAAGGAAATTTGGTGATTCTGAAGATGACGATTACGTGTACACTATACAGGTACAGCTGTGGAGCATGTAAACATCTTTTATATAATAAAGGCTTAATTGGAATATGGACTTTAATTGGAAAATTATGTGCATGTATGTGGATACTATCAGTCACATAGCTCACATTTATTTATAGTCTGGCTTGCTACCCCACAGTTGTAAATGAGCACAGTTTTGTTTTATTAATGCTGAAAAGTGGATAATCGTTGATGTCCTGAGCAGCAGTATCAGCAGCTTGAAACATGTGACATCGATTTGTAAATATTGTTCCAAGACTAATAATACAATGTAAACGAATGAACAAATTGATCTGGTGGATGACTGATCGTACCAGAGAGATAAAGCAAAGACACACCCCACATTAAACATCCTGTCAACCAGAGCTTCACAGTCATGCTCAGCTCTACACAACATTTAGTTTGTTCTTATGACAACAGTGTTAACTGGCAGTGTTGGGCAAGCTACTCAAAAAAATGTAGCAAGCTAAGCTACCTACTACTCAGCATAAACATTAGTTAAGCTAAGCTAAAAGCTACAATTCAGAAAAAGTAGCAAGTTAAGCTACAAGCTACACGCCAAAAGTAGCTTGCTACATTTAAGTTACTTAATTTTTTTTCAACCGCAGATGCACAGAGCATACTTTCATAGACAAAGCATCTAAAATACTTATTCATATGAAATTTATTAAAGCCATGGTCCAGTATATTACAGTTTTTAGTGCAATACAGTATATAATTATACAGTAGGTGCTATACGTATGTGCTCGTAAAAAATAAAGAAATACATTTAAATTCATATTTAGACATGCTACTTATACATACCCTTATACTACATTATGTGTTCACCATGTAAATCAATATTTTTACATTTATTGTTCATATTTAGACTACTACCTCTACAAACACGTTCAATATGAAAAATCACTATTTTTACATTTTATTTTATTATATTTATACTACTACCTCTACAAACCCATACCCATTTAAATGCTGTATATCTGTATATCTGTATAACAACTCTGTGTTCATACAGTATACTATTAATCTTATCCTGTAATTATGTGTCTAGCATAGTATATAGTTGTATTTCTGTATGTAATGGAAGCTTTTGATAAGAGGCCACATTTCTGTGTGTGTGTGTGTGTGTGTGTGTGTGTGTGTGTGTGTGTGTGTGTGTGTGTGTGTGTGTGTGTGTGTGTGTGTGTGTGTGAGTGAGAGAGAGAGAGAGAGAGAGCACATCTGGGCAATAACAATGTGATATCTGATGGTATCAGATTGTACTACCATGGTAATTTGAAGTATAAAAATACCATAGTACTTTGCTATATTACCACATTCATATACCATTGTATTAACATGTTGCTCCCAGGTAATGGTACATGTACAAAAAACATGGTAATGTCATGATACTTTTTAAGTGTATTCATGTAGGCTAATAAGTGTTTTGATAATATTTTGGTTGGAAAATTTCTTTACCTGTAGAAGATGTTCACATGCTGCACACGTATTGAACTTAATAAAGAATTTTTTCATTAATCTCAAATGATAGGATGTACTTTCAGGTTTGGTTTCCATTGATTGATTGTAGATCCACTGCAACCAGCATTATATTTATTTGCTGTGTTATAAAATATTACATGAGCTTGTTGACAAATGAGAGCGCATGCTAAATGATTCAACAGTGCGAGTCATTCAGATCGAATCGCAAACCGATTCAGACTGCTTCCCACATGTGAGCAATTAATTGTAAAGAAATGAGCGATTCATTTGTGATCAGACATCTTTAGTTCTGATTCAAAACTGGGATTAGTAAACACAGGGTACAAGGCATGATGTAGCGGTGTAGCAATTGTCAACGCCATGCTGCTACTTTGTCAAAAATATAGCTTTGCTACTGAAAAGCTACTTGATATAAAAACTACCGAAGCTACCGTCTCGCGCTACATTCAGAAATGTAGTTCAGCTAATAGCTTTGCTATCTGTAGCGAAGCTACTGCCCATCACTGTTAACTGGTCACTGTCACTATACTTGTAGATGTTTACTACAAATATTGTTAAACACTAGATGGCTTAATAATTAGGATTTATTTTGCTGGTCTGGTTAGCCTGCTGCTAAAATATTTCTAGACCCACCACAAAATATTATACATTGTAAGTATTTTTTATGTGCCAGAGTAAATCAATTTGACTCCAGCGGTTAAATTCATGTCTCCTTAAGTGATACGATAGCTTTTGGTGCAAATAAGATCAATATTTCTACTTTTACTTTTTAACTCTAAATCATCGCTTCCTTTAAGCTTCACAACAGGGTGGAGATCATGAAACCCCCAGTGTTGTATAAAGTATCCATTCGTCACACATAAGTAAAATTAAAGATACCTTCATTGAAATTGACTCAAGTAAAAGTTAAAGGAACTGATTTTAAATTTACTTCAATATTAAAGTACAAGTGAATCGCATAAATTAAGGAAAACCTAATCAAACCCATGGCAACTTACACGATTGGCGGAGCTGTGCTCGAGTTTATATTAGGAGTTAACTCAAGAACTGCTCTGAGCAATCAGTTAGCGAGTAAATGTACTCATTTGGTGCAAAATAATGAAGTAAACCACAGGAATTAAACTAATAGATCACTCACCTTCATGACATCCCAGATGTGTATCACTTTCTTTCAGCTGTTGGACACAAATTAAGATTTTTAGAAGAATATCTCAGATCTGTAGGTCAATTCAATTCAAGTGAATGTTGACCAGAACTTTGAAGCTCCAAAAAGCACATGAAGGCAGCATAAATGTAATCCATAAATGAAATAGATAAGACTCCAATGGTCAAATCAATGTCTTCTGAAGTGGTCCAGATGGTTTTGGGTGAGAACAAACAAAATTCTAACTCATTTTCACTGTAGTCTCTAGACACGATCATGATTGCAAGCTTGATTGAACGAGTTATATTTTGGTCTGTTCTCACCAAAACAGACTGGATTGCTTCAGAAGACATGGATTAAACCACTGGAGTCATATGGATTATTTTATGGTGCCTTTATGTGCTTTTTGGAGCTTCAAAGTTTTGGTCACCATTCACATGATTGTATGAACCTACAGAGCTGAAATATTATTGTAAAATCTTCATTCGTGTTCTGCAGAATTAAGAAAGTCACACATATCTGGGATGACATGAGGGTGAGTATATAATGAGAATTTACATTTTTAGGTGAACTAACCTTTTATTGGTGCACTCAAGTTACATCAGAATGATCATATTTACTAGATTAGCACAAATAAACAGCACCACAAAGTTGTAAATCCAGCAAGATTTTCGTTTAATGGCGAATATCTAAGATGGGAATCTTAAATTGATGTCAATTTAAGAAGCATGGCAAGAATCAAGCAAATTGGTGACTACACAGTTTAGATTGATGCATTTTTGTGCTATTGATGAAGAATAAAGCTTGCCAGAAAATAAAATGTATTTAGCTTGTTTAAATGGGGTTGCAGGCTTGTGCAACAAATTAGCATTTCCCACCAGTATATGTGGCCACATGTTGTTGCATTGGTGGTGAAAAAGCTTCCTGCTTTTTCAAAAAGTGAAAAAGATAAAACATTTCAAAACAGTCCCATTCTGTCCAACTAAAATCACGTTAGCGCTCATTATGCTGCAATTATGGCTTCTGACCTTGTAAGTACGAACTTTCCAGGAAGACTTGAACATAGTTTAGCCTAAACCACAACATAACTGAAATAGTGAACCACATAGAACACCCTAGTAACAACATATTGTATAGCATCAATGTGCTAAAAGCAAAGAGAACACCTTAACAACCACCCAGAACACTCTAGTTTCTAAAATAAATATTGTTAGACATTTTCATGAGCACTGCTAATTATTTATCCACATCGTCGACCTTATTTAAATGTAAAAAGGTAGCCTAAACACATTTGTTTGACTTGCATATGCTGATAGCACATAACTTTATAAAATGAAAATCAAATTAATTAATCAAAATATGGATTTAAATTTACATGAGCAGTTTATTGTCTTCCCAGTGGAGATGAAGGAACACACGTTGTCTGGAACGTGCTTCGTTGTGATTTCGATTCAGATTCATGATTCGTGAAACAAATCATTCAGACCAATTTTGAATCTTTTTTAAAGGTTCAAATGGAGTTATAGGTAAAAGATTTGACTCAAATGATTCTTTCACGAATCAGACATCACTATCGCTGATCCACATTGGATTTAGACGTAGAGCTGATATTTTTTGCAGTGTTCCGTCTCAAAAGTAACGAAAGGGTTGGAGAAATTTATCGGAGTAAAAGTATTAATGGGGCACTTTGCTTTAAATCAGTCAGGGGAAAACATGTGAAAAATGAAGACGATAGTACAGTTTGCGAATCTGCAAAAAGATTTGAATGTTTTATTTACATTTCTGAGAATGAAGTGAGAATAGTACTTTTTGCATTTTACAGTAACAGAGTTTTATTTGTGTAATAATTGTTATTTCCACAGTGAGACTAACGTTACTGATAAAAAATGTCCTTGTCTAAAAGTTTTACAATGGCTCAAATGACGGTATTTCAAAGAAAACTCGGTATCGTCAAAGAAATGAATTTTCACCCTCTAAAACAATAGAAAGGAATTATTTAAAGGGCAATAGACTTCATCGTTTTTAATAAAAAAAACCCTGACTTGGTGAAAGTTTAATTAATAAGGGGCTTAAGTCTATGGGAAGAGGAGGGAATAGGGTCTTTAAGGGGTACTTATTTTTCCATCTGGGCTATTCTCCAAAAAAACTAGTCAATTAGTCTCTTAAGCTGCAGAGACAAAAACGTTATTAGTTCTAGCAAAAAGAATAATGGGTTTAGAAGGTTTTGCTTGAGAGGCAGGCAAAATCCCAAGCTGAATCCTGGGTATTCAGAATTTGTATTTTTCGCATAATCGTGAAATACCAAGCAGATTAATATGCATGCAAGTGTTTTTTTCTGCGTAATAATAGGCAGTCAGGAAGAAGGCCTGTCATGGTTTATAGACAAAAATAAAGGTACCAAAATGGGTGCTCAAGTAATCATTCAGTTGGATTCCTTTGCAATATGCCAACTTTGAAATTTGTGGACTTCTACATTGAGGAACACAAAGAGACTCCTAAGTATCTCCTTAACTGCCATGGTGGATTGAGCAACGTCTGACCATTCTATGTCAATGTTTTTTGTTTACTTAATTGGTTAGCTGCCAGTCTGTTTAAGGTTTTGGAATCCTTTTTAGATTGCATATTATGAAGTGTAACTCCTAAATAATTGTCTTCTCGGCACGATAGCTACATAAATCAGCCACACCCTTAGTTGTACTTCTATTTGCTTTGTTGCCATCAACTGCCCCTAATACCAGACATCAGATAATCCTGTTGGCACAGTTCCTCACCCACAAAGTCAACTCCTCTTTTTAACTTGAAAAGGGAGAAAATACTTTTTATATTCTTCACAAGACATATTTTAATGGAATAATTAATAAAAAAATGAAAATTCTGTCTATAGGCACCTATCCACCATTGCGACTAAAGGTTCTGAGTACGATTACAAACCATTCCTGGCCCGGATTTCTCAACACGGTTAGCTAACCGAACTCAGGACAGAGAAAAGTGCTGGTGAAATGGTTTCGTGACATGGTGACTCATGATTGGTCACCTGCCCAGTCAATCCATTCTAATCCTGATTTTGCAGCACCACAATAAAAAAACCCTGCCAACAAACTCATATTGGTACAGAATGACATGATTCAGCGATGGTAACCATTCGGAAAAGCAGCTGTTATTTACTTATCCTTATGTCGTTCCAAACCCATGTACTGTTATTTTATCAGTGGAACACAAATATATATATTTATCTTAGAATATTTACTCAATCTCTCAATTATCGAGCACCAAAAAGGACATAAAAACCATAAAAGCACCATAAAAGTATTCCATATAACTTGTGCACAATATTCCAATTCTTCTGAAGCCATACTATAACTTTGTGTGAGAAAATATATATATTTTTTTATATAATTTGTTGATAATGTTTCCAAGTTCCCAAGAACAAATTGTACATCCTTAGAAATTTCTCCTTTTATGTTCGACAGGAAAAATAACTGCATATGGGGTTTCAACGACATGAGGGTGAGTAAATAATGACATTTTCTTATTATTTGGTCAACAGACTAGTTTTCTTTTTTTTTGCAAATAATCCCTCACAGCCACAGCCTTGGGCCTCACTTGGAATTAAATACGTTTAACCTTCAGCTTGGCTGTTGGTGCCTTAATGATAAAAAGGTAACTGGAGATCAGTGTTTGGAGATGGTAGCCACCTTGCCTTTGAGCCGCTTGAGTGAAATTTCTCTTGCCTCCTGAGGTGAGTATAGATTAGACAAGGATTGCATAACAGTGTCAGCACAAGGCAAGTCTTTGGTGCCCAAACTATGACCAGCTTCCTCACAGAATGCAATGAGATGCAGTTTTTCTCTCTCTGGTGCATACAGAGAGGTGATTGGCTACATAAGGCCATCAAACAAATTAATTATTTCCCCTCCATGGTAAGAAGGTGCTGCTCTCCCAAATCGAGTGCCTGCACTTGGTTATTACACTTTAATAGCTTGCTCACCAAACTAACCATATATTACTGCGTGTGCAGACTCAGATCAGAGAAGATGAATAGGCTATTAATTAGAGTTGCGCAGAGAGGGCACAGGGGAGAGACTACTCATAGCCCTGCAATCAGTGTCAATGGGGCGCTTCTCTCTACATGCTAGCCAGGCCATTGCCAGGTCAATAGACTTGATATCAGAGTCTCAAGAGCACAAGCCAACAAAAGCCAGACAGTCAGGTGGGCAGAGCATAGCAGATCGCGGGTATGTAGAATCAGCATGCAAGGTGGTTTGAAAAAGGATAATAGAGTGCTCATTGCTTAATGCAGGGGCTTACAGCCTTTTCAGAGCCAGGGACCCCACACCCAGACCCTCAGCAAACCCATAGACCACCAGTGTGCAAAAGCTAGGTTTTCTGTGCAACACTATTAAAACTTTAATTAAAGATCTCATTAAATCACTTGATAAGCAACATCATTTTCTTTCATGTGTTGATCTCTGTCCTACTGAAACAGGATGTTTGGGCGGCATCCCGTTTTGTTTAATAACCAATAGACATTTGGCCCTGTTTATACCTGGTATTCAAGCTGAATTGTGTTACATTTTGGATGTTGAAAAAGAAGAATCGCTGAAAAAACTGTGCAATGTTTCTCCCAATTAAAAGTGTTTATAAATCTTGTTTTATTGCAGAGTTTGATTTACAGTCAGGTAAGTAGGCATTGCTTTGCTGCTGTTCAAACCAGGGGGTCAGTAATTAACTGGTTAGCAGGTCCCCGTGAGCCTCTGTGGTAGTTGCTGCAACTACACCCTATGATGGAAAAAAGCTAAAGAAACATTTAGATTCAAAGTCATTACATTATAATACATGTTCCCCATCTCACTAGGGGACTTCTTTGAAGACCTCGGTTACCTCTGAACTTAAGAAAAGGCCAATGAGAAATTGGCAGACAGAATTTGCATGTCCCTCCCCAGACATACGGCTATAGAGGGGTGGAAGCATGCATCTGTCCATTGAGATTTCTTCTTCGGAGGCGAGTGGTTGTGCGATCAGCAAGCTGAAGTCACTTACTTTTCCACTCACCTCTGTAGAGCGTACGCTGTTAGATCTACGGCGCATATCAGTGGCTTTCTCCTTCTCAGCACGGCAGTGCAGCTTTGCCCCTGGGCGCTCTGACAGCATTTCTAAAAGAGAGTATTTCTGTAAAAGAGTTTATTTTCTCTAAAAGAGTAAATACACAGCTGGCGTTGAACGTCCTTTTCAGGACGCATTTTTATAAAGATGCCCTTCCGCCCCTGTGTAGTTCCTGGATGCGGTCAATTTCTCTCCGCTCCTGACGGTCTCAGATGCTGCCTCGTGTGTCTGGGCAGCGATCACACTGAGGCAGTGTTTGTGGATGGTTCGTGTTCTAACCTTACCATGGCAACTTTGCAGTCGTGGCTGTCCTTCTTAAGGAGGAATGCCACTCCACTATATATATAGGTAAACATATTTTTTTTATTGTGGAAAAACTGGAAGACATGTATTAATTATCTTTAACTAGATTTTTATTTCATAAAATGTTTTGAATATATTTGGCTACAACGGTTGATAGGATGAATTTAAAATTATGATTTGAAATGAAATTTACGTAATTTTTTAAAGTTTTAAAATGTTCAAAATGGGGCCCCGGTTTGGTCAGTTGCTTTGGGCAACCGTAACCCCCAAATCGTAAACCCACCCCTGCAAATAGTTTAAAAAGGTTGATCTTTTTTTGTTGTTTTCATTTCATCTTTCCCCAGGGGCCTGTGAACGCTTGGTTGAATGTCCTGGGCTTAATGTAATAGTATGTAGGCGAGCTTAGTCAACAGCTTTCTCCTGGACCCCTGACTTTAAATGAGAAAATTATGGATAAAATATTTGACATCCACAGAAGATTTGTGGCAAAAACGATTGTTTGGCTTGCTCGTCGAGCTGATCCTCAGAATTAGCTTTTTATAGCAATTAATTAAAACACTCCATAGGAGTCGCTCCGTCTTGCACTCATAGTCACTGGATAAATAACTCACAGAGGACGATATATGTCCCTTTATTAGCTGACATGATCTCGCCAGCATCTGTAGCGGGGGGACTGTCTGCTAGTGAGCGACTTTGCGGAGAAGTTGAGCACCATCACTCAATCTGAGTGTTGTCTTTATAGCTTGTTTTGTTAAAAACCTGTTCTTTTTTTTATTCAAGGTATCAGAGTTATGGCCTGTCTATGCAAATGAGGCAGTTTTGACAGTTTGTTATTCATATCATCGCCTTTTTAAACACTTAAGCAACATAAATTTGCAGCTGACAGGCTGCTATGAAATTGCCACTAAATATTATTAAATATTTTAACAAGTTCCTTGTAAATACGTCCTAAATGTTTGAACGATGGGCAGCAAGAAAAATGGCCTTGCATCAACTTATTAGAGGCAATAAACTGGACAGGATTTACAGCGATAGCGGAGCAACTTAGGACACCCTTCTTTTTTCTTTTCACTTATCCTGTTTTCCTTGTTCGTCCTGATGCACCCAGTAAAATGCTAAGCATTGTTTAAATCCCAGTGATTTTTATAAGTCATGAGACATTGTGGTGGGAGATGAGAGAGGCAGCCCATCACTTAGACAATCACTCTGATGGCATACTGTACATCACCGAATACACTTTTAACATCTTTTCAAGTGCCCTTTTATCTTTTACTGTGAAATGCTTTCAATTTTGTGGTGCTGTCCTATGTGATAAATGGGAGATATTGAAGACACCATTGTGTGTTTATGTGTTTGTGATGACTATGAGTGTTCTGTTATGATTACCAGTATGAAATCACTTTAATATAATGGAGCACTGCCTGAAATTAGACAGAAGTGTTTGAGTTATATGTCCTCTGTAACAAAACTTTAAGTCTTGCCATGGAATTTTCATGGCTTTCTCATCAACATGTCTGCTGTTGAACTGGGTGATTTTGGGACAAGATTAGTTACTGTAGTAGTTAATGTTTACTGTGCAAAGCAAAGGTTCTCTTCAAGTGTCTGTCAGAATGGATTCAGAGATAGTTCATTCACACTGAGAAAAAACAAAACTGGCATTACATATTACATTTCTATTTATTTCATATTTTGATACCCATACCAAAAAATTATGTGTCGGTACCATGATATCACATGGTAATAACATGGTTATTTGATATACCATGGTATTTAAATGGTACTCCAAATACTAGATTTTTTTTTTCCTTCATAAGTACACATAAGTAATATTTACATTATATTCATGATGTTAGCCAGAGGGGAACTGGCCCCCACAGTGAGTCTGGTTTCTCCCAAGGTTATTTTTCCTCCATTAATCAACATCTTATGGAGTTTTGTGTTCCTTGCCACAGTCACCTTCAGATTGCTCACTGGGCTTATTAATACAATTACTATTTAATTACTTATTTTTAAACACAATAAACAATCGTATTTTATCTAATTACCCAATGATGATTCATCGACATTATAGACATTCATTTTATCGTCTGTTAATGCCTGATCTTTTGTAAAGTTGCTTTGAAACGATGTGTGATGTGAAAGGCGCTATACAAATAAAATTGACTTGACTTGACTTCATTTACATTTATGCATTTTGGCAGACGCTTTTATCCAAAGCGACTTACAGTGCAATTAATACAGAGACAATCCCCCCGGAACAAACTGGAGTTAAGTGCATTGCTCAAGGGCACAATGGTGGTGGCCATGGGGTTTGAACCAACGACCTTCTGATTAACAGCCCTGTGCTTTAGCCACTACGCCACCACCACTCCATGACTTCAAAGGACAAAGGTTACCTTTCAGCAAAATCCATTGCAAAACCATGGTATGTTTCGGTGCATTTTTGTTAGTGTGTATGCATATTTCAATGGGATGTGTGTTAATTTATTTTACTTTAAGATAATACCATATGAGTAGGAATACTCATATTCCAGTTTAATGTGCAGAGACAACTATAAGTAAGCCATTTGTTGGTTGATTGCCATGGAAGTTGTAATAACTGTGGCTCTGTGAAACTCTCAAAAAAATGTTTTAATGGTTTGAGCAGCTGACATTTCAACATGTGACCCAACCAATGGTGTAAGTTGGGGTGGGACTTTCTGTTTGGTTTACCTGTGGCAGAGGATAGTTTGGGAAACCTGTTTGAGTGGCCCATTCTGCCCAACACATCAACACTGTCTCATCCAATGGCATGAGTTTGGAGAGGGACTATCTATCTGTTTGTTTGTTTGTTTGTTTGTTTGTTTGTTCTATGACAGAGGGGGGAGTGTCTGACAAAGGTGATTGAAAACAATGCTTATTATTTCTAATTTAGTCACATCACCTTAAAGGAAATGTAATTTATTGTTTAATAATGATCACCAGCTTTTACTAGTGTTGTAATGGAAAAGAAAGGATCATACGTCGTCTTGAAGAGCATGCATCTGTGAAGAGAAGCTGGTGATTGAAAGTTACTATTTCTTATTTGAAAGGGAACTGGCTTTTCTCATCCACATGTTCATTCGAGGCCTCCTCACTGCTGCAACCTTGGGGCCTTAATCGTTAATCGTCAAATCATGCCACTAATTTGTTTTATTAAAAAGTCTAATGAGCTTCCAGTTCCTTGAAATTGTCGAGATGATGACACAATAATGGAAACGGGTACATGGTTTGTGGTCATTACCAAATATTACAAGCTGGAAACTGGGAATAGGATGAATTCTCTGAAACACATGTCTGCTACAGTGCTTAAGTGGCCGTATGTTGCTCAGTCACAGTCACAGATTTGGTTCACAGTGTTTTGTGGGAGAATGGTTTACATTTTCCTCCTCTTTGAGTTGAATCAGGCACGATAACGACATGCATTGCTTCAGAATCAGGACTTAAAATTATTTTCTTAAAATAACACAGTTTTACATTTGGCTAATTGAACATAGTGTGCTATAATTTATTTGAGAAAAGCAGTGGGGTCCAGTTTATTTATTTATTTTTTCATTTAAACCTGGAAATATACAAAAGTTTTAGGATTTTATTGAAAAATGTCAAACAAAGAAACATTATGAAGAATTGTGAAGAAGAATATTCTGCACTATTTCTAGGTATCAAATCAAATATATACAGTACGTAGAAATATGTAGACATTTTCACAAAAGGTCAGATTTCCTTCTCAAATCATGCAGGATTATGTTCAAACTTGTCCATGTCAGCTTGAGTGCATACTGTCATTAAAGGAAATTCTGAACTTCTACACTTTTCACTCAATTTGCTATGCTAGTAATACAATTGTAATTAAAATTTTGTAGTATGTTAGAAAAGATAAAAGCTTCACTTGTGGACTTTTTTTTTTTTTTTTTTTTTTTTGACTTTTGGACACACTGTATCTCAGCAATGTACTACAAAACATGACTGACCCTCTCCCTTGTTTTGCCAATATGTGCCCATGTGACATTGATCTAAACCGGATTCCGTGGGGTTAATACAGTGTGGTTGACTGACAGTTTGGCCCCATAGGGTAGTGGCTGTTTATTCTTATCTGGCCTCCTCGATGTATGTGGCTCTCCATTGCTGTCCATGTGCATCAGTCTTTACAGCTGCAATAAGGTGACGGCTGCCTTGTCAGCAATGCGTATCTCCTCTCTCCAAACCCTCTTCAAGTTTTTTGCCGGCTTGGCAGAATATGAGTGTGTTCCTGGCTGTAACCTTGCCACCAGCTCATGTGTGTTTTTTCCCGGTCAAAAGACTAGTGATGACTCAAGTCACACCTAGTGCACCTCCAGGGTATGAAGTAAGAAACGGGGGAGGAGGGAGGATGGATTTAGTGAGTGCATTTTCATACATGATCTGACACTGATTATGCTAAATAACCCAACAATGTGTAAGGTCATGTAAATGCCTTAAACTGTGTTCTTTTATTGGGAAAAGGTCATGAACAGTTGAAGTAAAATCCAATTGGGAAATCAAGGCTTTGCTCACACTGCACACAAATTCTATTTGATTTTCAAATCCAGTGTGGAATAAGATCTGTATGTTCAGTGTAGTGTAGTATCTACAATAGTTGGTGTAGTCATTATGTAAGCATCAACACAATACCACTGTTTCTTACATAAACTGAAAGATACTTTCACTATGGAAAGATAGGATGAAAAACGTTTTGCCTCTGATCATGACTATCATGACATCTTGCCGCTCACAAGGCGCATTATCATATACAATATTTCACGCATTTATACATATATTGTTTGTAACAGCTCTCTTGTTCACTCATTCACTGTTAAGCACATACTTAATGTCACATAGTTCGAAATATGAGCAAAGAGGAAGAGAAAATTTGTGTCTTCTGACCCCTCTCTAGACAAAATTGTGTTAACGGTTGCCAGAGTATTAGACGGGATGTCCCATATTTTTGACAAAATGAAGATGGCCTGTACCGGGAGCCGTGAAATGCAAGAGGGGAACCCTTTCCCTGTACAGACTGTAAAATGCCCCAAATTAAATGTGTTGTGACCTGTATTGAGGCAGCAAAATACTCAAGGGGGAACCTCCACCCTCAGTTGGGCTCTGGCCCAAACCAACCAACCCCATCTGAGGGGAAAACACCCTGTATTGAAGCACATACGCACATACGCTCAATATTAGCGTGGCATAAAGTTGGTAACCATAATTGTGCACTTTGAAATACATTACATATTGTGATGAATGATGAAAAAACTACTTGCATTGTGGTGCCAGTTCAGATTAATCTGATTTCAAACCTCTTATGTAAAGTATGTGGTTTTGATCTGGTTTGTAAAAATCCAGTGGTGAATTCTCAGGGCCAGCGAAGCTGTCTCAATGATCTTTTTGTCTATGTATTTTCAATTGCTTTCCACTCCTAATTCATCTACAAATGAACAGCAAAAAACAAAACATTTATCCAATCAGAATTTATTTCTTGATGCTTACAAGCGAAATGTGACGATGTTTCACAAATCGCATGCCCAAAGCCGAACTTGTTAGCTGAAGCAGCTTGGGAGTCTGAGCTCCAACCCGTTAGGCCTTCAGGATTTCCACTGAATCCCTCAACAATGCAAATGAACAGGCATTTAAAGTCAGATTGTCAGATTCATCAGCCAGTCAGATTCATTTATTTGTTCTTGGTGGGTGTGGTCTTTAGGATATGTCCCAGGCTGTCATCACTGCAGCTATCGCCATTGAAAAAATAGATCCTTATTGATTTAAATACCCAGGAAAGAAGGGCTTATTTTCACTTCAAGCTAATTGGTAAGTGCTTTTTGCATTGTTATAGCAACATCAGGTGTTTTCTAAGTGTAAATTATGCTGGCTGGAGTGTCGGTTGAAAACAAAATGTATTGCAAGCAACATTTAAATCGCAATTGTTATTAAATAGCTTTTTCTTGTTATTAAACCGCCTTGGTTTTGGCTTTCGTTCATTGACGTGTTTTTTAAAAGTCAATTGGTATTTTTTGTTGACTGCAACATAATGTATGATGTCCAGAGGCATTGGGTGTCTTATTCATTGTGAAACTGTGTATTCGTAATGGCATGAATCGCACTGAAGGGCTAGACTTAAAATGCATGTGTTGCCACTGTAAAAATCTGATTTCATGTTTTAAATTTGTTATTTTTTTTGCTGTTCACACTACAAAAGCTAAACAGATTTTTTTTTTTACTGCTTGTATGAACAAAGAGCTAGAAATTTGCTGTCTCCTAATTTTGCTTTCCAAGTTAATATATGTACTGGCATTCTAGCGGCTTATTCATAGTGTACATTTTTTCATGAGCAAACCTGTTGATTTTAAAATCTCATGTAAACACAATTTTCATGCATTGTTGTATTATTATTATGAGCTGATTTTTGATTAGGTATCAACATTTTGTTGTACATGTAAGCACACTCAGTGTTGGATGGATGTGAATTAGAGGTCTGCACCTTAAAATGAAACCCGAACACGACCCATACCCAAGACCGTGTGACCTAACCCCACCCGGCCGAAACTGTACTGTCAGATTTTAAGCCCGAACCCGAAATGGCTTACTATGTAATTTTCTCTCCTAGCAAGTACTGTTGCAAAAGGCTGTATTATATGTAAGCATATAGGCAACATTCGTAACATTACTGAAACATTAAACATACACAGTTTTTACAAGGCACAGCAGCCCCTTAGTACACTAGAGCAGAAAGGAAAAAAGCATTGCCGTACCATTTATTTGCTGAAGCTTCATCTGGAGCAGAACAATCTGGAATAATATGAAACAATGCAACAGTCCCCTCTATGCAGCCTGAACTTGTTTAGAATATTGATTCTTTGTGACAACTGCGCTAAAACAATCTAGACGCAGCACAAAGAATGAAACAGACCGCAGATGTCTCAACATTTGTCAAACAAAAATTTATTTTTAAATTGACATTGTGTTTAAAATGTGCCAGTCCTGTGTGAGACGCTGAAGAAAAAGCGAGACACAGTGCAAATGTCAAAGACATTTGTCCAGCATGTGTTTCAACAATGGGAAAACAGAACAGATGCGCTGAAAAACTAATTCGGAGTCCATTCCCGGCTGTCTGTGAGTGAGAGCACGTGCGTGAAACAAGTTTGATAAGCCTGTTTATTTTTTTAATTAATTACAAACCTAAACCCGACATGAAACCAAAGTCCAACTTGAAAAACTGCCCCAAACCTAGGTTCTCAGGTCCTGTCAGGCCTGGGTCGGGTTGCAGACCTCTTATGTGAATGTGTTGGTTGGGGAACTTCAGGACGCAGGACTAAAAGCTCAGGCAGCTCTCGTCTGTGCTCATTTGATTAGCCTGTCTCATGCACAGGAAGTGCTGAAAGGCACTGGTGATTGTATCGCTATGAGAAGCGCTGTCTGTAGATCAGAAGATAGTTGCCAGTCCTTCCCTCCAAATGCCAAAGTGGTCTTCAATTCAGTTATCTCTGTCTCCCTCTCTCTCTCTCTCTCTCTCTCTCTCTCTCTCATACTGTCTCTTACTCTGTCTCTCTCCACAAACTCTCCCCCTGAGGTCCTGATTAGCAGGGTTAAGCATGAGGGGCCTTGTGTTGGTATTTCTGTGATTGCTCGTATGCACCGCACATGAATTTTTTAAGCCATTTATTTTCCTGACACCACCATATGGTGCAGCAACTTGTCCATGTCTTCAGTTGCAGTTGCATTGGAAATGTGGTACCTTGATCATGTTATGACTTCACTGTAGCTTTGCAATAAGCACTTTTTGAGTTTTGACAATATTTTGAGAGTACCAAGAATCGTGATCAAAATTATTCTTAACCAAATGGGTCAGCAGATAATAAAGCATTAATCTAGAGGTTTTGTTTTATAGTGATTTTACCATGGGTAAGGGGTCCACTTAGAGTTTAGAGCTTAAAAACCTTAACCTCCTGAGACCCCCATGTGACTTCTGTGTGCATATTCCATTTCCCTTTTTGATTTATAACTAGTATTTTTTACTAGTGATTTGTAAAAAATTCCAGAGCAAATTGTTTTCCTAAAAAAGTATGTCAAAGTTGTGAAATTGTAAGTAATACCAAGCTATAGAAAGTCATTTGTTTCATCAAATAATTTATTTTGTGTCCAGGAGTGATGGTTATTCATGTTTTTAGAAATTATAGACATTACAACTGATTTTCTATAAAGCTGAATTAATAATTCTTATTACAATTAATGGGCAGTATCATTAAATCACTGCTAACCATGTTAAACATGACGTGCACACAGAAGAAAAGATAGTTTAACCAATTAAGCAGTCGGCACCTCGTTGAAAATACACTTCTTTATAAGCAGATTAAGAAAATGGCATGCCTAGCCTAACACAGTCATTTTCTAGGCTACTTACTCAAAAGTATACTTTTTTTGATGAGCAAAATTAACACGTCAACATGGTCCGGTGAAAGACGGGTCTTGACTCACCCTTAGGCTGCTATCCTATAGCATACAAGCACACACAGGTTTAGAAAAGACTCAAATGTGAAACATCCGACTTTCAAGCCATTCGCTTCCCGCACCACTACTTTGCTGAGTTTGCTTGTCTAGCGAGTAGACATTTTCCTGTGCACGCCAAGAGTGAGAGAGAGAGAGGGAAGAAGCATGCGTAGCCTGAGGTGAAATGCAACTTTGTATCTGCTTCAGATAAAATAATATTTGTATTATTAATTCTATTTAAAATATGTAACATTAATATTAATATGTAAAAATATAAAGCCAAGCGTAAATGTGTAAAAATGATGATCAGTTTAACGGGGGGAAATATTAACCGACTAGTAATTCCATTGTCGATTAGCAGAATCAGAACCGTTTAGTCAACTAGTCTCGCACATCCCTAGTTGAGTGGTCTAAACATCATCTGCAGCCTGAAACTGAACTTTTGGTTGGATTTTAGGAGTGAATGCAGCTGCATAGAAAGCTATTTAGTAAATTACTTAACATAAAGTGTGCTGTCTGTCTACACTGGTTTCAGAAAAGTTAGAAATACACCTTATTTTCACCCTAATGCCATATAAAGCCTCTAAAAGCAAAAATGTTCAGCTTTTACATGAATACATTTATTCTCAATGTGAAAATGCATAGTATATATATCGGAATGCATTTACTAATGTTAATTAATAGAGCTGTATTGTACAATGATAACAAAACAAAACATGAACAAAATGTATATTAAAATGAAGCGAATTGTCCCACAGATGTGTTAATGTTGACACTTCATATTTGTCAGCGCATTGACACGTAGAAAATTGATTTTTTTAAAGTGGCATATCAAACAAAACTAGAACTCTTTACAACCAAACAGGTTTCAAAAAACTTTCTTACCAGAGGCACTTTATTTGGCACTACGCCAGTAGCACCGCTTCCTGGAAATCAACATCATGCTGTTGTGTCATGTGATGCGGTGCCCCAGAAATGTAGTCCTTAAATGACAGTGTAGAGTCTTGTGAACATTACTCAGTCAGTTTTAATTCATTTAAATTATGCGTTGCATAAAGTGAAGCCAAAATACAACGGCCACACATGTGGATGAGGGGTTGCACGAGGTTAACCTTGGTAAAATCAATGTACTGCATGGCCTCAAGTTGCTTATTCCTTTTTTTTCTTCCGTTTTCTCCCCAAATTTGGAATGCACAATTCCCAATGTGCTCTAAGTCCTCATGGTGGTGTAGTGACTCACCTTAATCTAGGTGACGGAGGAAGAATCTCAGTTGCCTCCGCATCTGAGACCGTCAATCCGCGCATCTTATCACGTGGCTTGTTGAGCACGTTACCACGGAGACATACAGCATGTGGAGGCTTCACGCTATTCCCTGTAGCATCCACACGCAATTCACCACTTGCCACACTGAGAGTAAGAACCACATTATAGCGACCATGAGGAGGTTACCCCATGTGACTCTCCCCTCCCTAGCAACCAGGCCAATTTGGTTGCTTAGGAGACCTGGCTGGAGTAAATTTATTCCTTTTATAAAATGGTGGCAACAGCAATATGATAAAATACAATAATGTAAAATAATTACATTTATTAATGAAAATAAAAATAATAATTAAAACAATAAAATCTCAATAAATGATTCTACCTCCAAGTAATGTAATCTATAAGCCTAATGTGCTGTCATGACTCCAAGTTTGCCTATAATGGCTTCTAAAGTGGCTCATTCATGTATTATCCATTGTAAGAGCCTGTTGCTTTTAAAAACAACGGTAACAGCAAAATGCTAAAAGAATCAAATCGCAGCAAATAGTTACATTTATTAATAATAATTATTAATCGTAATAAACAGCTTCCGCAAAGCTTTTTAGTTTGTTAGTCTAACTGCAGGTGTTGTCAAGCAATAAAGGTGTGTGCTTATCTGCCATGTTACAGCTTTTCTGAATGTGACTCAACCAAGTTAGAACTGGCCATTTTAAAATGATTTATTCACATATGGTCATTATTGTCAAATACAAAGCACAAAAAACAAAACAATATCAACATCAACAACAACCAAATACATATTTACAAAGAGCCACATCAAGTTTGTACCAGTGGTTGTTCCTTTGAGTGGACAAAGAAGATCTCTCTCAATGTGAGCCAGATAGGAGGGGGACGAAGCTTGCGAAGGCCCTTGAAAAATGGGGTCCTGATCTTCTCAGAAATGCCACAATAAATCGCAGAGCCTCCCTATGCATGGATGATTAAATGTGCTCCTAAACTGCCCTGATTTGTGGGGGCACCTTGCAGATTGTATTTGCCACTGTTAACATTTTCATTCCTGCATTATGCATGCCACTCTGGGACCAGGAAGTGCTACAAACAAATGGCCTGAGGGCTGAGTATAAACAGCGGCTGCCTCCAGAGCAAAAACTGTGTGAGAGATGCAGAAACAGAGAAAACAAAACATAATTCTTTTTGTGCTCTCAAATCATACGCTATTGTACAGACCACTGGCCGAGCTCCTCCAGGATAGGTCTGTAGTGTAAAAGGGCACACTGCTATGATATTGTCCTGTTGAAATATGAACTTTCCCCCAAGCTTTATTTATTTATTTATGTTTTGCAGACTGAAACAGGTTCCCTTGTATTTTGCAACATTCATTGTTCTCAGTCAACCTAATGCTGGGATACTTTTCAACATCAATCTAGGTGCAGTGTTAGATTTATGTCAAAAACGTCACTTTGACATTTGGCTAAAAAGAAAGAAAGAAAAAAGCCTCATCCTCGTCTAGCCTGACCAGAAATTATACGGTGTCTGGTTCATGCAAAGTTTTGAGAGGTAAACTGTTTTAAACAGTGTCTGATTTGTTATAGATTCTGCTTTCTGGTAATTGATGGAATAGTGTCCACTGGGACGTTCAAACACATAGTCTGTTTTGTAGTCTTTTCCTAATTTATTTATTAACGTTTTCCTACTTTTTTTTGGAATGCACTTTACTTTTCGTGCAATTTATCTTATATTCACAATAATAATCAATCCTGATAATACAGAAAAAGTGGATTTGAATTATTTACAATATAGAGACCAATTATATGGCATTTGTTATTAGCTCTGTTCATTTTGATCAGCTGTAACACAGACAATTAACATTTACATACAACATAAAAATAACATTAAAAATGATTTTGATTCAATGTTTAATTGAAAACTAAATGTTTGATTTTGAAGTAAAATGAGAGAATTGGGTAAGTCTCTGGACACTTCTGCAAGGCAATGAGATGTTAACGTTTCAGTTACGGAGTATGTGTATTGTGCTTCTTTGGGTTGTGCAAAATGGCCCAAAAAATAAAGAAGAAAATCTATAAAGACGTTATGCCTGTTTTATAATCATTTGTTTTTTTATGACTTTATAGGCCCCTTATAAATGTAGCTGATAATTAACTAGCATTTTCACAAGCACTGAACTCGTATTCTCTTTCACAATCCGACCAGACATCAGTTTACTCGCATTAAAAATTTGTAATGCCACTTCTCTCACTGGTTGATGAGTCCTCCACTTGCTCTGAGGCAGCACTGTGTGTGTGTGTGTGTGTGTGTGTGTGTGTTTGTTTGGGATTGGATTGACGTTTAGGAGAGCATGTCAGCTCTTTTAGCATCACAGAGCAGTCAGTGGCTTGTCAGCTCTCCCCTCCCTCACTGCATCCTGACAATGCAAATCTATGCAAATGACTTCTCACTGTTGGACAGTTCTCCACAGGCCCGCACTGCATGAATGAGTAACTGATTTGAAAGAAAACTACTTCTAAACTGTACCGATGATTTAAACGAAGCAAATGGATAAAGTACAGTATTAGCTGATTGCCATATTAATCGCACATACTGTAAAACTGTTTATAATTTGAATGGGAATATAATGTAATAATGCTACTCAAAAGCATTTTAAGTTGCAATATAAGATATGCTGAAAAATTGGGCTACAGTTAATCTAATGGATAATAAGCTTCAGTGAAAAATATGTATTTTATGTTGAATATTTTTACATTTAATTTCTGGCAACCAAAGCTGCCTTTTGTCTTTTAGCATAAATATAACAGGATTACATTTTTTATTATTATTGTTTAGTTTTTTTCATCTTAGGTACCATTTTCAAGCATATACATTTGCTAAATTTGCTGTTTGAAAATTAAAGTGAGAACTCATAGTTTCACATATGGACAAGTGAATGCACACACTTACACAGAGGTACTCATACCGCATGCTGATATGATGTTAAGGTACTCTGGCACACCTTCCACTATTAGTTTATCTCTTCATGTTGGGAGAGCTCTCTTTTGGTTAACATAATGTGACTCATGCACAGAGCATTAAGACAGTCCTGATATTGTATTTTTATGACTTGACCTTTGAATTATTAGTTTTCCCTGTGAGGAATAATTGTTGTCTCAGTCCCGACGAATGAGCGGATTGTACGTTTTTGTGTGTGGTTGCCATTTCCTGATGCTGTCTGGGCCTTAGTGTGAAGGATCAACAATATACTACTTTATTTAGTTTCACAATAGGTAAGAGACAATATAATGTAACAGCAATGGATTAATTGAGAGGAGAAATTGTGAGAAAGTAAGAAATGGTTTGTTGGGTGTAGGGTTGTCACAAAACCAAGATTTCAGTTGTCAATCCCAATACCAGTAATATCTGTGTTTTAATAGGACAATCAGTTTTGATACCACAGCAAATACTAATATGCTATTAAACACACTCTTACATTTTAAAAGTTAGATATTATTATATAAATATTGACAATTTAAATAAAAATAATCAATCGAAGTATTTCTCATATAAGCTTCATTTAGTAAACATTTAGCAATTGAAGGAATATTTCGGGTTCAATACAAGTAAAGCTCAATCGACAGCATAATGTTGATTAACACACAAAAAATAATAATATTTAGATTCTCTAAAAAAAGTAGAAAAAAAGAAGGAAAAATGTGTTACTCTGAGGTTATTAACCTTTTCATGAGTAGAGTCTAAATTTCTCTGCAGTGCCCCCTGGAGTGAGTTAGTTTTGCACATAACACTGCACAGTGTTTGATTTCTTGTCATACATTTTTTTAATATATAATATAGTAAACGTGAACAGATCGGTTATGTCTGCTGTACTTTGTTTGTTTTATTTATTTCATTTTTATAGCTGTATAAAACAAATTAACATAATATCAGCAGTCCGGTTTGCCTATGCACTGTTTGACATCTCAGACATTGTATGTGTGTGTGTGTGTGTGTGTGTGTGTGTGTGTGTGTGTGTGTGTGTGTGTGTGTGAGTGTGACAAGCGCAAATGTAAACAGACTTGGCTGTGCATGGATAATCACGCTTGATCAGCATCTGTGAGTATAAAAGTTTTAAACAGTTATCATGGTGCTTTTGTAATAGTTTGGCTGTCTCTTTCAGAAAACAAATGTATTATATGCCTGAAAAACTGTTTGAGTTGCTGTTTGTGTGAATTAACTGCATCTGCACCTAATAAGTGTCTATTATTTACATTAGCTCAAACAGTTACTCATACAGTCTTTAAACCACAGAATAAGTTTATTTTATATACATACATCCAACTTGTTACCAATATACCTTGATAAAAAGTTTACAGCTCTTATATGCACAGTCAATATATCAAACGCAATCTTCTACCGATGCATGCTGCCATTTGTTTACATTAGTAGTGGTTGTCATCAGCTTGTATATGCACAGCCATCATATCTAAGCCGATCTTCCCATGCACACAGTCGTGTCTACTTGACCAGCGAAGCCTGTGTCGGTGCAAAAGACGATTTGAATTTGCATCTTGTAACGTAACTGGCTGTTGCAGATATAACACATATGTGTGACACTACTCTGCGGGTCCCAGTTATTAACTGTCACATGTGTGGTGGTAAGTTTAAAAGGGTTACAATGAAACTGAACGGGGGACAATTTTTGTAGGGTGAATGTGAAGCTTGTGATTTTATAAAAACACTCATATGAATAATTTTGTTAATACTTGTGCCTTATTTGAGCTGTCAAGTTGTTAATATCATTTTAACTGTCATTTTTGGGTTTATGCTGTCATGAGTTTGTGAAAAGATTTCATAGAAAAGGTTAGTAAGTAAATTTATCACACTCAAATTATGCTGACATGCATATTATTAACATCTTGTGACTACTATTTTTAAATGTGAGAATTTTAACGTTTACGGATTGGCCCCATTCACTTGCATTGTAAGGGTCTCAGTGTAACACAGGTTTTTGCTTTTTTAAAGGAAAAGAGGGATGAGTCCAAATTAATTTTATGTGATTAACAACATTATGTCACAAATGCCGTCGAATAAGCTTAACTTGTATTAAACCTGAAATATTCCTAAAAAAATAATAAGAAAAAAATAAGGAACAGTGAGTGATTTTTTCCCCTCTCTCTCTCTCTCTCTCTCTCTCTCTCTCTCTCTCTTTCTCGCTCTCTCTTTGTTGTAAATGTTGTTTGATTAATTCTATTGAATTAAAGAGCATCACATCTGATATATAAAAAAAGTTTTGTTTTGTCTGTTTGCTTTCACGTAAGACATAAACGACCATGTTAACATTGAGACATTTTGACCAGGAATTGCATTTGATCACTCACATTTACAGCCACATTCGCATTGGGCAAATACTCATGTGAGTCAAACAGCGGATGGGTGCTAAATTGAGTCTGTACCTGTTACTAATGATACTGCAGAAAGACTAATATTGTTAATATTGTTATCTTTTTTATTTTATTGTTGACATGGTTCTTGTAATTTTGACACGTCTAGTTGTTCACATCTAATTTCATTTTGAGTTATCAATAATTATTAAAAGCATAATTTTGAGGGGACTGGGTAGCTCAGCGAGTATTGACACTGACTACTACTCCTGGAGTCGTGAGTTCGAATCCAGGGTGTGCTGAGTGACTCCAGCCAGGTCTCCTAAGCAACCAAATTGACCCAGTTGCTAGGGAGGGTACATTCACATGGGGTAACCGCCTCATGGTCACGATTAGGGGTTCTCGCTCTCAATGGGGCGGATGTGTAAGTTGTGCATGGATCGCGGAAAGTAGAATGAGCTTTCACATGCTGTGAGTCTCCGTGGTGTCATGCACAATGAGCCACGTGATAAGATGCATGGATTGACAGTCTCAGAAGTGGAGGCAACTGAGACTTGTCCTCCGCCACCCAGATTGAGTTGAGTAACCGCGCCACCACGAGGACCTACTAAGTAGTGGGAATTGGGCATTCCAAATTGGGGAGAAAAATGGGATAGAAAAAGAAAAAAAAAAGCAGCATTTTGAAATATTGTCATACATATTTCAAGTAAAATTTTACCATCTCCATATATCAATAATTCTTGATGTCTGGCACATTTGAGTTTGTTTATTTTCATATACAGTACAATAGAAATCGTAAGCATATGGGAGCTTGGCTGTGAATATACTTTTCTGCAAAATGTGATATACAATGCTGTGAGCTCGGAAGATATATTAGGTGTGAGAGATATTGGCATTTATGCTGATTTTGGATGAAACAAAAGGGTTTGTGGGATCTCTGCGTTATCAATGTAGGTGGAATATTTTAAGCCATAACCTTTAACTTTATTCCTTCCTCTCATATATTAAGTCACTGACTGTGGCAATGCCTGAGCTGAAATTATGAAATATAGGTTCACTGTTGTGGGTGTTGTTTTTCTAATGGTGCTCTCTGCATAGAAAGTCTCACTCCTTCTGCTTGCCGTGTTGATAAAGCATTTCTCGGTGAAGACAGCAAATGTTTAAGGTATCTGCGAGTGTGATGCACATCTGTCTAACAGCCCTGAGGCCAGACCCCGCACACAACAAGGCAACAAATGCTGATCAGGGCCTTCTCTGCGGCAAAATAAAATATGGCTCAAGTTTTCATTAAGGTGCTATTGATTAGCTTTTCCTTGCAATGAGTTATGGGTGACATTAAATAAAAAGGAAAATATTTTTATGACTTTTCAGAGACCATTCCAGAACCAGCATGCTTCTCACTCGCCAGCCCGGCAGGCGTTTTGTTTTCTATCAAATTGTTGTGGCAAAGAAAGCTCTTTGTGTGTGTGTGTGTGTGTGTGTGTGTGTGTGTGTGAGAGAGAGAGAGAGTGAGAGACTAAAAATGGAGTGTTAAAGGGATAGTGCATGCAAAAAAGAAAATGTTATTTATGAAATTGGATTTAATCTATATGATTTTTGATCTTCCGTAGACCACAATATAGATATTAGGCAGAATGCACACACTTCTCTTTTGCATACAGTGGAAGTGAATGGTGACCAGGGACAGTCAAGCTGAATAAAATGACAAACAACTAAAACAAAACAAAACAAAACATAAAAGTACCATGTACTGTAAGTCTGTATGACTCTATGTTATCAAGTCATATGATAATTGTGTTTAAGGAACAGACCAAAATTGTATTAATCACTAAACGTTTTCCCCTCCACCATAGCTCTCAAATCTTGTTTGTATCATTTGAATATACACATATTCAAATTTGGTGCATCACAACTAGTTATGAGGTATATTGGTTCACACAAGAACCAGTTTTGGCGTGACACTATATGGTGACAAAATGTTCATTTTTGGGTGAACTTTTCTGTTAAAAGAAGATAAAAGAATAACAAGAGGAGATGTCTCTCTGTGGATTGTTGTTCAAGCCACGTTCAGAATGTATTTTAGAGTCCTCTGTTTTTAAATTGTCATCAGAGAGGCTTGATATAACTTTCCTTTTAAAGTTTAGCCTGGAGTTCATTTTCTCTATTTTTATTTCCCTCTGTAGGTGTATCACATTCCGTGCAGTGCAGTGCAGTTTGGACATATAAGGGGATGTTTAAAGAATAAAAGCCTAGGTGCGGCAGTGCCGGGATATCTGAAAAGATGAAAGGCGTGCGGTTATTAAGGATCTTTATCCTTCCTGCAGCTTGAAATGAGCCTGACAAACAACTGTATTCTAAAATTACATAGTGATAAATGACTGCAGATGGATATCCTATGGATTTAAAAAGCTTTGGTCAAATGAGTCTGAATTGAAACATTTTAAAGTGAATTCCTTACAGTGTATATTTTTTATTACCAGAACCACCATCTGCCTTTTCTTTGCACATCTATCAGCCAGCGAGAAAACATCTATTCTTCTGAAGAAGAAAATATCCCACTTTTATCCCAATTAATGATGTTCAAATCACATTTTGATATGCAGAGACAACTATAAGTAAGTCATTTGAAAAATGATACACTGCGTTCAGTAATTTGTTATGTTGCACTTACCGATATGGCACCTTGCAGTCGTTTATGCAGTCATTTGTTATGTCTTCATCGCATTTTAGTCTAAATGATTTTAAAAATATTTTTCAAAAGTATACTATTTAAATCTTTAGGGGTGATTAAACAACAATAACAAATAACAATTCTATTCTATTCTATTCTATTCTATTCTATTCTATTCTATTCTATTTCTTAAGCAGATTGTGAGTGTATCAAGAAGCAAAATGGTGTGAAAATGTGTATGTGTGATTGAGGAGATGTGGCAACAGTAAAATAAAACTGGCATGCTACCTTTGCTGTGTACCCAGGGAACATATCACTGTTTGTCTCAGGCACATTTTATTAGAATAATTATATCTTTCATGTCAGACATTCTGTTTACTTTTGTTGGGAAAAAAACTCCTCCCTCTCAGTGGATTACATGGTCCTTTCCTGGCGTGACCTGAAATTAGTTCATTTATTTAATTCTCTCATCTAGATTGATTGGCCTCAGTGCACACAAACAAGTGATGAGGATTCAACTGGACATTTGTGAAATTCTGGGACAGAAAGCGTTTCTTGCGTGTCCGTGTGCTTGGCAAGGGGAGATGGGCCCTGCAGGCTTTGAAATATGAGGCTTCACAGATAAAATTTCACGTCCAATAGTGCTGTCTAACCATGCAGCCCACATGAAATAAACTTTTGGTCTTGATTGTGGCTTTCATTTTCATCATTTCATGTGTGCAGGCTCTTGAAAATGGACTGGAAAATTATCAAAATCTAAAATGTATCTGGATCTGCACGTTCCTGCACCTTTCAGTTCTTTCAGCACATTACCCCTTTATGGGATGCACATAGTCCTGCAATGTCAACATTATAGAGAGCATAAACCCATATTCCATAACACTGTATTGATCATACTTAGATGTGTTTCAGTAATTTAACAAACATACGGAATTCTGAACATAACACAAGGAATTTTTCCTGCAGGACTAGTTTTTCTAGTTAAATTGGAACACAAAAAGCAAAAGACGTATTTGGAACAGTTGCGTAAGTTCAACCAGATATCTCACATTATATAAGCGATGTAAAGCAATAAGCCATGAGAGGCAGCTGCATTGCAATGATTTTACAACAGGTAAAGGGTGTTCTGAGGCACGACACAAAACATGGTAAAAGCACAGTAAAACGCTAGCAACAGTAATATGATAATAGACACCAATGTTCAACAAACAGTTGCATTTATTATGAATAATAATCAGAATAGATTATTCCACCAAGTAATATAGTTAATTAGTCTAACTGATGGATGTTTACAGTTGCCAAGCACCATAGCAACTTGGTACATTAAAATAGACTTTGCGGTCACAGATATGCATTTTTTGTAATTTTTACAATGGCTTCGAACATAGATTTTACAATCAGAATAGTCAGAACTGTCCGTTTTATAATTTTTATTTTTTATTTTCTTGAATTTGAATACCGTGAGACATACTTGGCTGACATGGGCATGCTTAGCTATTGGAGCCACGAAGCTTGATACACATCTGCATTGGTTATTTTGTTGGTATTTTAAGAGAAAATCTCCTTTTGCATCAATACATTTAAGATTTTGCAATCAGTTGTATTTTGTAATCAATTTGCTGTTCATAAAATGTTGCGCCAACAGGAAACGAATGGCCCATTACGTTTTGTGCTACACATGCTGGCGGTACTCCTGCCAACAAGACAAATAAACAGTTTAGAACATTTATTTTGACGTGTCCAGTGTAGACCGCCTCAAGACGTTGCGATGTAACACCACATCGCTTGTTTCCGATGTAGACAGGTTGTTTCAGTGTTTTTGTGGAAAATTCACTTTTGTAGATTTGCACAGCTTTATTATCTTAACCCCTGGGTATGACCAGGTGTTGTTGAGATTTGTTTTTCTACAGATCAAATGGAAAAATACCATTCTCCTCCTGTTAATAAATCTCATAGTTTTTTTGTTTTTTGCCAGATCAAGCCTTAAAACATGGTTTTATTGCAGAATCTTGTTATTGTGAGACATAGCATCCAGTTTACTTTTCAGTTAATAACAGAGCTGTGCACACAGCTGTGACACAAATTAGCACTTTGGGCGAAAGATCAGTTGGCTTGGTTTCCGTCAGCTCCAGTGTATTGCTGAGACATGAGAGGCAGATACACACACGTGTACAATTTTAAGGCTGGGCGTGCATGTGTATGAATGCGTATTGGGAGACAGATTTCTTGTTCTCAATGGTATGGGTCACACAGAGAATAATTGGCAGAAGGTGTTGGGTGTTGTTACACTACGCTGTTCACAGTGAGCGCATTTCCAGCAAAGGGCGCCAGACAGAGAGAGAGAGAGTGAGCAAGAAGAGATTGGCACTCATCCGGGTCATCGCCACCATCATTCCCATGAGGGCCACACATAAGATATCAATTAGCCAATCAGACGTGTGCCAGGAGCATTTTGCTTGCAGATTTGTTGGGTGAGTGAAATGGATGTTGAGGTTCAGACCTGGAGAACAATAGTTCATCCAATTCCCGTTCATTACAAGTGGAATTTCCTCCACACTGATTGAAGTTTCAGCATATTGTCACCACATTCTTTCATACAGAAGTGCTGAGCATTTCTATGTAGTTTAAAGGATTAGTTCAGACAAAAATGACAATTATTTTATTATTTACTCACCCTCATATCATTCCCTGTATTATTTTTATTCTTCTGTGCATCACAAAAGAAGAAATGTTGAAGAATGTACTAATTGCTCTTTTCCATGCAATGACAATGAATGGGGACTTTTCAAGCTTCAAAATGCAGGCAAAAGTACCATAAATGGATAATTGATGTAGTTCATACAACTCAAGCACTGGATTCCAAGTCTTCTAAAGTACTACTATAGCTTTGTCTGAGGATCAGTCCTTATTCACTGAAAATCATAGGCCCTACTGTTGCTCTCCATGGTGGGTTCATGATAGAAATAACGATGACCGTTTTGTGAATTAAATTTCTTTAAAAAGCTTGAAATTCTAGATTTGTGTTAAATGGAAGTAAGAAATGAATATGAGTTTGAAAGAACATGAGTAAATAATGACTGAAGTTTCATTTTGGTGTGAACTATTCCTTTTCAGAATGGTATAAAAGAGATAGTATGACAGTAAATGTGCTTTACACTAGTTGAGCTATGACGAGAACTTCAAAGTCACTTAATTTACTGGAAGTTCCCCAGGAAGGACCATTTCTGTCATTATTTAACCCCAGGATTGTTTCAGAAGTGACTTCCAGAAATTAAATGATTTATGCGGTGACCTCAATTACCAGCAGTTGCATGAATTGGCAGATGAGTTTTGACTTGTTTTTGAAGTCAGATCTGAGCATCTTGAATTCATTGGAGAAAAATGTGATATTGACATTCTATTTTTTTTTTTATCCAAAAGCGCAGAAAGGAAAGCAGCTATAATCAAACTGCTGTCATTTAGCTTCTCTCTGCTAACTTAATGGAATCTTCCTAATGTTTACAGGGAAGCATCAATCATGCAAAAATCTATTGTAGCATTAGCCTTGAAAGAACAGTTATAATAAAAACGTTATAATGGCCTCAGCTTCCTTACTATAAATCATGCGGGTGTGTTTGTGTGTGCGAGAGAGTTTATATGTGTGTGAATTGGGTGATTGGGTCTTAACTTCATAAAATATGCCATTTCAGTCTTTCTAGTCCATTGAGGTCTCACACAATATTGATATAATATTGACCAATGCTCGTTGTTTGTGGCTCATGTTTCTTTTTAACCTTTTGTGTCAGCTGAGCGGAGTGCATGCCAGTGTGCATTTCTGTTCGACTGCATCGGTTGCGGCACGTTCGGCCATGACTTACGACGGGTTACTGCTCGATTGCCACTCAACATTGTGCTGTAAATCAATGGCAAATGCATAAAAAACGTGTCAAGAAGGAGATTTACTGTAACACTGAAAAGCCTTTTAAACAAATATTAAAATAAGGCAAAAAGCTGTCTGAAAGTCATTTAAGAGGTCATCGCACCACAGTTTAGAGGCTTGAAGCAAGAGCTGACAATGCATGTGGATTTACATTGGCATTAGCATTTGATTGATGACACATTGCATGCATACAGTTTTCATTAAGTGGGGGTGTGTGTGTCCACAACATACAGAACCAATGTAAGTCATTCTTGCAGTGTGACAAGCTGGGAGACTTAAATATTATCTATTTTATAGGTAATATTATAGACTTAAGAGATTTCCTCAGGGCAATGGCCTAAGTTAATGGCCTAAGGATAATGCAGGTGGGAGTCTGGCCTGCAACATGTCCCAATTCCATTTCCCCTGTCTCAATACAGAGACTGTACGAAAAAAGACATAGCTTGGAGGAAAGTGAGCGAGGAAGTTGGACTGCCTGGTAAGTTCTGAAAATATGCGTGTCTACTTGATTCCTGCTATTGGTTGTACTTTACTATGAACCAAGTTGTAGAAGCCCCTCCTCCTGTCCTTTTCCGGAAGAGAAGGGGGAATACTCGCATGTTCGCGTTACTCGTGCAAATGCGAGTTTAAAAGCAAATTTATAATTCAGTGGTCAAACTCACGCGAGGCGAAATTTTTCTTTGCGTTGTATGTAAACGCACCATTAATATCATGAGATCTATGTTTTATCTATGTGCAAACCTCTACAATGCGATGCCACTAAACATGTCTGTGATTAGCCACTGGCTAGTACATTTTCAGGTTTCACTCGCCAATGATTGAGTAGTGTAGTGGCGAAGAAGTTCAGCACTGAAATCCTTTCATTGCGTGTTGAGAGGAAAAGTTTGGTTCCGTGCAATGTTCTAAGATGAGAGCCACACAATCCATTTGTCAATGTCTCTTTTAATACCCTTTCTGTTCTTTACAGTAAGTTGTTCAAAAGCAACAAATAAAAAACATAATTAAAAAAAGCATTTAATCTCACACATAGCAAGCACTGACCTTTTCACATACACATATTTACATAAATATACTGTATATTTGCAATGTAGTAAATGCATTAATAAATAAACGCAACAAATGTAAATATAATAAATGCAAATACATTTTGGAGTATATTTCTATATTTATAAAAATCTAAAATGCGATAAAATAAATGTTTAACTTTTTTTTTCTCACATGTACCAAGTTAGAAGGTCCCCTGTATAACTAACAGCAATTGAATCATATCAAATCAAAACCAAAGAATCAAAATCGAGAAATTGTGGATTGGAATCGAAAGTAATTAGGTAATTATTTCAGTACCAGCCCTATTGTCTAATGCAAAATGTCCCCATGGGCACTGAAAACCTGGAAATATCATGCAATTCTGAAATTGTGATCTAGGCCCTCATAAAAAAATATAATCTTAATATATCATCGGGTAGGCATAGATATTTCTATATTTAATATACATTTTGAAAGTGTTATATATCTTGAAAGTATTTCATTGGTTAGATATTGCTCTTTCAATCAATCTATATTAAAAATATTTCACAAAATCCTGTTAACATTCATGTAGCTGTAAAAGTCATGTAAAAGTATGGGAAATTCTTTGGTCAACAGGAGTGGGATCCCTAAATAAATCAAAATCCCCCAAAACTGATTAAAAATAATAATAAAAGATATTGACAGAGAATAGCAGCACATATCCCATAGAAAGTATAAATGCTACATTTATGAGCAACATATATAGAAGAATTAATCACATGCACACACACTATTATTAACTTTAAATAAATAATAATGCATATTTATATATGCGCACACACGAGACTTGAAGAGGTTAAGAACAAGGGTCTTAGCATGAGAAATGTGCTGACCCGTTTGAGGGACGCCCCTCTGTTGTCTGCAGGGACTCTTAGAGCACCTTGTATCCACTTCACAGCAGAGAGAAGCCTGAAAAAGAGCCTCTCCATTACACTGCTGCCAGCTAATGCTAAATGCTTCTCTTGCACTGTGGGAGGAGAAGATAATTCTCTAAAAGTCAGGGGAGAAAAAACGGTGAAATTAATAAAGCTTTTTAGTCAGCATAATAAGTCATTTTTAAATCAACTGAAGAGAGCAACAAAACAAATATTTTTGGGGGGAAAGAATACATGTGTTTTAATGCCTTCAAGCAAAACTAATTAAAGACGACACCTCATTTACATAAATAAGCATTATAATTTGCATGTAGGCACCAGGGAATATGCGCCGAAAAGAAAGCAATATTTTGCAGTCTGCTAATTTCATTTTATTTAGGATTTAAGCTTAATAAAGATTCATTTTGGAGGGGAAGAGAATAATCAAAGGGGGAAAATGTTAACTATCTCCAAAGATGCAGCAGCTCCTATTCAAAGGGGCCTTTCAGAGTCACTAGAAGACTCCTAATCAGGAGTGGCACTTCCTGGCCCGACTCCAGCACCAACTCCTTGAAAGGTACAAAATTTTAGAGCCCAATTTATTAGTATGCAGTTCCAGCATCGCTGGCTGAATTAATGGCGCTGACTGATAATGACTGTAATTGTGGCACAAATGGGGTGTTGAAATAGCAAACAACGGCCACAAGGCATGTAATGGGGCTTTTATTAATTACTCAAGCCCAGGCTCCAGCTAGCTCTAGGATTTACAGTGGCAGTGCCAGCCGGTGGGCAAAGGTGGGCTAGGTATAATCCTGCAACAACGGAGTCAGAGTCAGTTTTGGTGCGTGGGGTGAGGAAAGGCTCTTGCACTCACTCACACTCCCTTTTAAAGTGTTTAATTATGCAGGACAGATTCCTCTGGATGAAAGAAGTACAGCTCCATTGATAGACTACTTAAAGACGCAGTCATGCGCACATCTCTGGGAGAATTAGCAAGTGATTGTGTGAATATTTAAATATATATATGTGTGTGTGTGTGTGTAAATATATGTATATATATATTTATTTGCATTTTTCTTATAGATTCCTCCAGTGCGACAAATAAAGTAAATATATTCAATGCAGTTTCCATGTAATTATTGTGAGGTTATAAAAACTGCAAAATAAACTTTATAAAAAGTTATAAAAGTTTTTTTATGGAATGAAAATTTAAAACCCCCCCAAAAAGCTGTAAAGTTATACAAATTTTAAAATACATAACATATAATACATTATGTATGTATACACTGATCGGCCACAATATTAAAACCACCTGCCTAATATTGTGTTGCTGCCAAAACAGTACTAACCCGCATCTCAGAATAACATTCTGAGATTGTATTCTTCTCACCACAGTTGTACAGAGTGGTTATCTGAGTTAATGTAGATTTTGTCAGTTCTAACCAGTCTGGCCATTCTCTGTTGACCTTTCTCATCAACAAGGCGTTTCCATCTGCAGAACTGCCTGACTCACTGACTCACTGGATGGTTTTTGTTTTTGGCACCATTCAGAGTCAATTCTAGAGACTGTTTTGTGTGAAAATCCCAGAAGATCAGCAGTAAAAGAAATACTCAAACCAGCCTGTCTGGCACCAACAATCATCTAAGCTATTATCTAATCAGCCAATCATGTGGCAGTTAATTTTCACATCAACCATCAGAATGGCTGATTTGAGTATTTCTGTAACTGCTGATCTCCTGGGATTTTCACCCACAACAGTCTCTAGAATTTACTCTGAATGGTGGCAACATCTAGTGAGTGGCAGTTCTGCAGATAGATACGCCTTGTTGATGAGAAAGGTCAACAGAGAATGGCCAGACTGGTTAGAACTGAACTGTTTTGGCAGCAACACAATATTAGGCAGGTGGTTTTAATGTTGTGGCTGATTGGTGTATATAAAAACATAATATTCATATACATGCAATATATAAAATGTAAGTTTTCTTGATATATACTTGTATAATTTGTGTGTACCATTTTAGGCCCATGTAGACTGACTGTGATATGTTTTACGTATTTTCTCTTGAATTATACATTTGGATATTGGTCGGTCTACTGACTTTGCGTGTAGCATGCCCTCAGGAAATTGTGGGTTGATTGAATTGAACATTGTATTATCAAACTAATTTGACATCAAGAATTAGAAAGAGTTTTGATGTGAAATACACATTGAGTCATACATTTCCCAATGATAGCTGGTGAACTTTTGTACAAAATTGTACAAATTCTAGAGCTGACCTGTACAGTAGAGCTGTGTTTTGAAAGTAATGGCCTACCTTGACTATCACAGAGTGTAGAAAAGGCCCAAGTATTGTAGAATCCCAGTCACTTTTGAGATGTCCTAATCTTTTTAGCCCTCATTGTTCTCAGCAGTAAAATCAGTGGGTGAGACTTTCAAACATCAACCCATCAGCAAGAGAGGGTTGATTAAAAATGCTCTTTACTACCCACCGATTCCTTAATGGAGGACAGACTTTAAAAATGGAAGAAACAATTAGAGTTTTACTGCTTTGTGGGCACTACTGATTTCTATAAATCACACCAAGGGTGTAAATTTCCCAATAAAAGACAGCAGCACTCCTCGCATGCGTAATCAACAAGTCCACAAGCCCATTCACTGAGTATTTATCTTTCTCTCGGCAAGCTGTGTAACATTTGAAACATCTACAGCACACAGCAAAATCTAAAGGGTGTTTACAGTGTCGTTTTATAGCTAATGGATCGAGATGGATAGCAACCCATTCACTTGAAGATGTAGTTTGAGATGTTCAGTATACAGACTGATCACACTGTGAAATCTGCAAACAGGAGGTCAAAGGTTCTGCTGCAGAATTTGGTCTGTGCTAACCAAAATTTAAATCACTGCCCCCCAGTGGCCGAAGTTGTGGTCAAATTGTTGTTGAAAGTGTGGGCAAGAGTGAGTTCCAGTTTCTAGGTGAAAGTTCCACTGAGTGGTGCCAAAAGTGAGTTGTTTTAGTTGTAAATGATTTAATACAGTCAACAAGAATGCACACTTTGTTAATCCTACTCCCAAACCCCAACCCTAAACATAACCGTTAGAGTAAAAAATTAAATTTTTAAAATGCAATCTCTGAATCACGCTTACCATTGATTATGTGAACATGAATGCTTCTTGGTTTCCCTGAGACCAGATATAAACTTTATGTATGCATATTATTGATATACACTGTATATATAGTATATACATTGTGTGTATTATATATATATATATATATATATATATATATATATATATATATATATATTTTTTTTTTTTTTTTTTTTTCTTTTGCAGTGTTAAAGTGTGGGAATAGTAGCAGTTTTGCAGAGACACATTTATGTTGCCAAGTGTACCGGTAAATGGAAAGTGCATACCTAATTACATGGTAATCCAAACTATCAAGATACATGTAGTTAGGAAGAATGTAAACCTCAGTCACTTCACTTTCATTGCATTTTTGTTCCCTCATACAATCAAAGTGAATGATGATTGAGGCTAACATTTTATTTTTGTTTTTAACAGAAGAAAGTCATACAGGTTTAAAACAACATGAGTAAATGATGACATCATTTTTATTCTTGGTTGAATTTTCCCTTTAAGATCTTAATTGGGAATACACACTAATAACCTTAAAAATACCTTGTAAAAATGATAAAATTTTGTATATGTTGTGGTGCATTTTGACAGTGCAAAACGTGAATATGGACATTTTTGTTAAAGACGGTCATATACATCCCTTTCTTGTGTGTGTAACCCCCCCAGTCCATGCAACACCAGAAGCCCATACACCCACACAGACTCACTACAAAGAGAGCAGCAGCTGGGTTTTATTCTGCAGAATAAAAGCAATAATGGTTGGAAGCCTTTGAAATCATTAATAGATAAAAAGAACGAGTGATCACATTACATCTGGAGCAAGAATAAAGCTTGATCATGTCTTCTCTCAGATCCGCCATTCAGAAAAAATTTTGTTGAAACCAACTTGTTTGTTGCAGATGTGTGATGGACATAAATGACACGTAAATTTTCAAGAAACACTTGTCACATGTGCATCCTTATGCGTGTTATTTATTGTAAATCAGGGAGGTACCTGGCAGGTATAAATAGTGTGGTTTGGGGGAAAATCCAGCTCTTCTAGTTCAGACTGTTTCTTGTTTGTGACTTTTTAGGCGGGTGGTTGTACAGAAAGAATAGGAGCTCTTAAAGTGATAGTACTGAAATTCTGTCATCATGTACTCACCCTTATTCCAAACAGGTATGCTGTAAAAAAATAAACAAATAAATACTTTTCTGGAACACGAATGAAGAATTTTGAATAATCATCACACAGCTTTTTTCCCACACACAATGACGTGTGTTAAATTGAACCGGATTAGTTGTATTCAAATCATTCTTTTGAGCCGGTACTTCCTTTTTAACCATTTGTTCATGACTCACTGACTCAGTGATAACATCACAGCATTTCTCAAGTTCACTGTAGGGGAAGAGAATCAGTGTACGTGGACTCTATAAATTTAAAGGAAAAATATATGTTCCACTGAAAAAAGTAACTGATTGCAGGTTTAGAATGAAACGGGGGTGAGGAAATACTGACATATTTATACTTTTTGGGTGGATTACTCTTTTAAATGAATGTAGTGAACTAGCTGGAATATATGTAACAGTTCAAATATCAGATTTTTTTTTCAGTCAATTTATAAAAAATGCCATGTCACCACTCCTGTACCAATCTGTTTAAACCTGTATTTCTTTCTTTCCTTAATGTGCTGAAAATGGCTCAAGTGGAGACAGGTCATGTATTGTTAGGAAAATTATTAATTTGGATTTGATAATGAGAAGTTGGCATGGTACATATTCCCTCCCTGTATTGTTGTGATCAAGCCATACAATTGTAGACACAGGTTGCTATTTGTGTGTACAGATCAGTAGATATCCAAAAAATGGATTCTTTCATTTTGAGAGATAAGCATACTCCATCATTACATCAACTTACCTTTTTCCTGACACAGTCTTATCTGTATTTTCAGAAGGCATGTTATGTTTTGTAACCTTTTCCTTATTGAACTAAAATGGCACTTTTTTTTTGTTGACAAAATGAACATTGCTTTATTGCTTTATTGAACAATCATCAAAAATATAGATAAGGCTTTCTGGTATAACAAGCGGGAAACAGACTCAAACACAGTGGTTACCTGGCGTTACACCCTAAACATGCACTTTTTAATGCTTAGAAAAACCATGGCCTAATCACAATACACAATGCAGATTGATCCCCCATCTCTACATAAATATCCAAATCAATACAATAATATAATTTATTCTCAAAGAATCTTTATGAATCATGCTCAGTAGACATATTCGTAATCGTAAATGAATCATCTTTCATTATTTTATATTGAGACATCAGTCAGAATGAATTGTTAGTCTTGTACCTTCTGGGTGTGTTCTTTTTTTCTTTTCTTTTCTTTTTGTGTTTTGTTTTGTTTGTGAGATCATGCTTAAAAAATGTACAGAAAAACAGTTTGTGTCTCGACAGATCATCCCTTCCTTGAACATAATGAAGTGAATATTTTTATGTCAAACATTGCTGCTCTCACGGCTTCTTTTGCTTATTTATTTATTTATAAATAAATAAAATCATACTATGACTTATTTGTTTATTAAAATGTTTTTTTAATCAGATGTTAAAATACTGTATGTCATTAGTGCATTATGTATTTAATTTATTTTTTATTTGTATTGTTTTTTTATTCAGATTGGGAGAGAGACGTATATATCACTATTGTTATATCATACTGGTTGTACTGTATATGTACATGCAGTAGTAGGCAGTTTTATGTAAACTACTGATTTGTGACTATGTGAGTAGAGTATGAGTTGTATACAGTATTGTAAAACAGTTAAAGGATGGGCAAGGAGGAGGCGAGAACCGGCTTGTCAACATAAATAATATTTTAATGTAAACTTAAACCAAAAGCACAAACATAAACACACATGACGGACATGTCCGTAATTCTCTCTCTCTCGAACCATCGTCACCAGCCGCCTTTATCCCTCGCGCGCCTCATCAGGCCGATTGGGGACCGGGCGCGCAATATTACGACCGGCCCCGCCCCCCTCCGCTCCACAAGTATGTCTCTGCTAAACAGATATAGATTCAGAAATGCACCATATCTGAAAGGAATTGCTAATTTGAAAATTTTACTAATCAACCTATTCAATATATAAGTCCAAAGGTCTTTAGAATGATGTTATTTTATGGCAGTAACATGGACAGTGGAAATATTTTACCAATAGGACATTTGAATGTTAATATGCAATCAAAATTAGACACAAATAATATCATCAGTAGTGGTCTTATCATTGAGGCTGAAGTCCTTTTTGACTTTGTTCCTGTGTGATCTGAGGCATAGTTAAGGCCATTCACAATATACATCACAATAAGCTAATTAGAAATATAATTAGCATTGTAATTACCCACTGTAATAAGTACTTTTATTTATTATGTTTTTAGAGTATTTATCTGGTCTGGTTATTAGTCTATGGTTTAATTTGGAATTTAGGCAGTCTTTAATTCTGAAGTTTTTGACCCATATCTGGCAAAGGAAGTGGATATTAAAGTACATAAATATTGTAGCAAGGAGAAAAATTGTTATTTGTATATTTTATATCTGTTTTTATATTGATAGGTTTATGAAAAAAGAGTGACTGTACCTGGATAAAAAGGTTAGAACAATCAAATCAAAGCTGTTTAATTCATGAGATGCCTTAATAAATCAAGCTCTTTCCTTTATATAATTTACTCTCATAAAGTGTGTTTTTCATATACTGAAAGTTCCCCCCTTGTGTTTTTCCCAGAAGCCCCTGTTTCTCTTGAAAGGATAGCGTGCATAAATACACAATCTAATAAGTGCACAAGATGGATGATAATGCCTTTTTATTAACTTACGGACTGGTTTGTTTGGGCAAATTGAAAGTCGTATTTTTCTCTCTAAATATCTAATTGGAATTTTGACAGGTTTTACAATGAAATGAAAGTAGTTATTGTGCTGCGGAAACAGTGGTGTTTATAAAATTCTGTGTACGATACAAGCTGTTGACAGCACTGGTATAAAAAGATGCATTAAAAAGCACCACAAGTGCTGTTCTGAATGTTGATTTTTCAAATGGGATGGTGTTGCTGTTTTAAAAAGTAAATTGAGAATCTTTGTTTGCATTTCTAGTTTATGGTTTGATTGTAAAATATGTACTCATAACTCTTCTCTGTGTCCTTACAGGCCTCAGTAGACAACTATGTAAGAGTCCTGTGTGAACGTGCAAGATGAGGATTGGCAAGGAGACCGTGACCCACAGAACCGAGTCGACCTGAAACACTTAATATACCTTAAAGGTCAGTGTCGCCATTTAAGACTGTTTTAGTGGTTGATTGCCTGAAGGACTGTGATATATTAGTCAAAACATTAAATATACTGTATGACTGTGTGTATATACAGTATTTGCATGTGTGTGTCTATGTACAAATACTATATTACTGCAGAATATAGAGCAGATGTACTGTACACACGTGTACACACATAGATATTGTTTACACAAGTGTCATGTTACCTTTATCAAGATCACTCTGTGAAATTGCATTTAAATCTTAAATGGAACAGTTCCCCCAAAAATGAAAATCCTGTCATCATTCATGTACCCTCATGTAGTTCCAAAAGGGAATGACTTACTGTCTTCCATGAAAAGAGATGTTAGGCTGAGAATGTTCTGTCTCAGTCACCATTCACTTTCATTGAAATGAAAAACATGCAATGAAAGTAAATGGTAACTGAGGCTAACATTCTGCCTATCATCTTCTTTTGTGAAGATATTCATACAGGTTAGGACCAACATGAGGGTAAATACATTTTGTAAGAATTTATATTTTTGGGTGAACTATCCCTTTAAACTTTGCAAAAACATAATCTGTTGAATGTTGTTCTTACATCTTTAAGAGAACTTGTGCTATAAGGGCTGGCATTGTTGCATTCACTCCACCATGCCGCTGTCAGGTGTGAATAGACTCAAACCAATAGATATGTGGTAATACGCACTTTGCTTCATCAATGAAGCTGGTGAAGACACGAGTACATTTGGAATTGCCCCAGTTTGCCCAAGGTGCTGATGCTAACCGCTGCTCGTATGATAGCAGTGACTCTAAGCAATATTGAAGTTACACCTTTGGTTCACAAAACAACTTAATTGAGCTACACATTCAGAGAAGCCCAGCCATGCCATAAAACCCAGAGGCCTTGATTAATTAAGCCCTCAAAGCCCAGGAGCACTCAACGTACACCAGGTGCTTGTTCAACTGCCACTAGATCTGCTGCTCGCCCCATAAACACAACCTTAAATGCAACTTATCATAGATCTATTATGAAAACTTTACTTTCAAATTAGTGTGATTCATCTGAGCTAATCATTTCTGCATAAAGTTTCCAGAATAATTATGAGGACATAATTTGTGGTGTTTGGAGTTCAGGAGTTTGTGGCGTTGTGGAAGCTGTAGTTTTCTAAGCTACAAGGTACTTATAATTGTATGTTGTTAAATAGTAAAGTTACTCTTATTAACATTACATTTACATTTACATTTATGCATTTGGCAGACGCTTTCATCCAAAGCAACTTACAGTGCACTTTTTACAGGGAAAATCCCATCGGAGCAACCTGGAGTTAAGTGCCTTGCTCAAGGACACAATGGTGGTGGCTGTGGGGATCGAACCGACAACCTTCTGCTTACCAGTTCAGTACTTTAGCCCACTATGCCACCACTTTTAAAATAGTAGTTAGCTAAACTACAAGGTACTAATAATTTGATGTAGTTAAACTACAGAAAAGCAACTATTTTTTAAAACAAGTAGTTAGCTGAACTACAAACTTGAAAATGAACCAGAAAATCTTTATATGAACCATCTGAACAAACCAACTGATCAAAATGCTCATGAGCGAAAGTAGCTTGTTACTGTAAATGCTACACTATTTTCAAGACAGCTGAGTTACTGTTACTCTATAGTTTCAGAAGACATACATTAAACCACTGGAGTCATACAGATATCTTTATTCTGCCTTTATGTACTTTTTCCATTGATTGTATGGATATATTAAGCAGAAGCAGTACCAATGCTCCCTATATGCAGACTATGTAGTATTAGCATAGGGCACCAACTCCCTACTTACCCTAGGAGGGCACCAGAAAGTCCACCCCCCCCAGATGATCGCTTCAGCCTCATATACCACAAAATTACATTTTATTATATATATTTCTGCATTATTTTGACCAACCAGCCTGTTTTCTAGATATCAATATTGGCACTGATAATTGTAAAACCCATGTCGTTCAGCCACTAATTCATATATCATTCTTCTTTGGGCATCTCCTCATCTCACTGGATCCACAGTTGTTATACACGTGTTAACTAGCCATTAAGGAGCCATCACTTAAACCAGTGTTTATAGACTCCCAATTCCCTTTAATCCAAATCAAGCTGATTTAGCCAGCTTTCTAGACCGTTCTCCACAAAACAAACACATTGGCTCCCTGCTGACTCCACCAGTGCCTTCCACCCATTGCACCCCCACTGCTCGGAGCTCTGTTAGCCAGACTAAGTGAATAGGGTGAGGCAGGTCTCCATGGGTAACGGCTGCCATGGAGGCACCTGGCAGGAGAGCGGGAAGGATGCTGCGTGAGCCAGCAGGCATGTGCAGATGAGCAGTGAGATTTGGGGTCATGGTCTGCCGTCTTCCCGCTCCCCTGCCGTGTAGGGGGTGGTCACCTCCACCAGAGGGTGCGTCTGCCAAGAGCTGAAGAACGTTAGCCCCGCGGCCCTGTGAGTGAGAATGAGCAGAAAATTTAAGTTAACAAGCATACCAGATTGCTAAGTGGTAACAAGAGTCCCCAAGCTTTCGGTAAGGGCCCTGGTCCAGCTCCCATTCTCCTGGCAAAGTGGCTGCCAGCTTTCACTGGCTCTGACTGCAGGCTGGAGGTGACCAACTTTCTGCGTCTGTATGCAAATTAAGACAACACCATGACATGATTGCTTGTCTACAAGACACTTGTGGTACAGATGCAAAATATTATTTTGTGTCTGCTGTGTAGTAGCTTTCTGTCTTGCATTTGGTTTTGCTTTAGGACACAGATTTTCCATTAGACATCAAGCACCATTTTGGTACCAAATTATACTTTCTTTAACCATGTGTATTGACCTGTTTTTTGGGGGGTTTTCAGGATAATGGTATGTTATGTAACCTGTGCATGTTGGCATCTGGCTAATGTGGCTGGCTTTTAGCAAGTGACAGATGAAGTTGCATCATAATACTGTAGCATTTGATTGGACGCATGACCTATGATGATTCCAAAAATAAATAAATAAATAAAATAAAATTGGAACTGTTTTATCCTCCTTATTAAGAGCTAATAAGCCTATTGGTTTCTACTGGGTTATTCTTCAACTTTGGGCTGTTTCACATCCCCGGGTTTATTTTGATTAAAAATAACTAATTTCTTTTTGTGATATGAAGGTCTTATTCAAAGTGACATGGACATTTTTTCCAGACATTTATCATTTATTTTTGGTACATTTTAAATGCTTTTATGTATATATTTTTTGTTTTCTGGTCTTTATAACATATCCAGACTTTACTCAGAATAATAAACTGTTTAAAAAAACTGTGAAATAAACAAACCATTTCAATATTAATAGTGTGATTTCTTTTTTTAATCAATTCTGTTTCACGTAATTTTTACCACACCAAATAATTTTTCCCAGTGTAGTTTTTTCTTCTTCAAAAGTTAGTGTACTTGTTAACCAAGCTGAAAAAGGTATATGCAAAGAGAATGCTTGAAGTGATTCTTGAAGAAAATTCAAGATAAATATCACTTAATAAATATCACAAAATCTTTTTTGGACATCATTTCCAATACTTGTGCGTACACTGTTGGACATTGTTCGTTGACGATTTATATAAACTGAGAGTAAAAATTGTTTTAGTTGAGTAAACACCCAACTATGCATGATTAAATGCATATTATTATTATTTGCATTTAGCATTTTCCCCCTGCTGACCACAATCATATCAGACAATCAACTCTTTTATGGGTCATGACCCTCCAGAGATGAACTAGATTGTCTGGTACACGCAAGAGAAGATTACTTGACTTTGACAATAAATAAGATTTTAGAGTGGACCAATTATGTAATTTTGGTAACTTTCTGCCCTTGTTCCAAGCCCTGTACTCTTGTGTACAATTACCTTGCTCTTGCACAATGGGCTAATATCATGTTCATCGGCCGGGAACATCATGCACGACCACCGTTGTTGCGGTCAGTCCCATACCCTGCATGCCATGCACTCATCCATCTTTAGCAAGAAGACACACCTCCTTGCATTTTTGCTGCAGTACACAGCTCAAGGGAGCACTGTGCTCTATGTGTTATAATAAGGCTAGCTGATATAATGAAGGTCATTGAAATCAGAGCTAATGTGTCAGGGAGTTGAGACACTTTGGCTTTATTCGAGGGTTAGGCCCTGCACCGCTGGCTAGGGGGAACTAAGCTGATAGTGTTATCAGAGCTAACCTGCCTCTAATAACGGCACGCTCCTCTGTTCGTGTCAGCATCGGCCTGAACTTTCACTACTGATATCTACAGTGTGCAAGAGGGGAAATTTGATTGAGCTACGAAACGCTTCACATCTTACTTAAATCCCCTCCCAAGGTGTTTGAAGTTTCGGTGTGTTTGTTTATTTTGAAACAGCAGAAGGAGCGTGCACAGTTGGAGTTGGATGTGCTTGATGTTTGATGAGGGCAGTTTTCTTTGCTGTGTGGACATATTGCCTTTTGAAAAGGAAGCTGGAAAGCTGGGCAAATATATTTTTGTCAACTTTTAGGGGTACACTGTATGAACTCAAAGCTAAAAGACCTGGACTTAAAGCCACAAAACACTGATTTTGATTTCATGGGCTCTTTGGATGTGTAGCCTATTAAGGCTCTTGTCCAATCAACATAAATATTTACTGGCATTGATTTGAATGGTACCAAGTTTTTGATGTTTATTATATATATTTTTGAAATTCATAGATTTAATTGAGCACATTTTACTGTCTTGCTGTCCTTCATTCTTACTTGAATGTCAAACTGTACATTCACCATGAACTCATACGTCTTAAAAAAAAAAAAAACTGGGGATTTCCTGCTGATTAAGTCTCATAAAAAAGGATGAAATAGAGATTGGCAGAGGTCCTAGTATTCCACTTTTCATATTTCCCTTTTAAAAAGTGACGCACTGGTAGTGTGAGAGACATCAAAGCGCTGAGGAAGGGCCAGGGAGCCTCTATTCACTTTTCCACCTCCATAAAAGCTTCCCATATGTAACCCCTAGTGACTGGCTGGCCCTATCATTCAAACGTCCCAGTGCTCTTTGTGGCTTCCCCAGGACCACAGTGAAATGATCTCTTTTGTTGCGCATCATTAGTTCCATCTGTTGTAAGAGCCTGGCTGTCTGTTCCGGGGGCAAGCCGACGTGATGGTGGCCGGGGGCGACGCGGAAGGGGTGCATCCCCATGACTCATGCCCCAACCTCCTCCTGTTACACTGATGCTCCCTCTCTCTCTTCTCACATATGACACTTTAGGTCTGTCACTGCTTACTTATTTATGCATCTGGAGGATGGCAAAGCATCTGATGCACATTTTATCGAACAGGGTTCCTATAGTCATGGAAAACCTGGAAATATCAGGGAATTTTATAACTGTGTTTTAAAAGTAATGTAAATTCCTGTACTGATATGTTTTAGTGGCTATATTGTACTCTGCTCTTTAAAATGTTTTATTGGGTAGATATTACTCTTAATTTAAGTTGGTTCTTTAAAAAAATTATAAAATTACCATCAAATTTGTTCACAAATTGGTCTAAATCAGGGGTGTCCAAACTACGGCCCGCTTACTGCTCTGATGCGGCCCACGAGAGCTTTTGGAAATAGAACAGAATTTGACCCGTTATTGAGAAATGATATGTAATTCATATTCTGAACACTGGGTTTTCGCTATCACGTACAGCCACATTTCTCAGCTCATCGTCTCCACTGGCCTCATCCATTGGAAGAGTTCAGGAGTTTGAAATCCTCCAGATTTCCACAGCTGAAGCGCCACGCAAAACAAATGATGCATTTGTTATATGACTGGTATCGGACTTTGCTCATGTACTCGTTCTCGATAAAATGTCCTGATACCATTCATTGTGATGAACTGAGTAGAGCTGCTGTGCCATTGTGTAGCGCGAGTGGCCGCAGCGTGTTTATTGTGAGTGCACAAACCCACTCGGGCCAAGCCAGAGACTATTTAGCAGAGATGAGCCACTTCTATTTAAATGTATGGGAGAAATTGGAACATGCAACCAAGAAGCTCTAGCACCCAACGGTCAAAGGATGTAGAAAGGAAGTCCCGCTTTACAGGTTAAAGAGCCAATCACCTTTTAGATACAGATATCACCCGTCAATCAACTCGCTAACGTGCATGTGCATTAGCTATAATAGCCGGGAAAATTGTGTGTTTTAGCGTAATAGGAGGTAAAGAAGCACAATTTATGATTCCATTGTGAAAACATTTTATTGCTGATGTGAAATATTCACTTTGATTGTAATCTTGTCCAACTATTTTTGAGATTTCGATCTTCCTCCATTTAAGTAGATAGGAGCTGCAGTGTCTTGACTGGAAATAGCTTCCCAAAAGCATTCCGACAAAGATGGCCGACAGTGGACTGACTTGTTAGAAAGACTTTGGCTGATCACACTGTCCTAGAATGTCCTCTGTGGCGTTGGGAAGGTTAATTCATTGTTGTGAACTGGTTTGTTATGGTGTTTCAGTGAAAAATGAAAAATTATTCACGGACCTCTCATTGCCACTCTGCGCACGCTTGAGTATCAATCAAATAATAGTGAGGGCAATCATTATGATAAAATCAAAATGGTATTTGTAACACAAGTAACAACAAAACAGAAACTTTGAATTACTAAAAAATAAAGTGTAATTCCTTGAATTACGTCATAGCAGGAAAATTTTACTTCTGATTATTGTTATATATCACACCCAAAACTGCTCGTGCTTTGCAGTGACACTAAATGATGTCAAAAAATAAAGATCCAAGGGCACTGAAAGTAGCAAGCTTTTACCCAGTATAATGTGTTACATTACTGCATTGCCAGAAATCAATTTGACCATAAAGGTGGGGCCAATAATTGACCTCTGGATTTAACTTTCAGGTGTATTTTTTTATGGTTATGAGGGCATTTTTTCTAAACATATAAATGTATGTAAATGTCCTGTGTCATTCTTTTATACAAAACATATTTTTGGTGATAGTGTGTAATGCGACTCTTAAAACATTGCATATTGCACATATCATTTAAGAACTATATCAGATGATAGAATTAATAATAATAATAAAACAGAAACCAGGGCATTTTTTGCTGACGCATTTTGAACTTAAGGGTATGTTTTTTCACTTTTTTCACATTTTTGCCCAGAGCCCCCCTTAATTTCTAACCCTGCATCACTGTTCTATTACAAGCATTCTTGGTGAGCAAAATGTCCTTTATTACCATAAATTGTGATTAAAACTTGAATAATATTAAGCATACAATATTGCATGCAAAAGCATACAATGGTGCAATATTGGCATCTAGGCTTTTTTCCCCTGGCCCGTGACAGTTTACTTCTTTTTGCACCTGGCCCCCAATAGAAAAAGACCCCTGGTCTAAATGATTCATTATATAATCTGTCTAAATTTCAGTTATTTCCTTACCCAGTAATCACAAACAGCTGTAAAGGTCATGAAAAAAACATGGAAATTAAATGGTCAAAAAAGTGTCAGAACTCTCATTATTACCTGGTATTTCCTGCTGTGTATGAGGAGATATTAGAAGAGAGGCACCTAAAGTTATAAAAAAAAGAAAAACTGTCATTCCTTTGATGCCAATGGGCGGACGTGCATTAAAAAGAGATACAAATAATGTTTGTGTTTTCACAACACTGTATTAAAGTGTCTTTGCCTTGTGAATATTCATGAGCATAATGAAGTATCAACATAAAGCTGCACAGCACAATTATACTCCAAAGTCAAGAGGCAAACGTCTCAATTATTTGGTCCATAACTAAAGGCTTATGAATATGTGCAGTAAAAACAAAATTAAAGCAGCTTTATTCATATTAACAAATGTCATGTTTCATGTTTCATCATACTGTATAGGTGGTCACCAAAGTTTTCCAGCTCTGATTTTCTCTTGCATCACGGTGTCTGTGATGCACCAAACAGATGTAACATTTTCTTGTGGCAAGGAAATATTTTATTCATGATTTATATGAATGATAAATCTCGTGAAAGTCTTGGTGCTGATGGGCATACGCAATTTAACATCTGTCTTCCTCAGAATAATTAATAGAGCAGTAGAACACTGGGGACCCAGGACTCTTCCTATCGTTCACTTTCTGTAATTATTGTCAAAAACAAAGCAGGCGTAAATTAGCATCTTGCAGTTGACTCGCTGTTCTCTTGCCAAAAGAATACAAATAAAAATAAAAACTTTTTTTTTTAAAGTACTGTCCACAGTATGTGGACATTTTGCATGAATAAATCTTTCTTGAGTTTGTACTGGGGAATTTTTTTATTTTTTTTATATTTTCCTCTTGTGTTTCATTTAAATCTAAACGTCTACATTCACTTTAAAATTAATATTGTGGAAGATGTTAAGACTTGATTTATGAGAGTAGGGCGAATACAGGTAAAGTGGGACACTTTCTGATAATTTATCATTGCTGTTGTTTTCAAGACATTACCCAAATGGCTACATCATTGTCCTCCCATACAAAATTAGCATGAACCTAATTTATAGTAATGCAAGAATATACATATAATACTGTTATAATAGATGATTCATGTCTTTCTTTACCATTTGTCCCTCTTCACCCGAAATCTAGAGTTTTTAAAGTGATTTTTTTCTCAACCCATAAGCAAATGGTAAATTTTTTATTTTTTAATTTTTTTCTCCCTTTTTCTCCCCAATTTGGAATGCCCAATATGCTCTAAGTCCTTGTGGTGGCATAGTGACTCACCTCAATCTGGGTCTATCCGCTCATCTTATCATGTGACTTGTTTAGCGCGTTACTGCGGAGACATAGCGTTTGTGGAGGCTTCACACTATTCTCCATGGCATCCACGCACAACTCACCACGCGTCCCACTGAGACCGAGAGCCACATTATAGTGACCACGAGGAGGTTATCCATGTGACTCTACCCTCCCTAGCAACCGGGCCAATTTGGTTGCTTAGGAGACCTGGCTGGACTCACTCAGCATTCCATGGATTCGAACTTGCGACTCGGGGGGTGGTAGTCTTTACTCGTTGAGCTAACCAGGTCAAACCATCTCCAAAAAGAGGTTTTCTTGTTTTAAGCATATTTCAAAGAAATGTTTTAGGGTGATGCTTAAAACAGGAAAAGAAGAAGAAAATTTTTTTTAAGGAAATGTATCTTGTTTAAGGATGTACTTATTTTTTTTTTTTACTGGAAAACAAGCCAGAAATGTTTTGCAGTGTAAAGAAACCCACTCTATATCAGTATTGTTGAAAAAAAAAAAGAAAAAAGAAAAAAAAAAACAGATGAGCAAATGGTTTTAACTGTTTTAAATAATGCGGTTTTTGAGAATTCTACCACACCCGTTCTCCCTAGTGTTTGAACGGGATTGGCTGATGTCCATCTGGCTCTGGGTAAAGCTCTCTCAATGCTGCTGAGCCCTTCTTCTCTCTGAAGTTAGCTGTCTGTTAGTGTTGGATACATTTCCTGTAGCCAGATCTTTTACTAAATGGTATAAGATCTGGTCTACATTGCAGAATACGCTGGATAAAAACAGCCCACTTAGTCAGGAAAGGACAGTCTTACTGCCATGTAAAGTGACCAACCACAGTTGTTTGTTTTAATGTTCTATATAGGTTCAGGTTAATTTGAAATAGACTGGTATTAAATAAATTAATAAATACAATGTGTATAAACTCTGTGATTAAATTTCTGTCCATCTAGTTATAAGTAATAAGTATTAAGTTTTTTGCAGACTTAACTCAAAAAACTAAGCAGAAATGTAAGCGTAGTTCTAGCAGGAAGACTAGCAGCTGTACATCATCGCAACATTAGCTAGGCAAATCCTAGCCAATCACATGTAAGCCGTTGCTTTATAAGTTTGCTCACAATCACAGCTCACATTGCTGTTTCAGTGTGCTAACATGACAGCCTCCACCATCCCACCACCACCAGCTGGCAGGATATGACGTTCCGAGTACAACTTCTTCGGACCGCCGGACGGGGCTTACGCCAAAGACAGACATTCATTTCTGTTTTATAATCATCAAATAAATGTCATCTTATATTTCACTCTAGTCTGCGAGTCTTCCTGATAATATACAGTTATGCTTGTGGATACCTAGTTGCCTAAAAAAAACCTCCAGCTTTTAGTCCAGATGGACTGAAAAATAAGACAATCAGATTAGAGCTTGCCAAATCAAAAACCTCCTAGTTTTCTGTTCTGTATGCATCAGATGGTCAGTAAACAGACTGTAGGCAGTCCTTGGGTGTGCCGTCTGAGGCTGAGACTAGCTGTGTTTGAGATAGACTGGCTATAGTCATTTTCAACATAATCAGCAAGCCTTAGAGGCCATCTGATATGACCTGACCTCATATGTAGCTCTTTGGTCTAAAAGTGAGCTAATCCTTACCTGTGGGATCAATGTAGCGTCTAGTGCAGAAAGAGGGGGTGTGGGAGTAATACACAGCCTATACACTGGCTTCAGAACTGAAGTCTATTGGATAAATGACTCTGTTGCTATCGCCCTGAGTGACACCCCATTGCCCGAGAGCCAAAGTGCTGTATTTGTTGGAGCCATTATGAAATAAAAACCTAGAGAAAAAGGGTCACTATTTGGTTTGAATTGATTCTCTGAAAACTCTTGCAGTGAATATGCTTTCATTTTGATGGTATTACCACCAACAAAATGTGTTGTGTCAGTTCCACCTCTCCATTACTTTGTCCATTAGGGTGAAACTGTCTGATTTTATTTCTCACACTCTATTTTCTGTGATAAAATGGAAATTCAAAAGCTTATTAAGTTCTGAGTGACATCTATATCTGAGAGCCAATGGGGAAGTAAGTTGACTATATCTAGTTTCAGTTCATTTTTGCTCAATTTCCCTCTCGTGATCAAATATTTCACTTTTCAGGAGGGTCCTAATGGGAGTGTCAGGTTTTAGTGAGCTCTCCTGCCTCTTTCCCTCCCATTACCAGCCATCTATGGCTGTTTCAAATTTCTACCTGTCAACAGCAAAAAAAAAAAAAATGTTTCTGCCACAAGAAGTTTAGCACTGAGTAAAAACGTTTCAAACACAAGAGGGGTGTTTAAATACCCTCGTCGATTTAATCTGGAAAGCTAGAATTTATACTTAGACAGGCGCTCTTTGCATGTTTCTGAATATTCGTATTACTGTTTCTGAGTCTTTTGAAGTAAGTGAGCACTACATAAAGACACAGACTGGCCAGCTTATGCAATAAATAAATAAATAAATAAATAAATAAATAAATAAAATATATATATATATATATATATATATATATATATATATATATATATATATATATATATATATATTTTTTTTTTTTTTTTGTTGTTGCATTTGACAGATACTTTAAAGCAACATACAGTGCATTTAAGATATACTGTACATTTGATCAATATGTGTTCCCTAGCTATTAAACCTTTGATCTTGCATTGCAACCACCCTGCTCTGCCAGTTGAACTACAGGAACACACAATAATACTATTATTAATAATCATCCCTGGTATTATTTTCTGCAATTAATAATTTAATATTATAACCATCAATTTATAATCCAGTCAATTCCTGATTATTATCAAGTCCCCATCCAACATTATTTCCAAAAGAATATTCTATTTAATTCATAAATACGACATATTTTGAAGTTCAGTGCATTCCACTCAAAATAATTATTTTAAGATTTATGCATTTTAGTTTCAATTGACTTGAGGAATATTTAATAAAATAACGTTTTATTAATTTAATTTAATTAAACATTACACAATTTCTTTTATGGAATTTTGTTAAGAAATTGAAATGTGTGAAAGTGAAATCTTAATTATAGGCCAAATTATTTTTCTGTTTCATGTTGTCTTTAACGTGAACAACAACTCGTGCTTCGATCTGTTGCTGATCGCTCTCTCTTAAGTGCTGCATTTTTCAAGAAGGATAAATGTGCACTTTGATGCTGCAGCTCAACTTTTAAACCTACAGGAACTATCATGCATGGCAGGCCATCCCCCAAAACTATGCCCGCTCCTGTTTCAAAACCTATTTCCATTTTGGTTGCCCCATGGGAGTCTGTATTATCCTGGGCATTTTATTTAATCTTGTTGGTTAAGACTAGACCATTTTATAGAGTGAGGCCTTATGCAGGCAAAATTAAAGGGTATATTTATTTAAACTTCAAACATCTGCTTAATATAATTGTGCAGTTTTGGCCCAATGGCATGATAAGAGATAGCCCGATGGGCATGTTAAGACTTCAGCTTTAGGGTCTTTAAACAAGTGAAGTAATCGTTCAAGCACTGATACACTGAGATCTGTGTTAAAAAAATACTTTTTTACATTTTGGAATGTTCAGTTGACTGGGCGAATATACTGGGAACATGTTTGACAAACATTTGCAGATGACGTAAGGTATATTCAGTACATTACAAACAGGACTTTGGGTTGCCTGTTCTACCTTCTGCAGTGACTATCACTTATCTCTTTTGTCAAGTTTGTTATGTTCATTTAAAGGGGTAGTTCCTCTAAAAAGGAACATTCGGTCATCAGTTCCATAATTTACACAGGATGTTACCCAGTCCTAATTCACTTTTATTATATGGAAAAAAAATTAAATATTTTTGTGTTTCAAAGACATTAGAGTCATATATGTTTGGAATGAGGCTGAGTAAATGACGACAAGACTTTTTTTTGGGGGTGGACTATCCCTTTAAGGCCAAGAGCATGCTTGCAAGTATGATATTGTTTTGTATTCAACAGTTCTGTTGTCACGAACCCCGCTCCCTCGCTCCACCCCCTCGAGTTTCCTCGCTCGTTTTGCTCCCTCGGGCTTCCACGCCCGTTTTGCTTGCTCGAGCTTGCACGCTCGTTTTTGCTCCTACGAGCTCACATGCTCGTACACTATCTCCCCCCTCGGGCTCACATGCCCGCTCCCAATCGCCAGAACATTATGTACACCTGCACTCGTCTCAATCTCCACATTAGTTTCACCTGTACTCGTCTCATCACCTTTCATTGTTTACACCTACACTTTCCCCTATATATATCACTGCCCATTCGTCTCACTCCTGTTGGTTATTGTATTTAGTTTCCCATGTCTTTGCCCCCCGCTAGTCTCGTCTAGTTTTGAACTCCTCTTGTCTTCCTCTTAGCTTGCCAGCTCCCCTTGTTCCCCTGTCTTTTGCTCCCACTAGTCTCGTCATTCTTATATCCTGATTCCCCGGCTCTCGACCCTACGCTTACCTCGACCATTCTCCCTCTGGATTTTCCCCACTGTACCTTCGCCTGCTCTTTAAAATAAAAAGCAGTTTTGATTTACATTGTGACTGTCTCGTCTTGTGTGTGTGTGAGCGGGTTACATCTGTAAACAAGAAGTTAGTATTGAGGAAATTACATTTTATACACAATATGCCTAGTTGTTTTTTTTATTTTTTTTTTATATTTAAATTTTTTCTCCATTACTGCAAATAGTTCCAAACAAAAACCATAGCAGCATCACCTGGTGTAACGCAGATTGATGCAAACAGTGAAGTGTGCCAGTATGGCAGGGCGGAGGGCGGGGCCGGGTCATGATTATACACACCCGGTCCCTTATCAGGCTAATCAAGCATCCGAGAGGGATAAAGGCAGACTGCGGAGGATGATGCGGGAGAGAGAGATCATTTAAACTATATATAAACGTGATAATGTATATTCACGACCCGGCCCTGCCCTGCCACAGCCAGTGCTATTATACTAAATATCAGCACTCTTGGAGCACCACTTGTCCAATCAGATCAGAGGAACAGAACTACAGTAGCTGTTGCAAAAGAAACATAGAAATGTCTCTTTTATAGAGACAGTATGAAGAGGTCCTCAGAGGCTGCATTTAGAAGTCTCTATATATGATTTACTATGCATGCTTTCCATTTTGCACTAAAGATGTTGAATATTTGCTTTATGCCTCAATCAACTGCAGTTTGTTTGTGTAAAGGGAAGTAACTGATTTTTTCTTCATTTATATGATTTATATTCTCATAAACGGCCAAATGTTTGTGCACACTGACATTTCACTAAACCCACTTTTCTTTCAAAGCCATTTTTTTTTTTTTTGTACCATGAAATGAAGATAATTGTACTTGGTCCAAGAGCGTATTGGACCATTAAACCACTGCCTCTCCCAGTAAAGCTATTCTCTTTTGTGTAAATGCATTGGAATTACTTTCAGGGGGCGTTGCAGAGTGAAGATGTGAAAGGCTACTTATCCTTACTCCTAATGATTATTTGTCCTTTTAAAAGTCATCAGGCACATTTATAAGTGGATATGTACAAGGGAGGAGTTGCCCCTAGAGACTGAGGTCATCTTTACCTCCTTGTCCAAGGCCAGGAAGTAAGTTTGTTTGAATGGACCTCTGTAGAGGTTGGTCATATTGGTAATGTACTGTAGGCTGTCCAGCTATACACTGGGCCTTAATGACTGAGGTGAGAAGGAGAGAGTGTCATGGTTGCATATACAATAGAGATGAGAGCCTTGTGCAGTGTTGTGCAAGCATATTTTGATGGAAATGTTTCATAATGCAGTGTGGCAAAATGATTTCATGGGAGTGTCCCACAGAATCATAATCCTGCTTAGGTCATTTGCAAAAGTGCTGTATTACAGCCTGCCTTCTTTGGCTTTTCAAAAGACTTTAGAAGTGTTTCCTCATAAAATGACTAAGAAAATATGACTTGGATGAGTACAGTAGCACATGTACAAATAAAAGTTCAGTAATTATTTCAATATTTTATTACATTCATAATCTTAATGCCTTCAGAATCATAGGCTGAAGACTGTGGAATGTAACTTTTCATTGTGCTATGATATTTTTTCTTCTTCGCTTGACATGCCATATTTAGTTTGAGATATTTAAAGATTTAGAACCTTCAGAATCACTCAAACTACCCTAAAACATTACAAATCAAAAATGTGTAAAAAGAGTCATTTCTAACTTAGAGAGAAGCAGCGAAAAAAAAAAAAAAAAAAATTTATATATATTTTTTTTTGGTAGACACTCATTTACTATGAGAAGATGCATGTCAGAATCCAAGTTTGTTTTGCTATGGTTTTTTAAATGCATGCCATTATGTTTTTGTGGTTACAGTAAACACTCTAACCACACTTATAATTTGGTGCTGTTTGGAATTATCAGTCGTACAAAGAACAGAAAAGCATCAGAAGACATATTTTCAAGGACTGATAGAGAGACAGGTGGAGTTTATTAAATTTTGCTGAAATTTTAGCGGCTAAATGGCAGACAGTTACTGTCTCTGGGGGCTGCAGGCTTTTTCATATCCTTCCCCCAATGTCACTCCCTCATCTCGCTGCAAAAGAAAGAAAGAAGGAAAGAAAGAAAGAAAGAAAGAAAGAAAGAACTGTTTAAGATAAGAGTGCTTATATACAATAAACATGTTGACTTGATTTTTTTCTGCCCAGCTATGTTTGACACAGTCCTGTGATGTTTTTGTGGTTTGTGCGACAGTGGACACAACAGGACAGCAATGAAAATTGTGGGTGAATGGGTCTGTCTGAGTTGAAAATTCAAGGAGAAAAGAACCCATCTGGACGATGAATAATTTAGATGGCTCAAGTTTGTTCCTGTTGCTGTTGTGTTTGTGCTGTGCTCGCTCTATTTTTCTTCCCCCCGAGACGACATCACTCTGGAGGCTTGTTCTTCATGCTCTGAGGTTACACATGCCACTGTATGTGTTGAATTGAACGACTAGGCTAAACAAACTGAAGCCAAAACTGAGCAAAATGAGGTTGTAATCTGACAATGTTTTTAAGGTGAATTTTAGATGGAGGTTTTAAAGTGAAATGTACCTCCCTAACCAATAGTGTCTGAAAAGATAAATTGAGAGTTTAACAAAACAGACAATCTTACCCTTAACCAACACCTAACCTTAACTGATAGTGTTTTAAAATGCAAATTTGAAATAAAAGAAAAAGAAAACACACATTAACAGAAGCAACCACGTTATTTTGTGTCACTTCTATGCCACTTTCACTTTCATGCGTCTTTGGCTGGACTCAAACCACAAAGCCCAAAGTCCAACGCTCATGCGATCATGTGAGCTACCAAGCAAGCTAATGACATAGCAATAAGTGTGTATATGTAGGTAGGTCTGTAATACAAGTGTTAAAATGTTTTGCTTTTCAAATCATGCATTAAAGAAAAGCGTTTTGATATTATAACAAAGCGGGTAATGAGTAATAGAGTGAAAAAAGTTTTTTATAAAATCAAAATCAGCAATTGTACTTGTGAATTTTGGGACAATGATTAAACCACACAGTTACTTTCACCAGGAAACTGCAGCAAAACTTAGAAAGCGGCACGTACAAGTGCGTTTGCAAAAATGTACACTGGTGGCCAAAAGTTTTGAATAATGTACAGATTGTGCTGTTTTGGAAGGAAAGCATTCAATTGATCACAAAGCATAGTCAGGACATTACTGATGTAAAAAACAGCACATCACTATTTGAAAAAAGTATTACTAATCTAGACAGACCCCATTTCCAGCAGCCATCACTCCAACACCTTATCCTTGAATAATCATGCTAAATTGCTTATTTGTTACTAGAAAATCACTTGATATTATATCAAACACAGTTGAAAGCTATTTTGTTCATTAAATGAAGCTTAACGTTGTCTTTGTGTTTGTTTTTAAATTGCCAGAGTATGCAATAGACTGGCATGTCTTAAGGTCAATATTAGTTCAGAAATGGCAAAAAAGAAACAACTTTCTCTAGAAACTCATAAGTCAATCATTGTTTTAGGAATGAAGTCTATACAATGCTTGAAAGTGCCAAAAAACTGAAGATTTTTTGTTAGGATTCAGACGAGGGCAGACGAGGAGTGAGGACCTAAATGCAGTTCTTTATTAAATAAACAAGAAAACACTGAATAAATCAAAACTTAGGGAACAAACAATTTATCCATGAGGGGATAACAAAAATATAAACACTAGAAACATCCACGGAGGGCACGGCAGGAACACAATCAAACACAACCATAACATAAATTTGACGACCGACCATGAATGAACAAACAACAGGGCTTAAATACAGAAGGATGATGATTAAATTACATACAGGTGAGAACAATGACACTGGCAGTGATGAGGGCAGGGGATTATGGGAAGTGTAGTTCGGGACAGGTGATGGGAGAAACACAGAGCAGACAACGGGGAATCGTGACAACACAGTCTTCAAAGACAAAGGACAACTGGCTCTAACAAGGACAGAAAGAGATGTGGAAGGTCAGATGTAAAACTAAACAAGGATAAGTACATCAGAGTCTATCAGAACTAGACGCCTCAGAACAAGACACCTCACATGTCCTCAGCTGACAGTTTCATTGAATTCTACCTGCTCAACACCAGTTTCATGTACAACAGTAAAGAGAAGACTCAGGGGTGCAGGCCTTATGGGAAGAATTGCAAAGAAAAAGCCACTTTTGAAACAGAAAAACAAAAAGAAAAGGTTGGAGTGGGCAAAGAAACACAGTCATTGGACAACAGATAATTGGAAAAGAGTGTTATGGATCTTAACCGCATTAAGGTTTTGTGGGATCAGCTAGACTGTAAGTTGTGTGAGAAGTGTCCGACAAGACAGCCACATCTATGGCAAGTGCTACAGGAAGTGTGTGTGGGCTGAAATGTCACCTGTCTATCTGGACAAACTGACAGCTAGAATGTCAAGGATCTGCAAAGCTGTCATTGCTGCACGTTGAGGATTTATTGATGAGTAGTTTAAGAAGTTCCAAATTTTTTTTAAACATTTTAATAGTAATTGTTTACATTATTAATTTTCTGACTATACATTGTGATCAGTTGAATGCCACTTTGGTGAATAAAAGTACCAATTTCTTTCCATAAGTGCAAAATCTGTATATTATTCCCAACTTTTGGCTGTCAGTGTATATGGAGTAATGTTTATTCTGTGAGACCAGGTTGGTTTTAACTGAATCTAATTTAGTTTATGCTTAAAGCAAGACAATCTCTTTGTAACAGCACTAAAATCTTACTTTCAATTTTAAATTTGAATTTTTTTCTCTTTGATTGTTATGCTGATAAAATAATTTGTAATGAAATATTTTGTGTGCAAAATGCAATAATAGAAGCGTTTTCACTGGTGGCCTCAGATTTTTGGACCCCATGTAGAACAAGCTAAAGCACAAGTATTATTGTTTGTTTTCTTTATGTAAGACTGCAACAGAAACCAAAAAAGCATATTGTAATGTTTTTACACCGTACATTAACATCAATTAACCTAGCTCAGAAGAGGGGGAAAAACCCAAACATCTTTGTGCATTTCCAGGAGTCAAAGAAATTATAGAGAAGTTCATCAACCTGAAAAGATCAGAATGCTAATTGAAGACACACACACACACACACACACACACACACACACACACACACACACACACACACACACACACACACACACACACAGACACGCAAACATCACTGTGTGTTTCTGCTGCAGCAGTAGCAGGCGTGTAAAGGAGCTTATGGCATTTCTGTTTTAAAAGGGACTGAATAAGATGGGGGTGTTGGGAGGGTTGATGTGACAGGCCTGTGGAATCCCAACCTTTCTCTCCTGGTGCCTTGCGCTAATCAACCCCTGTAATGTATGCAAAAAATATGATTTATATTTAATTTCACTACACTTGCATTGTTAATTTGAAATGTAATTAACATGTCGCCACGGCAACTAATTTCTCAATGCTGTAAATTATCGCCGCCTTTTCATCAAAATTCAGTTACTTTGGCTCCTGTGTGCAAAGTACTGATGCAATTAGGTTACCAGGGCAACCTAAAAGTGTTCATTTTCTTTTGTGTAATTGCAATGAGGCAGAAGTTTTTATAACCGAGAGTCATGTTCACGTTTTTGGCGAACAAAGAGCGTGTACACATTATAGCACCGTGACAAAAGAGCTGTGGTACAACACAAATGCCCTCTGGCATTTTTAAAATTCTTTTTCTCTCTCCCTTTCCCTCACTCACACACAAAACACACTGCATAATCCAATGCTTTGACTTTACATCTATATCTGATTAAATTTCCCCTCTGAGCTGCATCCTTTTTTGTCCAAGTGAGGCAATCTGTTTGTCAGATGTGCACATTGCACAGATCCTGCCTGGTCTCTATGTATATCAAGCACATATCTCTAGCACATCTCCTCCACCCCTCATCCTTTTGTTCCTTCCTACACTGGCTGGAATATTTTAATGAAGTGGATCTAATTTGCTCTCAAGACTGAGGCCACCAGTGCGGCTCGCACAGAGCATGACCGGTGGTGAGGAGTAAATGGGTACGAGTCTCGTGCCAGTCTGGCCCATCTCCTATGTCCACTCATGCCTGCAGCCCATAACCCTCCCTCTCTGTTTGATAGAGAGGAAATAGCAAGTCATTGACTCCTAAGCTCTGGTTAACAGAAAAGGTAATTCAATTTGTAAGCAGGTTTTTATTTTATTTTTTATTTTTAATCTTTTATATTTTTAGCCTCTGTAGTTGTACAGGCAGAGATTACACAGTCTGTACTTTTTTCCCCATTTTCCAGTGAAAATATCTTAAAAGAATTGTTCCCCCAAAATTAATAATTCTCTCATAATTTACTTATACTTATTCTGTCTCAAACTTGTATGACTTTTTCATCTTTGGAACCCAAATGAAGATAATTTAATTTTATTGATGTAAATGTATCCTTACTCTGCAAGTCAATGGGGTCCAAAACTTCCGAGCTCCAAAAAGGACTTAAAGACAACATAAAGGTAGAATGCAAATAGTTTTGCTCTAAACATTTTGACACTTTCAGCCTACTTGGTGCAATCATGATTTTAGACTCATTTACACTTCCTCACGCTTGACACATGCACGGAGCACTGCACACCCACTCTGCTCATGTACACATGCTACACACGCACTCTGCGCTTGCGTCAAGCATGAGGAAGTGTAATGACTTTACTAATGTTAAATTAGATATGTACCAGATATGTATAACTTTCTATTTTTTTAGAAGAATATCTCTGTAGGTCAATGGGCACCAAAACTAGTTTGCTCCAAAAAGCACATAAAGACATTATAAAAGTAATCCATACAACTCCAGTAGTTGAATCCATATCTTCAGAAAAGATATGATAGATGTGGGTGAGAAACAGATCAATATTTCAGTCATTTTTTGCTAGAAATAATTCTCCCTGCCCAGTAGGGGGTGATATGCATGAAGAATGTGAATCAACAAAAACACAAGAAGAAGCATGTAAAAGTGATCTGTTTCTTACCCACACCTATCATATCACTTCTGAAGAAATTGATTTAACCACTGGAGTCTTATGGAATACTTTTATTCTGACTTATTAGATTTTTTGAGCTTCAAAATTGTGGCACCCATTCACTTATATTGTATGGACCAAAAGTCAGAGAAATTCTGCTAAAAATCTTCATTTGAGTTCAGCAGATTACAAAAAGTCATAAACATCTGGGATGGCATAAGAGTAAGTATATGATGAGAGTATTTTCATCTTTGGGTGAACTATTCCTTTAACAAATACTGTAGAACCTTATTGATAAGTGTTCCCAAATAAACTAATTACAGGAAAAGTTCACCCAAAAAAGAACATTTGTTGATAATTTACTCACCCTAAGGCCATCCAAGATGTATCTGAGTTTCTTTCTTCATCAAAACAGAATTAAAGATTTTTATGATTTCATTTCAGGCCTCCTCCTTTAAACAATGCAAGTGAATGTACTCCATTTTTTGATGGTCCAAAATGCATATTAAGGGTGCATCAAAATAATCCACACGACTCCAGTCGACAAATAAAGTTCTTCTGAACTCAAACGATTGATTATTTTTAGAGATGTCCTGAGTGTAAATTATCAGCAAATTTTCATTTTTGGGTGAACTATTCCTTTAAATTTGTGGTAAGAAAAATAAACTTATTTTAATACATGGTTTCTCAAAACAATCTTAATAGCTTATGCAATTCTGCTTCTCACGTATGTGTGCTGTTTGAAAGGATGTTTAGATATTTCAATGAAAAATGGCAAAAATACAAAATAAGCAAATGATTATGTGCAGTTTACAAGCACCCTAATACATAGCTGTACTCTGAGTACCTGCTCGTACAGGCCAAGAACCGACAGCCAGACCAACTCTATTTTTCCTAGCCTCATAATTAGCTTTGGTTTTCTGCTCTTTACTCCACATTCTCAATCAGCAAAGTCAATGTTTTGTTTATCCAGCTAAATCAAAGTTGACATTGTTTTAGTAAAGGATAAATATGGTATTGAAATTAGCATATTTCCCCATTAAACATGTGTGCGTACATATACTCTAGCTTGGTTTTAACCTGATCACAAGAACATATTCTCTTTACAAGATCTTTGTTTTCCTTTAGATGAACCTCCCAAAGCATCGAGCACAGCTGTCAAGTGTAACCCTGGAATTTACTTAACACCCTTGATATTTCTGTTCTGTTTGATTTCACGTGATTTTACCAAGGGATTGACTTGCCATATCCATGTCTCAAAGTAAGTGGGGTTTGTGGAGGGGGGTTAAAGACATCATCTCCTGCTCTATTGTTCCCGCTGACAGCAAACAAGTGATTACCATCATTCACAGAGACAGCGTATTGCAAGAGGAAAGAGGCGCTGGCCTCACAGGACCCCCCCTTGAAAAAAGCGGCCCCTTTAAAAGCATGTTCCTCACCACACCGGTGACACATTAGATTTCCACCATGACCGGTTTCATCCCGTATCTTTACCAGTACTGAGAGACTCAAATACAGACTACTCTTGTTTAAATGATGTGGATACAGCATAATTACTACTGCTACATTTTGCTCTTTGATCAAGTGCTGTTGTTCTTTATGTCTGGCATTCTCTCCATATGTGTCAAACTATGAGAAAGCCTCTCATTGCACATTACTCTTGAGATTTTTTGGTGGGGGTTTACTTCAGTTTGGATTAATACAAAGTTTCTTGGTGCAGATTAATGATAGATGAACTTTTAACCAGTCAGTGCTATTGAATATGGACATGGTTATATATATACAGGTGCATCTAAAAAAAATGTGTATATCTTTTTTCCCCCGTAATTTTTATTCAAAAAGTGGAACATTCATATATTCTAGATTCATTACACATCAAGTGAAATATTTCAAGCCTGTTTTTTTTTGTAATCTTAATGATTTCAGCTTACAGCTCATGGACATGAAAAATCCAGTATCTCAAAATATTAGAATAAAGAATTTATAATATAGAAATGTCAACCTTCTGAAAAGTATGTATGATTTATGCGTTCAATACTTGGTTGGTACTCCTTTTGCACAAATTATTGCATTCAATAATTTGGCATGGAGGCAATCAGCCTGTGGCACTGCTGAGGTGTTATGGAATCCCAGGTTGCTTTGATAGCGGCCTTCAGCTCGTCTCTATTGTTGGGTCTGGCGGGGGCGAACATTTCATCAAAATGTTGGGGGGGGACAATAAACATAACAATTCTCAAGAGCAATTTTTGAAGGGGACACCAATAATACACATATTTTAATGATATTTTAGGGGGGGACAACCCTCAGATGGGGGGTCCTGACCCCCGACCCCCGTGATTTCCGCCTATGGGGTCTGGTGTCTGGTAGAATCTCTATGGGGTCCAGGTCAGGCAAGTTGGCTGGCCAATCAAGCACAGTAATACCATGGTCAGCAAACCAGTTACTAATAGTTTTGGCACTGTGGGCAGGTGTCAAGTCCTGCTGGAATAGGAAATCATCATCTCCATAAAGCTTTTCAGCAGATGGAAGCATGTAGTGCTCTAAAATCTCCTGGTAGACGGCTGCATTGACTCTTGACTTGAGAAAACACAGTGGACCAACACCAACAGATGACATGGCACCCCAAATCATCACTGACTGTGGAAACTTCACACTGGACTTCAAGCAGCTTGGATTCTGTGTCTCTCCACTCTTCCTCCAGACTCTGGGACCTTGATTTCCAAGTGAAATGCTAAATTTACTTTCATCTGAAAAGAGGAATTTGGCCACTGAGCAATAATTATTTGCAGTAATTCATGCAAAAGGAATGAGAGACACCAGAACCAACAATACAGACAAGCTGAAGGCCGCTATCAAAGCAACCTGGGCTTCCAGAACACCTCAACAGTACCACAGGCTGATTGCCACCATACCATGCCACATTGATGCAGTAATCCGTGCAAAAAAATTGGTCATCATCTTTTTACCATCATTTTCTTCCAAGCCCATTTTACTTTCTTGGTTTTATGTAACACTAAATTAGATATTCAGCAGAATGTCCAAACTGTTGTCTTCAATGAAAGTGAACTAGGGACTTTATAGCTCCAAAAAGGTCAGAAAAATCATGACCATACATGATTTGTGTGATATTTTCCAAATATTCAAAGGTCAAACAATAGTCAAACAATAATAACAAAAGACTTGAGAAATTTAAGTCATTATTGACAGCCATTGTCACCATTCATTTTCATTGTATGGAAAATAGCAGCTTGGGCATTCTTCTATAAATATAGTTTGTGTTTCACAGAATGGGCTTTTAAAGACATAAGGCTGAGAAAATCTGTACAGAACTTTCACTTTTGGTGAACTATCCCTTTAAAGAGGTAAATAGTGAGAATAAAGTGCATTAGAAGAAAGAAAGATGTAACGGAAACACACCTAAGAAAACTGGATTATACTTGTTTACTTACTGGAGTCTGAAGCAGTATTTGCTTTTGTCACATTTATTCCCATTTTACCAGCACAAGGGCCCAGGAAGACGAGTTACCAAGGAACACAAAATTTTAATTAGTGTATTTTAATCATTCAGGCTTTTCAAGCTAATCCACAGACCCCAGAGAATTCCCAAGATGCAGCTCTGTGCTGCTTTACCATTTATTGTTGAGTCTATTATAATTACTGTTAGCATGTGGGGGCTGGGAGGCCTTTATTATGTTTTTCCATCTTTATTATAATTACTTAAAAAAAAATAAAGGATGCTGTTTCATTAAGTTTAGAGAGGACGCTATTTCAACCCTTTATTTTCTGCCTCTCATTGCTCTTCCTGCCTTTGCATTCTCACTAATTCTCTGATATTTATATGTTGCACAGCATTATATGAAACATATAAAAAAGGATAAACCAAAGGAAGAAAGATGGACTTAATGAAATGCTTTTCTATGAGTGCTTTGTAAAATCCAGCTAATGCTATGAAAACTCAGCATGCATGCAACCTCTAAAATCCAATTGTTTCTGCTCATAATCGCAGCTAGATAATAATACACTGGCAAAGGAGATCACTCAAATATATTTTCTTAATTTTCCCACTCAACAGTGAATAAAGATAAGAAGTCACAAGTGAGTTTTAAGCCCCTAGCTTTTGGTGTTCTGTAGGGATTTTTGGATCTTCTAGAATTGTGTTTTTATGTGACTGTCTTTGCAGTCATCAGCAGCATTATTGATGTCTCTTGGAAGCCAGTTGGAATCAGAACAGAAATTCTGAGAGTTTCTTTCTTTTTTTGTGTGGGGGGCACTCTGTTAAGTGCTGTCCTCATGTGTTTCATGGCAAATTATGTGAACAAACTGCTCTCATATGTTAAGTGTCCCTCTTTACTCTTTTCTCTCTCTCGCCTCTGCCCTCTTCCCTCGTTCCCATTGCACAGACTCAATCCTAACACACTTTACACACTGTACACACTGCACACACGCACACACACATATAAACTCCTCACACAACATACCAAAAGTCAATCAAAGGGCACAATGTTTTACCATTGCTCTTACAGACTGGTTTCTATATTGTGTTTTTCTACTAGATTTGTGTTTTCTGAAAGAAATATCAGTACTTGCAAGGCAGACATAAATGGTGTTAAAGTGGCTATTTGGTTAGATTGATGCATGACATAAAATACCAATCACAATTCAGTGTGGAAAAAGAAAGAAGATCAGAGAATTCAGAATAGTTGTCGTTTATATTTTTATTGTCAAACACTGTCAAATCAAGCAGATTTTTGGCAGAAAGTTAATCTTTGCAGGAACAAAAAAACTACAACAACAACAAATATAGCACATCTAAGGCTGAAATTGTTTATTGAATGGAGTGTGTGTGTATGTTAAGCTATCCTACCTGTAGGAATGAAGAATATATCATACCCAGAATGTTTGAGAAATATTAATACAGTGCTGCATTGTTGTTCCCCTCAAACTCTCGTTTCATATACAGCCATGGCCAAAAGTATTGGCAGTGACATTTTGTGTTTTGCAAAGTTTGCTGCTTCAGTATGTAGATTATTTTTTTCACATGTTTCTATGGTATACTGGAAAACAATGATAAGCATTTCATAAGTTTTAAAGGCTTTTATTGGCAAAAACGTTCAATATATGCTAAGAGTCAATATTTACAGTGTTGACCCTTGGTCTTCATACCCTCTGCAATTCACTCTGGCATGCTGGATATCAGCTTCTGGGCCAAATCCTGACTGATGGCGATCCATTCTTGCCTTATTAGTGCTTGGAGTTGATCACAATTTGTGTGCTTCTGTTTGTCCACTCGCCTTTTGAGGATTGACCACAGGTTCTCAATGGGATTAAGATCCGGGGAGTTGCCTGGCCACGGATCCAAAATTTCAATGTAATGATCTCCGAGCCACTTCATTATCACTCTTGCCTTGTGACATGGTGCTCCACTATGCTGGAAAATGCACGGATCATAACCAAATTGCTCCTGGATCGTTGGGAGAAGTTACTCTTGCAGGATGTTTTGATACCATTCTTTATTCATGGCAGTGTTTTTGGGCATAATTATGAGAGAGCCCACTCCCTTGGATGAAAAGCAACCCCACACATGGATGATCTCAGGATGCTTCACTGTTGGCACGACACAGGACTCATGGAAGGGTTCACCTTTTCTTCTCCTACTATCGATTTTCCAGAAGTCCCAAACAGTCGGAAGGGGGTTTTATCAGAGAAAATAACTTTGCACCAGTCTTCTGCTGTCCAATCCTTGTAATTCCTGATGAATTTCAGTCTGTCCTTGATGTTTTTCTTGGAGAGAAGTGGCTTCTTGCTGCCCTTCTTGACACCAGGCCAGTGTCCAAAAGTCTTCGCCTCACTGTGCATGCAGATGCACTCACACCAACCTGCTGCCAATATTGAGCAAGCTCTGCACTGGTGGTGACACGATTCCATAGCTGACTCCTCAGGAGGAGACGGTCCTGGCGCTTGCTGGATACTCTGGGACATCCTGAAGCCTTCTTCACTGCAGTTGAACCTCCTCTTTGAAGTTCTTGATGATCCAGTAAATGGTTCTTTCAGGTGCAATATTCTTTGCGCAATTTCCTTGCATGTGAGGCCATTTTGATGCAAAACAATGATGGCTGCACATCTTTCTTTAGAGGTAACCATTGCTAACAAGAACACAATGATTAGAAGCACTTCTTCCCTCATTTTATAGCAATCAGTCTGCTCTTATAATCCAATCAGCATGATAGAGTGATTTTATCTGACTAGTACTTGTTCACACTTTCCCAGGTGCTGCTGATATGATTAGTGAAATGATGTTGGCTAGTCATTTTGTGCAAGGGCCAAAAAACTGAGAAATTTGTGCTAAAGTTAATTTTTTTGGCCAATTAAGCTTTTTGCAATTTTTTCAAATGCATCTGATCACTCTGCACAATAATCTAGAAGCAATGTGAATCAACACCACAACAACTGAAGCGAAAGACAAAATGTATGTCACTGCCAATACTTTTGGCCACGGCTGTACATACAGTATAGTGTTTTTTTCAACTTCATGTCCCAGGGGTTGATTAAAACAAACACATTTTAGCTTTTTGTTATATGAAGGTCACATTAAAACTGACAATGTCTTTTAGGTATAGATTTTACTGTCATAGCCTTGTTCCAGACCCAGACTTTCTCTATGAAAATCCATTATAAAAATGAAAACTGTAAAATGTTTAAAACTACTGTATGATAATCTAAACAAAGAGTGCACTTAAAATAAAAAACGTCAATATTTATTTTGTGAAAATGATTTCTATCAGCCATTTTTGCTCATAATAATATTTTTTTTGGTCAAAATGTAGTGTACTCTATGATGTATAATGTATGAAAAATAAAATATGATACAAGTGATGTTTAAAGAAAACAAAGAATAAATCAAGGTAAACATCACTTGTGAGCAGAATGTTTGTTTTGGGCGTAATTTCCAATCAATCTGTAACTTTGCCAAATTATGCAAAAAAAGTGTGAAAATATTATTTGTGTGTATTTACAATTCATAAAATGTAAGCTGAAATAAGCCTTAGCAAAATGAGTTGGCCATTTTATTATTTCACCATCATTTCCACCACAGAAATCTAAACAATACAGAACTAAAGATGTGGTGGGAAAAAAAAAAAAAAAAAAATAATATATATATATATATATATATATATATATATATATATATATATATATGTACAACATTAGTTGATTATTGTGAGCAGTCATTGAATCTGAGCCATGACACGTGATTGGAAATTCCTCTTTCAGAGACTCACTCCACACTACATCGATTGCCTTATGACTAGAATTTTTGCATGTTCAGTGTGTATTTAGCACCAAATCATGGGGCTATTCTTGGACCTGTCTCAAATCCAGCAATAAAAGGACTAGCAGCACTTCACTGCTAATACTGGCAGTTTTCTTTTCCTTCTTTTTTTTTCATGGAAAATTCCACATGTCCCCCTATGTGCTTCAGAAGCAGAAATGCATTTCAGGACAGATCCCCAGAAACATTAATTAATGGACCTTTGGAGTGAGCGAAAGGCCAGCACAAGGCAATTATAGTGTCTTTGTAAAGTGTCAATGTTTTGGAATTATAAAATCACACTGGATTGGCAGCAGTAATTATGCTGGGAAAGAAGAGCTCACACAATTACTGATATTTAACAATTTGCAGCTCAATCTGTAGACCTCAGCTTTCCCTCTCACCCTAAAGCCAGTAATGATTTTGATAGGGTTTATCATGCCTCAATCGATTCAGTCTTTGGATCTTTTGTGTTAAACTATGAATCTAATGTCATTCATGCTTAGCATTCATTTACACACGAATCCAATCTTTCTCCTGAGTCAGTTATATAAAGACTCACATCTTTCTTAAATTCATATGACTGCGTTAACAGTCCACATAACAAAAAAACACAATAAAGCTCTATTTTTACAAAGACACTATAGAAATGGGGGTCACCTCTATTAAAAAGCCCACCTGTCTTTTGCTGTGTTTTTAGTAACCAAGTAATGTTCAGATGGTGTAATCAGGGCCTGATTTGGGTGGGGTTGTTCAGAGAGCAGTCTGTTTGTGTTTGATGCAAGCCTCATTACATGAACTATACAGTGGATTTATCTCTTGTTTTCATGGATTAGAACCAAAGGAAGGTTTAAAGACTGCAGTCTTCACAGAGAATCTTGTTAACAGCAGTTCCTCCAAAGCTGAAAAAAAAAGAGTTAATCACAGACTAAACTACAGTCATGTTTTATTGTACTCTTCAGTGTTACAATACATTTTATGAATGATTAAGAATGTTGAGTTTAGCCATGAAACATTTTGGACTAATTTAAATGAGGATATGGAATGTTATTTTCAGAAATTATGTTCTGTTTCAACATTTTTAAATCTGTGGTCATTGGTTAAATCCACAAGTATGTTGTGATGTTTGTACATTTTCAATGTTAAAATATTTCATTTTATCCCAGCTTATTGGAGTGTTCTGGGTTCAGCTCAATCAACAGCATTTGTGGCATAATGTTTATTACCACAAACAATACTTTAAACTCTTATATAATAATTTAAAAGTTGCAGTTACAGTGAGATACTTACAATGGAAGGGAATGGGGCAAGTCTATAAACTTTAAAATGCACTCTTTCAAAAGTATAGAGATTATTTACCGTAGCACCATCTTAATTTTTTGTCATTAATGAAAATGAGGCTGTGAGGGATATACTCACTGTCTTTTCAATGGTGTGCACTATATAACCTTGTGACATCCCGCATCCTTCTGCGTGGACATCGTGTTTTGTCTTCGCTATATGCTATGCATAATTTCATTTAATTTAAACCGACTAATCTTGATTCAGGAAATTCTAGGCTGTCATTAAAGGGTTAAACTTTTGGCCTGTGACAACTTTTGAATCGTGACAAAAAAAAACAAAACATGGTGCTGATCACAGCAGAGTTTCCCTTCGTGAGAAACGCTAACAAAACTACATCTGGTACGAAAACTAATTAAAGGGATAGTTCACCCAAAAATTAAAATGATTTTTTTGGAGCTACAAAGGTCTGATCACCATTCACTTGCATTGTATGGACCTACAGAGCTGAGATATTCTTCTAAAAATCTTAATTTGTGTTCTGCAGATTAAATAAAATCATACACATCTGGGATGGTAAATGATAAGATCATTTTCATTTTTAGGTGGACTATCCCTTTAAGTTTTTAAATTGAAACCTGTTTGAGTCAAAAGATTAGTCTTTAGTTTAATCCGATGTATGTAGTTTCATTCACACAATGACCAGTAAAGTGGACAATAGCACTAGTTCATTAGAAATCCTTTATATGCAATTTCACATTGAATTCACTTTTTTTTTCTTTTCTTTTTTTTTTTTCCTTTTAGAGGTTTTATATGGAGTTAGGATGAAAATAAGTTGCATTTCAAATTGTTCTGAGACCTGTGCAGACAGATAGCACACTGGAGATTAAAGGAATATTCCGGGTTCAATGCAAGTTAATCTCAATTGACAGCATTTGTGGCATGATATTGATTACCACGAAAAAAAATTTTTTTTGTTTTTTTTTCCCTCCTTTTCTTTATAAACAGCAAAAATATTGGTTACAGTTACAGTGGAAGTGAATGGGGGCCAATTTTTGAATATTAAAATACTCACTGTTTCAAAGGTGTAGACACAAGACATAAAGGATATGCATGTAAACATTATTTTAGTGTGATAAAATTGCTTACTAACCTATTATATGTAAATTTAGCCAATTTTACAACATTGTTGCCATGACGATATAATGTCAACGAACCCTAAATCGACAGTAAAAATGACAATTTAAACAACTTTACAGCAAAAAAAAATACATAAGTTTTAACAGAAGAGTTTATGAAAGTGCTTTTATAAAGTTATAATCTTTATATTTCTGCCTTTAAACCCTTCAAAAATGTGCCACATTTACTTTCATTGTCCCCATTCACTTCCATTGTAAGTGCCACACTGTAACCTCTGTTTTTTCCTTTCCTTTTCTTTTCTTTCCTTTCCTTTCCTTTTTTTTTTTTTTTAAAGAAAAGGAGGTACACATCAAAAAAAATATTGTTGTATTCAACATTATGCCACAAAGGCTGTCAACTGAGTTTAACTTTTATTGAACCCAGAACATTCCTTTAAGTCTTGCACTAAATAAGGAGCAAGTGCATTCACTTCTAACATCTGACCAAAAGTTCAGTTTCAGACTGCAGATGATTTTTGGACCACATGTGTGGCAGACATGGGACAATGGTAATCATTATGTGGATTCAAAATTTATAATGGTTAATTTTATTTTAAATAGTTGGCAGTGATTAGATGATGCAGGTCATTACTTTGAATAATAATTATTTATAAACATTTCTGATTGGTAAAATGCTTCAGCACTGGCTATCACTTTTTTGTTTGACAGTGCAAAGAGAGAACATTGAGATTTTGTTGCCAAAGTAGAAAAGAACATTGGACTCAATTTTTTTATTTGTGCTTTTCCCAATGCACATTATTCCAACATAGCTTTACAGAACATCAGCTGTAATGTTTAGAATGTCTCAAAAACATGAATAACCAACACTCCTGGAAACATAATAAACAAATTGATTACAAAAATCGGACTTTCTAGAGCTTGAGATTATTTAAGATTTCACAACATAGTCCCACTGTTCCCGTGTGTGGACATACATTTTTAGAAAAACTATTTGCTCCAGATTTTTCTTTCTATCTTTATTTTTGCATGTTTATAAGTATATGCTACTAGTTACAAATCAAAAAGTGAAATGGAAAATGCACACAGCAGTCATGCTCAGGTCTCAGCAGGAAAAAGCTTAATAAAGATCCTATATCACATCTAATATTCTGCATCTCATGTTGTCTGGAGGTTTTTTTCTACTGAAATTTCTTGGAAAGCCACTTTTTCAGTGTTTTCTCAATGGAACTATACAATAACACTTTAAACCACAGTACAACCCATTGAAGAGATTAAAGCCTATGCCTCACATCCTCATTGTCAAAGACGCTGCTGTGAATAAGGCCTATAGCCACAAGAGGTAAATATTTTACTGTACGTGTTAACATGATTTTAGTGTGATAAAATCAAAGATTTTACCAGCATTACAAGTTTTACTGGTGTTACATTGTTACATTCCCCTGAACTGTGTAAACAGTGGTGTGCCGTGTTCCTTTTAGCATCCAGACTAGCCCAACATAGCAATATTGGCTTAACCAGTGGTGTGAGTTTGGGGTGGGTCTATCTTATTGTTCAACCAATGGCAGATGGAGGGAATATTTTGGAAACCCGTTTGAAAACAGTCATTGCTAGTGGTGCAGAACTAACACATTTGAGGTTTAAATTGTAGTAGAGAAACTTGTTTAAAGAAATCTTGCTCATTGGCAATAAAGGTGGATCAACAATATGCACAATATGTAATACAATGTCAGTTAAAGAGGCACAAATGCTCCTGACCTTAAAGTGTGTTATATTGATTAATTGATTATCCATTTCCATAAAGAAACCCTGAAGTAATCTTAAATTAGACTTAGTTCACAAGCTGGTTTTCATGTCTAAAAGAGCCATTTTAGCATTTATAACAGAGGAAGTCATCCCACTCAATCAGGAGAGGAAAATACTGAGTCTATTTTCTTTAGTCTTGCTCATTGTGTTGAGCGTTTAGCGTTTTCCATAATATACTGTTCCATAAGTAAAGAATACGGTATATCAATTAGTACATTAATGCCAAGTCTCTTACAGTACGGTGTAATTTGTGATGTTGATGTTTTTCTGTGGCACCTCAGGGAAGTGCAGAAAACATGCAATTAGCATCAGTCTCAGCACAGGAGGGGCTGTGCAACACGGAAATGCAGAGAGTTGCATATCTTAAACAGGGACCGAAATCTGTCAAAGGAAGATGTTTGTCAGCACAGGGGTCTCTCTGGGGACCTCTGCCACGGCAGACCAAGGTGTGACATGCAATAGGGACATTTTAATGTGAACAAGTCCATCAACATTGCTCATTAAAGGAATAGTTCAACCAAAAATGAAAATTCTCTTATTATTTACTTGCCATCATGCTATGCCAGATGTGTATGACTTTCTTTCTTCTACTGAACACAAACAAAGCTACTATATAATTGGTTTTGGGTAAGAACAGACCAAAATATATCCTATAAATCTTGACACCAGAAGTCTCCTTGGCGATCATGATTTCGGCCCGATTACACTTCCTTGTGTCATCTAGCGCTCTGCACTTGTGTCAAGTGTAATCGAGCTTGAAAACATGATTGTGCACAAAGTCTATAATGACAAATGTACAGTTAAAAACAAGTTATATTTTGGTCTGTTCTCACCCAAAATTGATTAGTTAGTTTCAGAAGACATGGATTAAAACACTGGAGTTTTATGGATTACTTCTATGCTGCCTTTATGTTCTTTTTTGAGCTTCAAAGTTCTGGCCACCATTCGCTTGTATTGTATGGACCAACAGAGCTGAAATATTCTTCTAAAAATGTTCATGTTCTTCTGAAGAAAGAAAGTCATACATATCTGGGATGGCATGAGGTTGAACAAATGATGGGGGAGTTTTCATTTTTGGGTGAACTTTTGCCTTTTGAGCCTGCAAATGATGCTAAAATGTAGTCTTTTTAAATCAACATAATACAATTATAATAACTGACCCTATTTAATTTCATAGACACATTTCTGGTCATGTTGTGCATGACTAATCAGTGAACATTATTCCATAGAATGCAAATATTTGTGCAATCTTTCATCAAAATGTAATAACTTGCTCTGTCTCTGAAACAGCAGTAAGGCTGCTTAAGCTAAAGTATCTAGCATCACCAAGCAGAACTGAAAAAATATTGATTCATTTTAAACTGGTTTACCAAACACTACCACCATCAGTCATTGGTCAGACAAACAGAAAATACTGCCCCAAACTCAAGGCACTGGTTAAGTCACTTTTAAGGGTAATCAAACTACAAATGGCTTACTTATAGTTGTCTCTGCATTGTAAGCCGTAATACAGTATGCCACATTACAAAGGTAAATTGTGTTGTGAATGCTGTTTCATGTTGGCAGTTTTTTCTTTTGATTATTTATTTACTTTGGTCTAACAATTTTTCGGTTCATAACAAATGACACTTTTCAGCATCTGCTGCGTGTGAATGTTTTCCAGAGCTTACAGTACCTGCCATGACAATTGTAACAAGGAAAACTGAAAATCCTCCGTGAATGACCTGTTTTTAGATCAGAATCGACCCCTGGCTAAGTCACGCTCTGAACTCTGCTTCAAAGGTTAATGTTCAGATCTGGAGCGAATTAACTTAAAATTACTTACAATGATCCTAAAATCCTGATTTATTTTTGTTGTGGCTGTAAATTAATTTCAACAAGGATGTTTGAAGTCCTTTAAGAGACAGGGCCAAAAAAATAACAGAGAAAATGAATGAGTGCAACAGTGGGCCACATAATGCTTCTGGCTAAGCCAATCCAAGTCTTAAATGAAGAGAAAAATAAATTAGGTTTAACTGAAAACATATGGTATTGCGCTGGAGAAGAGGCCTGCTTAAGAGGATCATGGTAGAGTAATAAAGAGAGACAGGAAAAGGGCACGTGTGGCGGTTTGGGTGCAGGATGGTGATTTTTTTTGTTTCGTTTTTTCAGGGTAATGATAGAGACTGACTCCTTTAAAGGGTCAGCACTGAAATAGTGAACTGTCTTTAAGGGATAGTTCACTCAAAATTAAAAGTCTTACTCACCTTCATTTTTCAATTCCATTTTTTTGGGTGAACTGTACCCTATACTTTGAGATGTGTTAGTCACATGGCGAAGTTTTTGCTTAACATGCAAGGGGACCTGGGTTATAATGCTGATCTACTTTTACATTATTTTGGAAATGGAAAAGAGCAGCTTTGACATTTTTACTATAACTCCTTTTGTGTTTCACAAGAAAAAAGTCACACGTTTAAAGCAACATGAATTTGAACATTGAGTTTAAAGCATATGATGCAGGTGCGACTTGGACTCACCAAATTTAGACACATGAAGAAATTATGTCTGCCACAAAAAAGCTTTTTGTCCTCCCTTTAATAACCATAGAACTTAATTACTACATATTTTTTTTAAGTTACTTACAAAATCCTCTAGGGTTGAAATTCTTTGTATAGGTATCATGCATCTGCCAGCAATGCAAGAGTGAACTGTTTTAATCACAGGATTCATCAGTGGAACATCCAACCACACACATGCACATATACGCAATTGGACCTTAAAGTGGCATAAGCCTCAAAACCCACACAATGCCATATTTCCTATTACAATTTGATGTCTCTAATTATTACCATTAAACTAGGCACCCTTGTTGCACCCTATGTAATTTTGTAATTATAATTAGGAATTCTTGATCTTGTCTTGTTCCTTGTTCTCCCTGATATGACTGCTGAATTGAAATGCGTGTCTAAGTTTAATAATGACGCCCCTCTGGATAAAGATTCATACAGTGCCAATTATAATCTTTTTCTCAACAGATACATTTTGTGCGGCTTCATGGTGTTGTCAACTTTTCTGTGCAGAGTGTGGAATTTAGAAGAGATTTTTCTTTTAATTTTTAATATCATTTAGTCAAATTGAAACAGTGACGGTCTTTATGCACACTGTCAATTATATTTGAATAATCCTTGAATCAGACTAAAATGCATTCAAGATCCACATTGTTACATTTAAAGTAACCTTGTGGCAGGGCGGAGGGTGGGGCTGGGTGGGGATTCCACAAACCCGGCCCCAAATCAAGCTAATCAAGCCTCAGATTGGGATAAAGGCCAACCGAAGACGGCAGTGCGACAGAGAGAGAGATTTACGGACAGCTGTCCGACTCCTGTGTGTGTGTGTTTGTATTTTAGTTAAGTTTATAATTAAACTATTATTTAGATTGTCATGTCGGTTCTCGACTCCTCCTTTCCATTAATCCCTTTACACTGGTGTCGAAACCCGGGAAGGGGAGGGATGCGCTGTAGTGGATTTCTCGGCGCTACCATCCACCCCAAAGGAGCAGCCGTGGCCATCTGCAGGAGGACGGAGGAGCCCGGCCTCCTGGATGTGGAGGAACGGTCGTTGACCCCGAGGGGAGGAGGGGCTCCCAACCAGCGGTTACCGCTGTCAGGGGCAGGGGAAACACCTTCCTTCCACCAAAAACGCGGCGGGGTGTTCCATCCACCGGGGGCCGGAGGACTGCCTCCAATCCGCCCGGGGAGTGGTGGCTGTCCTCCATTAGAGGGTGGAGGAGTGGACGAGGACCAAGCTACGTCGTATCGGAGAACCGGCGAGTAAGTGTTTTTTTTTCCTCTATTGATTTCTCCTCTCTCTATCCCATTGCCGCTCCATGTTGGCATTTCCTTCTCTTTTTTTAAATGTTTTATTAATTTGGCATGATTGCCATTACAGCGTGTAGGAGCCACATTTTTTTGCGAGGGAGGAATGTGGCAGGGCGAGGGCGGGGCTGTTGTGTGATTCCGCATACCCGGCCCCTAATCAGGCTTGTTAGCCCTCGAAAAAGATAAAGGCCAACCGAAGATGGCAGTGCGACAGAGAGAGAGATTTACGGACAGCTGTCCGACACCTGTGTGTGGTTTTGTCTTTTTGGTTAAGTTAATCATTTTAATATTTTTTTTATTTATATTGTCAAGCCGGTTCTCGCCTCCTCCTTTCCATTAATCCCATTACAAACCTTTTTGACTTTCTTTCTTCCATGGAACACAAAATGAGACGTGAGGCCTAAAAAAGATACAATGAAAGTGAATGGTGACTGAGGCTAACACTCTAATCTAATGTTAGCCTCTATCCTTTTAAGCTTTCCTAAACATGTGGAACTGTTTTTCTGAATACTTAGTGGTTACTGCAAGTCACTCTCCTTATTGTCTTGATTCTTTAATCTACAGTATTTAATTATACAACTGTTGAGACTGTGGTGTCACCTCCTTTTTAGTGTGAATCTTCTCTACATTAAACGTAAGCTCTTATAAGACACAGAGGGGCTCAGCAGTCTATTTTTCAATGATGTTGTTAGACATGTCGCTAGCTCCCCAGGAGAGAGGCAGAGTAATCAGCCTTTTCATCTCCAGAGGAGAAGAGCCAGTTTCAGTGTGACACTGTCACTTGCTCTGGCCCAGCTCAGGCACATGCACTCCCCAGCCCCAGCCCTACCCCTCTGGCTCCAGAAGCCAGCATTTAAACAAAATCAAGTCTTGGTCTGATGTTTGTTTTCTGGGATGCTCCTTTATGACATGTGGAACAATTTAAAAGGAAGATCTGCAACACATTAAGGGATTGTTTGTTTTTATTAATATGCACAGAGACCTGATAGTTTCAGGCTGAATATGCCACGTTTCGAATAACGCTCTATCCTTAAAGGGATAGTTCATCCAAATATGCACATTCTGTCATTATTTACTGATCCCCATGTTGGTCAAAACACAAATGGTTTTCTTTCTTTCTTTCTGCATGGAACACAAAAGTAGAATTAGTAGAATAGTTAGGCAGAATGACAGTCTTAGCCCAGGACTTCAGTGATATCCGGGGCTTAGCCACAGGCCATATTATAATATAAAAATAAGAAGAATCCTTCCTTCCATGACTTAAAAAATGACCACCCTACCTGTCAAATAATAATTATATTAAGTGCAACACTGACACCGGTTCAGAACTTTATATAAGCAAACGAAAGGCGCACAATAAACAAATAAAACAAGTTTTAATTTACATTGTGTTGAATCAAAGCGAGAATTACAGCTTGTCGGCTCATTGTTCAATAACACTAACAATAAAATCAAAGTAATTTAACAGCTTAAATTTGCAATTGTCATTTATCATTATATCTTGAGAATAAAGTAAAATAACGAGAATAAAGTCGAAGCATTATGAGATTAAAGTTGTCATATTTTGAGCATAAATCGAAAGGAAAGTGATGTGGTGGACAACAGCAAAGTGGAGTGTCTGGGTCTTTACATACAACATCACTAACCAGGGAAATAACACAGAGGGAGATAAGCTACGCAACCACGCTAAATTTATGGGAAGTTTTTGCGAGCATTCAGTTAATGAATCAGTGGGCGTGCATTACAACTTTAGTTTCCAACCTGTGGGTGCCTTTCAAGGGAGGCACTAGATATTGGCTCAAACTCAAAGTGAAATATAATTGGATCTGCTGTGAATTATATAGGTCCATTTCAAGACATTGTATGTGGTAACGTTCCCTCAGTTACAGTATTGTTTAGAAAGGAAAACCCAACAAAAAAGTGATCACGCTACACCACGCCCAGCGGGACTACACAAATATCTGTCTGGGTCTTTCTCCCAAATAAATAAATAAAATGTCAGTGTCTGGAAACTAATAACTCTATTCTGATGTGCAAAAGACCAAGGATTTCTTTATTGCTAAATCCTAAACTAAAGTATTATTTATCTACGTCCTCCACATCCATATCTTGCTTTAACGAAGCTGCTGGCTCGGCATCCATTTTATCGTTGTGATAATCACGCTCTATTTAGTCTAATATTGAGATTTTTTCCTCTAAATATTTCTACTTTATTCACACAATGCTACAACTTAATTAATTTTTACTGTATTCGCGAAATATTTTAAGTTTATTCACAAAATCTTCATTTTTCCTTTTATTTAACGTGGCAATAAAATGGCATCGTAGGATCACAGACAATAGTTAAAAATAAATTACATTTGTATAAATGCGTCTCAAAACACCTGTGTTGGGTTTCATGACTGTTACACCATTAAACATGATTCCAGGTTGTTTTTAACCAAACAGTTTCAATGCTTGATAAACGGTAAGGTGTGTAGACTTAATTAGCCTACAATAATTAGACAATTTCAATGCCATTTGATTTTAAACCATTTAAAAATCAAGGCACCCCAAAGAGGCTATTTAACTCTATGCACATGCCATGGAAATGTGATCCTGCTCGGGCAGCGACAGGCAACATCAGTTTAATACATTTCTATTTTTACTTTAATGGGAGATTATATCATTTTAAGACCTATGTATTGTGCTATTTAGGCTCATAGCTCACTGTGCTGCTATTTTGAATAGTGTTTGAGAAAATTCCATTGCAATAAGCATTCTTTATTTCCACGCACCAACTCCCGAAAACCCAAATAACTGTTCGAGAAACCTTGCATTTAACCGAATGGTAAAAATGGTAACCGTCCACATCCCTACTACAAATTATCAATGGATAATTATAAATCCAGATATTTGGTCAGCTCACGTGCAACTTTACCAGTTAGCAACTAGTCATTTATATGGCTACTTACTGGCATAACAATGATAGGCCTACGTCATACAAATCTTATCCTTGTTAAAGTTTTATTGTATGCTATTGAAGATATTGTTACTGATATACCTTCTTCATTCTGATCGACTAATTCTAAATAAAGTCTGGTTGGTACGCCGTTCAGTGAAATTGCTGATCATTTTGTTATGGATGGTGATTCTTAAACACGATATCTGATTTTAATCATAGGGAGCGAGTAGAGGTGCTCCGAACAAGTTTACATTTACATTTATGCATTTGGCAGACGCTTTTATCCAAAGCGACTTACAGTGCACTTATTACAGGGACAATCCCCCTGGAGCAACCTGGAGTTAAGTGCCTTGCTCAAGGACACAATGGTGGTGGCTGTGGCTGTTGAACCAGTGTCCTTCTGATCACCAGATTACCAGTTATGTGCTTAGATGCCACTACACCACCACCACTCCAATTGACTGGTGCCAGTTGACTGGTGCATGCGTTAAAATCTACTTGGTGTGTGAATTGTTAAAAAGCAAATGAAGATTTGAAATTAGGCATACAGATTATATATTTAGAAATAAGGCTTGCATAATAAAACCTCAGTGCCTCTGATGCAGAAAAGCTGCATCCCTGTGAGAGAAAATAGAAAGCTTTCTTAACGCGTCCGATGAATTTAAGCATGAACAGCAGGCAAAAGTCAAAGTGCGAATTGTCAATTAATGCTCGTTAGGCTCACTGATCAAAATTTATTTTCATTTGAAGCCAGAATTGCAGCCTGCCTTTTTGCTTTTGTACACTAATGTAATTAAGACTAAGCCTTACTTTTTCTTATTTTTTTTTATCATCACAAAAAAACATTCAGGGCTATTAACAAATGATCCAGGGCTTCAGCTCTATCAGCCAGGGAAAAAAAGATGCAATGAAGGATTAAAAAGTGGAAACACCTGAAACATACCACATTTGTTTATCTCTTTATTGTTCTTAGAAGCAGTTTGGAAGCAAATTGCATAATGAGAACATGGCACCTTGGTTTATAAATGCCTGTGGCTCGGGCTTAATACCTAACCAAATGCCAGTTTAGTAGAAGATCAAAACCAAGACTTGTTTTATCAAAGAGCAAATTGCTTTTATGGCTTTAAATCACTTTTTCTTTTCTAAAGGTACATTCACAATCCCTTTCTTTGTGTAGGTGAACAATTGTTCTGTTCTGCACACCTCCCTAAAATAGCAGACGTACCGGCCTTGTAAGAAAATTAGTGAATTTAATTTCCTTGAGTAATGGAAATGTCATGCACCATTTAATAAAAGAACATGAAAAAAAGCAACATTCTACGCAGTGCAGATAACTGAGCCTGGTGGATTTGAAAGTTACACTGTTGCCACTTTTGATGCTTTCTCACAGTTTTGATCATTTATTTTCCTCGATTTGATTTCAAATTAATCTGTACAGCTTCGATGTACATATAAAAATAATTGAAGTTGATCGGTGTCCCTTGAAACTCACAGCATAGCGACTTGAGCCACCAGATAACTCTTGCCTTTTAAACTGTGAATTATTGAACCTTTATGAGTTTGTCTTTGTGTTTATGACTTTGTCTCATCTACAAGGTCAGAAATGTATTTTTTGCTCTTTCAAAGGGTTATAACCTTAAAAAGGAGCCTACATCCCAGGTGATTAATAAAAGACTCCTGCATTTGATGTTTCAAAGCTGACATTTTAAACTTTAAATATTTTATATGCACACCTAGGAGAAAAAAAATTAAGCAACGCATTCATGTGGAATAAACTGTATTGTGGAGAAGAAAGGCCTGGCCGGGTATCATTTTAATAGAACAGTTAGAGTGCAATGGTTTTTCTTGGTGATTTTTATTTGAGGTTTTTATGTGTGCGCAAGCTGATTTAAAGGCACACTAAATCATCGGGGATGGGGAGTAGTGGATTATGCATTTAATCAAGTAGCAGGCCTTGGAAAAGTGGCTGGCCGAGTCACCAGGGCATCAGCTTTAGGCCTCAGAATGCTTTGCCTGTCCTTTGAGTCTGCTTTAAAAAACATATACCAAAGCCATTTCCACCTCCATCTGAGGAGGAATAAAATCTGGCCAAGAATTTAAAGATGATAGGAGGGGGTTAGTACCCTCTAATATACTGAATTGCTTCTACTTTACATATACTGTAGGATTTTCAGCATTTTTCATGATGCGCACAAATCTGTTAGTTACCAAATAATGGAATTGGGCCGATCTACTTGTTAATAAAATTTCTCAGCCTGCCACATTTGTTTCGAAAAAGCTCTTATAGGTCTCAGAGGATGCACGGGCCTGTGCCCATCATCACATCTAATGCACTTTTTATATGTGGCATAATAAAAGCCCAGAAAATGAAAACCTGCAACCTGGTATAAGAGTACGGCAGTTAGCCATAAAATCCATAGCAATCCCCCTTTCAACTAATGCCTCAATCTCAGATAGGCTGTCCGCACTATCATTCAAATACCCAAATGAAAACAAATTCATGGGACTGTCTCACCGGATCAGAGCCAGATACAACATGTAAGGGCTTGCAGTTTGACTTGCAGCTCTATGACATGCCCTCAAATGCTGCATCAAGACACGCTTGCATTTGATATCAGCTGATATCAAGCGCCTACATCTAGAATAGCGGTTCGGAAAGACATAAAGTAAGAAATAAAAAAACGAATCATTAAACTATATACACTGGCGGCCAAGAGTTTGGAATAATGTGCAGATTTTGCTCTTGTGGAAAGAAATTGGCACTTTTATTCACCAAAATGGCATTCAACTGATCACAATTTATAGTCAGGACATTACTAACATGAAAAATTACTATTACAATTAGAAATACATTTTTCAGAACTTCTTAAACTACTAAAAGAGTTCTCATCAAAAAAATCGTTCTGTTTCAAAAGTGCCTTTTTATCAGCAATTTTTCCCAAAAGGTCTGTGCCACTGAGTCTTCTCTTTACTGTTGTAAATTAAACTGGTGTTGAGCGGGTAGAATTCAATGAAGCTGTCAGCTGAGGACATGTGAGGTGTCTTATTCTCAAACTAGAGACTCTGATGTACTTATCCTCTTGTTTAGTTGTACATCTTCCTCATCTCTTTCTGTCCTTGTTAGAGCCAGTTGTCCTTTGTCTTTGAAGACTGTATTGTACACCTTTGTATGAAATCTTCAGTTTTTTGGCAATTTCAAGCATCGTATAGCCTTCTTTCCTCAAAATAATGATTGACTGATGGGTTTCTAGAGAAAGATTTTTTGCCATTTCTGATCTAATATTGACTTAAGACTTTCTTTACATACTTTGGCAACTCAAAAACAAACACAAATTCAATGTTAAGCTTCATTTAATGAACAAAATAGCTTTCAACTGTGTTTGATATAATGGCAAGTGATTTTCTAGTGCCAAATTAGCAATTTATCATGATTATTCAAAGATAAGGTGTTGGAGTGATGGCTGCTGGAAATGGGGTCTGTCTAGATTTGATCAAAAATGACTTTTTTCAAATAGTGATGGTGCTGTTTTTTATATCATTAATGTCCTGACAATTATTTGTGATCAGTTGAATGCCACTTTGGTGAATTAAAGTATCAATTTTCTTCCGAAAGAGCAAAATCTGAACATTATTCCAAACTTTTGCTATTTCAACAGTTTTGAAACACTTGACTGAAATGTTTCTCATGATCTTAAAAATCTTTTGATCTGAAGGCGTATGCTTACATTTTTTAAATTAGTTTTGTAGACAAAAATATAATTGTGCCACCATATTAATTTATTTAATTTTATTTATACTGTTTTTATAAATTATTTAATTAATTATTTAAAATATGTATGACTAATTATTTATAACTATATATTTTATGTAGAAGATATAGGAATAGATATAGAATGGCCCTGATAAAAGAGCCCAATATGTTCTTCTGCTGTTTTAGCCGATCCGCTTCAAGGTTTGACGTTTTGTGCAGTCTGAGATGCTATTCTGCTCACTACAATTGTACATAGTGGTTATCTGAGTTATACCGTAGCCTTTCTGTCAGCTCAAACCAGTCTAGCCGTTCTCTGTTGACCTCTCTCATCAACAAGGTGTCTCCATCAACAGAACTGCCATTCACTGGATATTTTTTGTTTTTGGCACCATTCTGACTAAATAATTTTTTTCAGTTGTGCCTGAAAATCCTAGGAGATTGATCAGCAGTTACAGAAATACTAAAACCAGCCCATATGGGAGAAAAATCATGCCACGGTCGAAATCACTGTGATCACATTTTTCCCCATTCTGATGGTGGATGTGAACATTAACTGAAGCTCTTGAGCCATATCTGCATGATTTTATGCATAGGACTCGATTGGCTGATTAGATAATTGCATGAATAAGTAGGTATACAGGTGTTCCTAATAAAGTGCTCGATGAATATACACATAGGCCTATACAGTATATATATATATATATATATATATATATATATATATATATATATATATATATATAAGAATTTATTACATTATTAATTGTTTGGCACACAATACTATGTACTGTGTGTTTTTTGTCATTAGCTTGTTCACTAATATATTTATATTTATACAAGCACATTTGAATTAAATTGAAAATGCGTTATGCTATTAACTTTATACAAAGTCACTATTTTCCAGACTATATATATTTTTTCTTTCTTTCTTTCTTTCTTTCTTTCTTTCTTTCTTTCTTTCTTTCTTTCTTTCTTACGTTCTTTATTTTATTTTGCTGTAGTACAATGACAAGACAAAAGCCAATTAATGTATATACGGTTCTACATATATATAGCTTTATATTCTTGGACTGGGGTCCCCTTACAAGGGTATCATCATGTTTGAGGGTCCTTGGCATGAAAATGTTTGAAATAAACTACTATAGAACTCAGAATCTACAAGATGAGCATGTGCAGGGCTTAGGGAGCGTGGCATACAAAAGCACCTTATTTGATAGGGGCCGGTTGATGGGCAAGACTTTTCTGTTCATAAAACATTCCCATTATTGCTGGTCCATTGAAAATTAATATGCGCTTAATGCTTGATGACAACAAAGCTTTTAGCTCACTGGTTAATTTATACATGACAGTGCTTAGTCTGACACTGCTGTAGAAATGCATGAGACCTTCATTACAGTCAGTGGTCACAAATTAGCGGGAAGCAAGGAAAAGCCAAAGAAAGTTCTGATGCATAATGCTTTTAAGCTTTTTTCCCTTTTGGTTAGATAGATTACCAGAGCTAAAAGATTACTTTTTCAAAGGACAAAAGAACAGGGGCAATGGTTATTATCACTAAGATGTTGTTAAACAATGAAGAAAGTATATTTTTGTCCTTGCAGTTTTTATTGCAAAATATTTAAGCAATATTACATGAGCAAGATTGCTGTTGTACTGAACAACTGTTCTGAAAACAAGAAGTTAATATTTAGCAGCTTAAAAGCTGTCAATCACAATGACTGACGACTCTCAAATCATGTTTGCAGCAAAGTGACTGATTTTTGTCAGCCCTTGTCGGGGAGAGAATGGCGTTATCAGGAACAATTTGTTTGGAGATGCTCAAAACTGCTAAACCCACAATTCACAGGAGATCTGTTTACAATCTGCACTGGCCACTGACAGCTAAGCAGTGTGCAGTGAAGCATTATGGGCCGCTTCAAGGAGAGGAGCAGAGTGATTACATCCTCAAATTGAGCCCTTGTCAGCTCTAGTATCTTTAGTGGAGAGAGAACATACAGAGGCTGATTATATTGCCTTCATTGCACACATGCACTTGGCTAAATGGGGACATAAAATAGATTTATATTAAGTTAATTATTATGAATATAGATTTACCATAACACATAACCTAACCCTAAATCCTACAGAAAGTTTTTATACAGTAAGGTAAAACAAAGCAATGCCATGCATTCGCACACTAATCGAAACCTGAGTGTACATCACAAGGCAAATGCCACATGATGCACACAACAGGCGACAAAAACAAGACAGGACACCTGTGCGAGAGTTCGGCCACACTCAAACCCGAAATCTCAGACAGAACAGAGGTTACATACGTAACCTAGACATTCCCCTTCTGTAGCTCTCTCGACGTTGTGTCGGAGAAGCGACACTAGGGGTCCCACTTAAATCATGCCATGCGCTGAGCCGTGTACGTGAACTGCCTATACAGAAGTGGGCAGGTATTCTCACGTTCAAACACGACCAGCTGTATCAGCTGCACATACCCTTCCCCAATGCCCCATAAAGTCATCAGAATCCTTCTGGTTACCCTGATGAGGGGAACAAGGTGATGCTTGCCAACCTGGGAACAGCCAAGCCTGACTGGGCCTCTTTTCTCTCTATGTTTCTCGCATAGAGTAATCACGGCCGGGGCCCTTACATGCATCAAGGGAAGGGGGTCTTAACCAGTTTCCTATTCTTTCAGGGGGAAAGACCCTGCGGAGACCACACCTACCCTGCAGGGGAGGTAAAGGTGGCGAATACATCACATGGCCGTTTAGGTCCTATGTGGAAAAAATTACGTGGTGGTAGATCCAGCCTCAAAGAGGGGGGAGTTGCTACAGCACGGCGACTAAGGCAGCTGGGACTGCCTAAGGGAGACACGGGAGTCCACTCGCAAGGGGACAGTACAGCGGAAAATACACACAGGGGGAGTCCGCGTAGGAGTCCTTGACCTGTGGAGCACCTATTCCAGTACAGGGTAGATTAAGTACCCGTAGTTGATTGGGTCGGCGAGTTCCTCAGCTGAACTGCGGACCCATGAGGGCTAGGGAGGAATCATCCAAGGATCCGAGAGATGGGATCTCCTGGGAGAAATAGGCGCACGGTTTTACCTCGGCTGAGGGAAAGGGCGCTAGGTGCAAGCGATTCACCCGGCCAGTTCGTCAGCGTGTTACCAAGTTCTACAGGCTTGGACCTGAGAGAACACGGGACGATACCGACTCAACCAGGGCAGCCCAGGGGAGTCCTCTGTGTCAGAAGCCGCGCTCTCCGATGCAGCGTGAGCTTATCCACTTCGAGCTCGAGAAGATAGGCAGACTGGCTGTGAGGCGAGCCGCTGTTACCTCGAGCACGGACGGGAGTCAACGAGCGTTCCGTGGGGCGGGTGGTCCGAGGCCATCCCCAGATCGCCTCCAGCGAAAGCAAGCCATGACTGCAACGTTGCCATGGTCATGGTCATGCTCTCGCAGTGAGAGCATGAACCTTCCACAAACGCAGCCTCGGTGTGATCGCTGCCCAGACACACGAGACAACGCCTGTGGCCGTCTGAAGCGGAGAGCCCTCAACCGCATCCAGGAACAACACAGGGGCAGAAAGGCGTGTCCTGAAAAGGACGTTCAACGCCGCTGTGTTTTGCTCTTTTAGAGGAAATTACTCTTTTAAATAAAATCACTCTTTTAGAATAACTCTTTCGAGTTGTCTGCGCTGTCGAAGCGCCCAGGGGCAAAATTGCACAGCCGTGCAAGAAGGAGAAAGCCGCTGTTATGCGCTGTCAATCCAACAGCATGCAGATCGTCAGAGGAAAAAGCAGGAACTGGTGTGTGTGACTCGCAGCAGGTAATATGCATTACCATCGGCTCAGAAGAAATTTTTCTGAATGAACTCACCGCTTAAATACCCATATGTCCGGGGGCAGGGTATGCAAATACTGTCTGCCAACTTCTCATTGGCCTTTTTTCATAAGTCAGAGGCATATTTCGGCGCCCAAGAGAGACCCCTAGTGTCGCTTCTCCGACACAACTTCGAGAGAGCGACAGAAGGGGAATAATAAACATAAACTACCCCAAAGGGGATAAAACAAAGGAAATATAATCCAGGGCTGGGGCAGAGGGTAACGGGGAATCAGGACCAACCGGACTGAACAGGACAAGGACTGGAAACACAAGACACACAAGACTGGAAACAACTTGAACCGCCACTGGACAGCAAACACAAGGAGACTAAAATAGGGAGAGAGATCAAATGGGTTAACAAGACAGGGCATGTGTGACTAATAAACTAAGAATGGGCAAACAAGGAGGCGTGGTATGATGTAAAACAGAGAGACACGTGGCAATACAGAAATAAAACAAAACCACCTGCTCTCACAAGACAACAAAACACACAAATGGCTTAAGCGCACATCACCAAGACAATAAGGCAATATACGCCCATGCCAACCGGCAAACAAGACAAGAGAATGCTAAGCAATGCCAAACAAAGTGACATCACACATTCTCACATTAAACGAAACCTGAGCGTACATCATGATGCACATGCTATGCGATGCATGCAACAGGCGGCAAAAACAAGACAGGAAACCTGTGCGAGAGTTTAGCCACAGCACAACGTGAAGACAGCTCGCCACCCAGGTGTGCAAGGCGAGCGTGACGTGAGGCGCACTTGAGTTCGTGAGAGACAGACATAAATTCTTGATGCGAGTGCATGCTACCAAGATGACATAAACGTGATGCACCCATATCAATAACAGACAGGCATGGAACATGAGTGTCCGGATCCCTACACAGACCGAAACCAAAACAGACAGGAAGTCTGGACCCAGACACCATACTCCAGACACGAAACATGACAGACCGATGAGCACACGGCAGGGAATATAACCGAAACCGTGCACTCACAAAAAGACAGACAACGAAACACAAGACAGATATGGGACGATGATGCCACGGTCCTGTCAGACAAAAACCCAGACTGACAGATTGATAAATTTTATCATATTTTTGGCTTATTATTGCTGTATTAAGTAAGAATAGTTGAGTCATACTAAATTCATGGAAATGTTTCCTTCAGTTATCAGAAATGTTATCCAATTAGTTTCTGTATTATATGCTCAGTCTTAAATCAAGTCAATTGTCAATGGCAGTGCGACATCCTAAGCATGACAGCTTTGCCACTGCTTCTCCATTGATAAAGTTTCTTTTTCAAAACTATTATTACCAATCTTCCAATTACATTTTAGTTAGTTTTATAGACTGAGTTGAGCTTCAAAAACAACGATAAAATGGCTGCAGATCGATAATTCTGGACTAATTTGTTACTTTTGCATCTCAGTGTAGAATCCTCCAGGGTGTTTGTTTGGAATGGACACATATTATTGGTAACAGTGCCATTTTAACCCATTCCATGACTGCAGCATGTGTAATTTCTGAACCGCTACAACAAAACAGAATGGAAATATAATAATTGTTTTCATACATCTTCCCTGAACACTTCCTCTGCTGCCAGACTATTGTTCAGACTAAGAGGTAGTCCCACCCGTCATTCATGTAATAAGTTGAACCAATGTTGCTGTGTCAAGGCAGACAGGATGCCCAAACAAACAGAGCAATATTTTGATAATGCCACAGAGACACAGTTCTTACAACCTATAAATGGCTTACTTATGGTTGTCTATGCATTTTAATCTGAGATAAAAAAAGTAGTTTTTATAACATACTTCAGTTTTAACTTTAATAATTTGGTCATTTTAATTTTTGGTCACAATGGAATAATTTCACCGTGGAATTACTGTACCTGATTCTTTAAATGTGGAGTGGCTGTTTTATTCAGCTGGCTTCGAGAGAAAGCTACATCTTATATCTTAAGTCAATCACATTGCATGAGATGTACACTGTGTATTGTATATTGCCTCAGACATTAAAGCCTTAGGATGATGCAAACAACACATTATATTGCTCTGTCCATTAAATGTTTTTAATAGTGAAGCTGCATTAGTGATTTTATTTTCTTCAGTAATAAATACAGTAATAAAGTAATAAAGGCCAAACTGCATAAGTACATTCATTGACCATTAAGATGGTGTGAGGGGTTCAAAGAAACAGGAAGTTTAAAAAGAAAAGTAGAGTAATGTTGAAGTGCTTAAAACGCACATTGGTAGTTGATGCATTGCATGTCCATAAAGCTTTTTTTTACTCGACACATCAAATTTTTAGATTAAAATGTACATATTCTGTGCATATGCTGTCATACGCAGGCAAAATGCATTAACTACCTCAACAATGAAACTGATAAAATGGCTTCAAAGTTACTAGGTATTAGTTTGGATTTTGTAGTCTCTTCAATTGTATTTTATTTTTTTTAAATCTGATCATAGTTGAACCAAACCCATCTGTGTCAGGACAGAACATAGACTAAAAGACACCATTTATTACAAAACTAAATTTCGACAAAATATGTTACTGCATTTGCCTTTGCATACCAGTATAAGGAAATGTGTATATTGCAGGTCCTGTAAGTGGCCGACATTGTTTTAAAGGAATATTCTGAATATTCAAAACAGTTAAGCTCAATCAACAACATTTGTGTGCCACAAAAAATATTAAATATATTCACAATATTCAATAATAATTTCAACTTGTCCCTTCTTTTCTTAAAAACAAATAAATGCCAAAATAGAGGGCACATTTATTGGAGGTATTTTAAATGCAGAAATGTAAAGCTTATAATTTTTACTTTATTCAAAAAGTTGTTTTTACATTCGTTTCAGGGTTTTAGAGTTTACAATGTTACAACGTCATACACTGTAGTTGTAACTAAAGGTAAAAAAAGAATTTCAAACGAAAATAATGTTAAAATAACACACATTCCCCTTCTGTCGCTCTCTCCACGTTGTGTCGGAGAAGCGACACTAGGGGTCTCTCTTGGCGCCGATATTCACCTCTGATCTTATTGAAAAGGGCCAATGGGAGTTGGCAGTCAGTATTTGCATACCCGCCCCGGACATACGGGTATTTAAGCGGGGCAAATACGGAGTTCATTCAGAAAATTTCTTCGAGCCGATGGTCTGTCTGCAGTTTGCTGCGAGTTACACGCCACTTAAGCGTTCCTGTTTTCCTCTGACGATCTGCATGCTGTTGGATCTTGATGGCGCACAACAGCGGCTTTCTCCTTCTCAGTGCACGGCGTGCATTGTTGCCCCTGAGCCTCGAAGCGCAGACACTTACACACACACACTGTGTATTAAAAGAGTTTTTACTAAAAGAGTAATTTTCTCTAAAAGAGCAAACACAGCGGCGTTGAACGTCCTTTTAAGGAGGCGTCTTTTTCAAGATGCCTTTCCGCCCCTGTGTCGTTCCTGGATGCGGTAGAGTGCTCTCTGCTTCAGACGGCCACAGGCGCTGTCTCGTGTGTTTGGGCCACGATCACACCGAGGCGGCGTTTGTGGATGGTTCATGTTCTCACTGCGAGAACATGACCATGACCACGTTGCGGTCGCGGCTTGCTTTCAACAGAAACGATTCCCCAGGTTGATAGGGCAGTTGCGCACCATCTATGCCCCGGTAGCCCTACCTCCTGGCGGGGTCGCCCCGTACTCCCATCCAAGCCGTGTAGGACAACATCCTCGCTTAACGCGAAGGCCTACACTACGGCTGGACGTGCTGCCTCCGCCCTGCATGCGATGGCCCTCCTGCAAGTCCACCAGGCCAAAGCTCTCAGAAACATGCACGGGGGTGGACCTGATCCTGATGTGCTGCAGGAACTGCGCTCAGCGACCGACCTCGCCCTGAGAGCGACGAAGGCCACAGCACAGGCACTCGGACAGACGATGGCCACCCTAGTGGTCCAGGAACCTGGTCGAGATGCGTGAGGCCGACAAAAACCGCTTCCTGGACGCACCTGTCTCCCAGATTGGCCTTTTCAGTGACACCGTCAAGGACTTCGCCCAACAGTTCTCCACGGTGAAGAAGCAGACGGAGGCCATTTCAGCACATCATGCCCGCCGCCAGACCTGCCGCTATGGGCCCTGCCCGTCTGCCCGCCCGGGCGTCCCCTGCAAGGAAACCAGCTCCTGCTCCGCCTCAACCCGGGCCCAGCTCTCAGCCCCAGCGTCGAGCACTCCACAGGCGGCGCCGCCCCTGTCTCACAAACCCCTCCAGGACCGGAAGGCTCCCAAGCGTTCCTGAGACAGCCGACCCAGAGCCGAAGACGTTAGCTCCGGAGGTGTTAAGACCGCTCCGTCCCCGGTGGAGGGCGGGAAGAGAATCCTTTGTTTTTTCATTTGCCACACCCCTGGCGGGGGCTGTGGTACCCACATTCTCAATAAAAGAGCTATTTCCTTTGCCTCTGGGTCACCTGGCCCGCAAATGCCGTTTTCACGGCAATGTGCTTTCAGATCACAACAGTCCTGGTACACGGACGCGGCGATCCGCCTTCCGCCTGCCCACGACTGTCTCCCGGCCGGCCGGTTCAGACGAGTCCAGAGGACGCCAACATCAGACCTCCTCCTCAGTCAAGAACCCGCCCCCTGCCGGGCGCGTGGAGCAAGGTAAGTGCTTTGAGTCTATTCTCAGCACATCAGCCTCAGGCCGCAACAAAGCCACAACAAAGCCGCCCGACGCTGCATTACCTGTTCCGCCCCGCTGCGAGGCCCTGCCGGGTACGTCCAAAATACTCGTCCCTTTGGTATCCCTAGCGCAGAGCTGGGAAGCGTGGCTTTTGCTTCCCAACGCATCACGCTGGCTGCACCGGACCATTCGACTCGGTTACGCAATTCAGTTTGCCCGGCTCCCACCCCCCTTCAGGGGCGTCCGCTTTTCCGCAGTACATGGCGAGCACGCCAGTTCCCTGCACACAGAAATCGCGACCCTCTTAGCCAAGGGTGCGGTAGAGCCCGTCCCTCCAACCGAAATGAGGAAGGGTTTCTACAGCCCTTACTTCATTGTACCCAAGAAAGGCGGCGGCTTACGACCAATCCTGGACTTGCGAGTTTTCAATCGGGCCTTGTTAAAACTCCCGTTCAAAATGCTTACGCAGAGAAATATTCTGGCTGGCGTTCAGCATCTAGATTGGTTCACAGCGGTGGACTTGAAGGACGTGTACTTCCACGTCTCAATTCTGCCACGACACCGACCCTTCTTACGGTTCGCGTTCGACGGCCAGGCGTTTCAGTATAAAGTCCTCCCCTTCGGCCTGTCTCTGTCCCCTCGCGTCTTCACGAAAGTTGCAGAGGCGGCCCTTGCCCCGCTACGAGTAGCCGGCATCCGCATTCTCAACTACCTCGATGACTGGCTCATCCTAGCACACTCTCGAGAGTTAATATGCACACACAGAGACCAGGTGCTCCAGCACCTCAGCCGCTTGGGGCTTCAGGTCAACTGGGAAAAGAGCAAGCTCACTCCGGTTCAGAGCATCTCTTTTCTCGGGTTGGAGTTAGACTCAGTCTCAATGACAGCACGTCTCACGAGCGAGCGTGTTCAGTCGGTGCTGGACTGCCTCGCTTCCTTCAAGCCAGGCACAGTGGTCCCTCTAAAACTTTTCCAGAGGCTCCTGGGGCATATGGCGTCCTCCAGGCGGTCGGCGCCGCTGGGGTTGATGCATATGAGACCACTCCAGCACTGGCTCCAGACTCGAGTCCCGAGACAAGCATGGCACCGCGGCACGCATCGGGTAAGGATCACCCCGCCTGCCTCAAAACACTCCGACCCTGGACAGACCTCTGCTTTTTACGGGCAGGAGTGCCCCTGCAGCAGGTGTCCCGATGCGTCCTGGTCACAACCGGCGCCTCCGGTCCGGGTGGGGTGCCGTGTGCAGCGGAGCACGCAGCAGCGGGCCGTTGGAAAGGGGCCCGCTGCGTTGGCACATCAATTGCCTGGAGTTGCTGACCATCCTTCTTGCTCTCAGGAAGTTCCTCCCGTTAGTTCGGGACAAACATGTCCTCGTGAGATCGGACAGCACCACGGTGGTGGCGTGCATAAATCGCCAAGGCGGCGTACGCTCCGCCACATGTCACAACTTCGCCCGCCGTCTCCTCCTATGGATTCAAGTAAGCTGCGTGCCACTCACATCCCGGCAAGCTCAGCGTCGTAGTGGACGCGCTATCACGACAACGCCTGCCCGGTGGGGAGTGGAGGCTTCACCCCAGTTGGTCCAGCTGATTTGGGAACAGTTTGGCAAGGCCCAGGTAGACCTGTTAGCGCCCAGGAAACCTCCCACTGCCCGCTCTGGTGCGCCCTAACAGAGGCTCCCCTCAGGACAGGCAGCTGGCACACAGCTGGCCCTCGGGGCTGCGCAAGCACGCATTTCCCCCAGTGAGCCTTCTTGCACCGGTGCTGTGCAAGGTCAGGGAGGACGAGGAGCAAGTCACGTTGGTGGCCCCCTACTGGCCCACTCGGACTTGGTTCTCAGAACTCAGGCTCCTCGCGACAGCTCCTCCCTGGCGAATTCCCCTGAGAAAGGACCTCCTCTCTCAGGGACGGGGCACGCTCTGGCCGCCTCTGTATCGGCGGTCCACGTACAAGGTTCAGCGCATGGCAAGATTGGAATGGGTCCCCTAGTGTCGCTTCTCCGACACAACGTGGAGAGAGCGACAGAAGGGGAACGTTTGGTTACGTATGTAACCTCCGTTCCCCGAGGGAGGGAACGACACGTTGTGTCTTTCCTCCGCCATGTCGCTGAACCGAGCCACTGTTGTGGCCGGACCATTTCCAGCTCCTCAGAAAAATCCTGAATGAACTCCCGTATTTGCCCCGCTTAAATACCCGTATGTCCGGGGGCGGGGTATGCAAATACTGACTGCCAACTCCCATTGGCCCTTTTCAATAAGATCAGAGGTGAATATCGGCGCTCAAGAGAGACCCCTAGTGTCGCTTCTCCGACACAACGTGTCGTTCCCTCCGTCGGGGAACGGAGGTTACATACGTAACCAAACGTTTTCTTTACATCTTTTTTACGTCACTGTTTTGAAACAGTCCATTTTTCAACGTTTACGGATTGGCCCCATTCATTTTTTCACTGTAAACCAGATTTGTTTATCTATTTAAAAAATTTTAAGAAAAGGAGGGACAAGTTGAAATACATTTTTGTAGTAATCAACATTATGCTCAAAACGCTGTTGATTGAGCTTAACGTGTAGTTAACCCAGATTATTCCGTAAATCACTTTTTGGGCTTCACTAGTTCATTTTAAATAGCAAATTTCTAAAATATTAAAATACTTGTCGTTCAGTTATGATGTGTATGTATAACAATTATAGAAGTATTAAAGTCCATAGCATATCAAATGACACACTTTTGAAACTGCTTGAATCTTTGTGTCATAAACCCTCATTGCTGTTGCAACCAAATATATTGTTTAGACAATATGAATCAATGATTTTAGTTTTTTATGTTTTTCCTCATAAAAACATTATCTTTTACTTTTTTCAGAGCAAGGTGTTCCATTTAGACAAAGAGAAAGACAGAATTACTGAAAGAGACTGGGAGAGGGCTGTTTATCCCAAAGCCCTTGCCATGTAGAGAGCGGTCTGTGCTCAGTGCCGGACGCTCTGATCTATATGATCCCTTTGTAAATTAACACTCACAAAGTGCAAGCATGAATTTTATCTGAAATGTGGTATTTAGGAGATTCAGGGTGAATGATGATATGTGACAATCAGTCACAGCAATTAGTGTTACTGTTAAGAGGCCTTTTTGTTTTCTCTCACCCATACAGAATGTCACAAATAAATCCTCGCTTGCATTTGCATATTAATTGGATTGGAGACGTCAAGCATCTTTCATTAAGCAAAATGATCTGCATATTTGGAGACATAAAATAGTTTATTTCAACGTGGGAAAAGAAGTCATTGAAAATTGACCGCACATATGATGTAAACTTTGTTGATGAAGGCTGACAACTTAACCCCTTCGGTGCCAGACGTAACCGTGGTGATGCGTAGCTTTGGGGCCTATTGTTATTGAGACAAAGCTGTAATTGCAACATACAGCATTGCACAGAATTAGGAGTTGTAGATAACACATAAGCATTTGCTCAGACAAGTTTCATATTGCAAGCTTAGAAATCAGTGTTTAAAATGCCTTTTTGATACTGTTGTTTGAACAAGGTTTAGTCAATCGCTTGCCGTTAGGCTAAGTGAATGAAAAAGTATCAAGCCAATCCACACAGGGCATTTTAGGTTATCTCAGTGTAAGTCATTTGGTCGAGTAGACAAGTTAATGCGCAAATTTAGCTTGTGGTTGTGGGGAAATAATGACATTATTTCAAATGATTAACTTATGATCTTCTGCTCCACAATGGAACGGCAAATTATCTGTTTCTTTGTATCGGCTGTGTAGTTTGTTTAACCCTAGCGCCCGGCAAGCCAATATTCTCCCTCTAAATGTGTCAGATGAAAAGCAAATATAATAGAGGACTAATTTGAGATGGCAAGCGAAATGGACCTGGAGGGAAAAGAATGTGTTGTGTTTCTGACATAGTGATGCTTTGTTTTCTGTGGCTGCCTTCCATTCTAAAGGGAAAATCGACACTACTTTTGGTTCGATATGATTAAGGAAGAGAGTGGGCTGTAATGGAAGGGCTGTGCGTTGCGGGGTCTACGTGGTTAGGGGCTAGACTTGTGAATAATTTGATTAGGTTGCAGGGGAATATATCTGAAGGATTATGTAAATAGCCTTGCCCCCATGCAGAATTCTTTGAACTCCTCAGTAGTCGCATCTGCTAGGATCGGCTGCCAGACAGGATGGCTGCTTTCTCGTTGTCTCATTCCTCTGTGTTTCAGCAAAGTGTTTAAAGGTCATATTGAGAACAAACAATGCTGGCCCCAATCGTGCTTAAAGGGCCTTCGTCTTAAATGACTCAAATTTATCTTTTGTTGATTAAATATGAATGGTAATTACAAATGCATAAACATTTACCCACAAAGATGGAGGTTTAATGTGTTTATTGTCCCCGAATAATTAGTCTTCATCATCGTGCTACATTTTCAGCTGTAATACGCTGCATTTTAATTCATTACAAGTATAGTGTGATTTATTTTGATAAGGGGAGACCAGGGCTTGTTGTCACACTTTTTACTCTAGTGAATATTTCTCAGAGTAGGTCTAAATTCACGCATAATCACATATATTTAAATCTTGGCTATTAAATACTATTAAACTTTCACCATTCTTGCCCAGGTGTAGTTCACTGAACATACTGTATGTTGACCCAATGGCAGAACATCTTGTCACTCTATTTGGGGGAAAGTTGTCGCAATGGAACTTGCCACTAAGCCAGTGGTGTAGGATTCATGTGAACATTGAGGGTTGATAGGGGAGTGTGTCACCAAAGTCCCTTTTAAGTCAAGTCAGTCCACTCAGCAGCCATCTTTGAAATGCTCCTGGGCAATTTTGTCAAGTCAAGTCAGGTCATTTTTATTTGTATAGCGACTTTCACAACACACATCTTTTCAAAGCAGTTTACAGAAAATCATGCTTTAACAGAAAATGAAACCATAATATCTATAAAGTCTTAAAGTCATAATTGTGTAGTTTGATACTATTATGTAAATTATGTAATAGTAAAATAAGAACTGAATTTATAACTCCAGTGAGCAAGTTGAAGGCGACAGTGGCAAGGAACACAAAACTCCATAAGTTGTTGTTTAAAGTTGAAAAATAACCTTGGGAGAAACCAGGCTCACTGTGGGGGCCAGTTCCCCTCTGACTAAACATCATTAATATAATGCCAATATTAGTTATGTATGTGCAGTGCAAGTCATGGATACAGCTAGAGCTTATTTTTAAGTTGACTGGCAGGCGATGTCTGTATCTAAAAGGTGATTGGCTCTTTTACCTGTAAGGCAGGACTTCTTTTTCTACATCCGCAATATTGGGCAAAAATAATAATAATAATAATAATATAGCTAATATAATAAAATAGAAAAACTTTATTCAACAAATATTGTAATTAAAACATTTCATACATTTATGACATTTACAACAGTTACAAACTTCCCCAATAAATATGTGACAACATGCCCCGACCTGACTATTTTGTCCTAAGAACACATTTAAACCTTACGTTAAAAATCTGCCTCCATAACATAGTTGATCCTTGCCTGAATATATGTCAATTACCCAAGAGCAATAACAAATATATGATGATATATTCTAGAGGGTTTTGAAGTAGGTGTTAGAAACCAAACACACATTTGCACAAATTGACTTTTGACTCTAAATCTTATTGTTACTGACATATAGCCTTTGTGACAACTTTCCTGTGTGACAACTAACCCCAGGCTCCCCAATTTAGCAGCGTTTTCCACTCTGTCTTTTCACCTCTTTGATTATGAGATTTTTCCCTTGTCCTTATTTGGTGTTTTCAGGGTGGGGATATGTTTGTATGGAGTGCTATGGCAACCAAAGTCAAGGTGACCAAGACCATGTTGAACACATTAGATTAGCAGAACAGAGGGACAGAGACAATGCAGCTTGCACAAAATACAATTTATCTGGTGCTTGATTGTGGGCCTTTCAGAAAGCAGCCCCAGCCTGACTGCCTGCCCACTCTACTGCCTGTCTGTGGATTTATTGCAGAGTAAGTCTTACCACTCCTTTCCCTGTGGCTGTGTGCTGGTTGGTTTACTGAATGACTAGAACATTGACTGGTACAACATTTTGCCCAGTAAAAAGGTTAAGGAGAATAAAATGTGTTGAAGATTCTGGAGCAGGAATGTCTGTGAACAGTACAAATGTATTTCATACACATTGTGGGTTACACTGTGTGCCTGGGATGTATTTTCATCCTTTTTTTACCTTATTAATAGAACTTCCTTGAAGTGAAACTGACATTTTTTTGCTCTTGTGTTGGGTTCGTTTATGTTGTTGCTAGAGCAGTTACCATGCAGTGCTTCAGTGCAACAGGCCTAATGTTTATCTGACTTCATTTATGCATACGGTGATGCACTTTTGAAAAATTAACTAGTTTACCTAGATAAAAAATGTTAAGTACATGCCGTATTTAAATTTGTTTTTTTAAAGCCATAAAAAGGATCATGCACATAGACACCATTTCACAAGAACTACTGTATATCCTCTTTAGGATGTATTGCTATTGTTATTATTTCATTATTATTATTATTATTATTATTATTACTTTTTGTTGAAATTATTATAGTTCACAGTTTGACTTTAATACAGTAATTATTTCACTATATTACTGCAAACAATTCTGTAATACTATTAATTTTATTTAATGATGTATTAATATTTTGCAATGTAAATACTATTTCACTATACGTTTTGCAGTAATGTAAATTAAATTTTTTTGGGGGGCATTTTGGTAATGTGGTTTGGGAGAGGAAGTGCTTAATTGACATGAAAGTCATGTCAGAATGCAAATAATCTAGTTGGCCTAAAAATAGGCTATATTTTTAATACATTTGAGCTTTTCAAATAAAATTCTCTAAAACTTGTCAAAATACACCAAGTCTTCATGAACTGCAACCATATATACAGTAGCAGTTCTAGCTTGTCTACCATGTCGCCCATGCCTAAATCTGCCACTGCATATATATGACATATTCTTGGATATGTCATATATATGGTATGTGACATTTCTTGGGTTTTGTTCAAAAGGGGAGTGCTAGTAAACAAGTTAAATAAAATGTAATTTCTTACTGTTTATTTTGATTTGGAGGTGAAATTTAATATGACCTGAACACGTTCTTGACAGGTTACACTCTGCAACAGGGAGTGCCTAGCCAACAATCAGGCTTCACTTAAACAATGTCCAAAACAACAAAATGAAATTATTTTTGGCCACTGGTTTCAAAACGGACTGCTCCGTGGCAGCATGTTAAATTATAATGATAATTTACACTCTCCCCTGTGCTGCGGCTGGGGCTGCACTTTGTGTTAGAGCATATGGCTGTTAGAAAGGGAAATGTTAAAGAATGCTACCTAGAAGCAACGCAGGGGCTTGCCAATTTTAAAAGTAATAGCTTTGGCAGAGGCTATTTTTGAAACCTTCAAACACGTCTAACTTTACACAAAGTAGAAAACTTGAGAACTGTTAGGATCAGTGTTCTTTACATTGCCAAGTGCGCCGTCTGTCTCTGTCTCTCATTCAGTCGGTGTGAACTACACGGCTGTAGTGTATACACGTGTGCTTTTCCTGTACATGAGTATGCCCCACTCACAACAGCATGAATTTTAGTACAATCTCTCTGTATAGTCAGGGGCCTTGCACTGACTATGGAATGCACGGCACAACTCATAACTCTGGTTGGAGGAGGGGGCTGAGACGTACATGCTGAAAAAGAGTTTAAAGACATTTTGCTTGTGGATATCTCTGTTGTTCGGGTTGAGAAATCCTATGGTGAGGTCTCTTTTTTTCTCTTCTGAAACAGTCTGGTGTGCTCTGTGACAGCTTTTCACGCAGTGGCTGTGAGTGATTTAAAAGGGACAGCTGGATAACAGAGATTTTATTCTATTTTTACTCTATTTTGAGTCTGCCTTTTCTGCTCGGAGAGCTCATTTAGCAGTTGATGTGTGCAGCACTGTTTTGCTTACTTGTGGAAGTTGCATGTGAAGTTTAAAAAGAAGTGGGAAAATCTGAGAGGACTTGCTGTTTTGTTCAAAACTGGAAAAAATGGGAAAAGCAGGAAATCGCAACCAGGACAAAGGGCTACATTTATAAAGTATCTGCTTCCTTTTCAAAATCTCAAGTAATAAATGGAAAGGAAAAATAAAATTTCTCAGTGAGGGTCAGGGACTTTTCATTCTGATTGGAAAAGAATGTAATTCATCTTTGGAGGAATTACAGAGAACTAATGGAGAGGTCAGCTATGTGTTTTTACTCTTTCCCCACCTTCAAAACACATCAACTTTAAAACCTACATTTCTTTGCTACCTTCACGGTGATTTATGTGCTCTTTAATATGCAGAAACAAATATAGGAAAGCCATTCATAGGTTGATTCCCTTGAAAAGTGTAAACATTAAGACTCTGTTGTGCTATCAAAACATTTCTCTGTTTGTTTGAGCATCCTGACCAGTCCAAATTCTGTGATTTTGGGGTGGGACAATGTATTTGTTCCAGCAATAGTGGGTGGTGGTGACATTATTCATAATTTTTGCTATTTTTTTTGGGGATGCTGTTTTCACAGAAATTACACTTCAGCTTGTCAAATATTATAAATCTTACAGTGTTGAGTTCATCTATCCTGATCAAGAAATTTTTTTTGTATTTTGAAAACTCAAACAAAATGTAATAGAAATAAGAACATATTGTGACAGGTTAAATGGACGTAAACAAAGATTTTACTCTAGTATAAGGATGAAATCATGTTTTACAGCTGTCAAGTTTTTGCTGAATAAAGATTTAACTAAGTCAGTGTTTTCAGATAATGTTTAGAAATCAGTTTGGAAGGTTTAGAAGCAAAATCCTCCATAGCCAGTGCCACACATGTGTGTCTGTGTATATATACTAACAAGTTATCCTCATTATAAGTCACCTGGATAGTTGTGTATGCTTTGCGGCTTTATGTCTGTGTGTGAGGGAAGATATAGTGGTATTATTACCCTTGAGAGGTGAAAGGTCAGGCATTAAGCAAACTGCATACTTAGAGCTGTGCACAAGAGATCTCACTCATCTTGCCCTGAAAACACTCCAGTGACTTGTCTAAATAATCAGGCAGTCCTCTAGCATAGATAACAGTGCTGATAAATAAACACCAGAGGCTGAAGCTAAACACAGCGTGGCCATGCAGTTGGTGGATTGTGTTAAGTGCTTTGACACATCTAAAGGGTTAATTTGTTTCTCTGGGTAGTACTGTATGCGAGTACCTTTGGTCCAGAGTGCTTTTCTCCTATTATGTTTTTTGACCTTCTAAAAAGGAACAGTCCGTTTTGACCTCATTCACGAAAAAAAGGGGGGGAAACAATAGGCTGGGTGGGTGAAGGAAGTCACATAATATCAAAATGAGATTAGAAACTAAAGAAAGGACATTAAAAATCCACCCTTGATAAATAAAGCCAGAGTAAACCTCTTGACATTGAAAGAAATTAATACAGTCAGATTTAGTTAGATAGTTAGACTTGGCCTTTACCGGCAAACTGCATATTGCAAATTTGTATATTTAGTCGTGCTATTTTACAATATTTGCTACTTCATATTGAACCTTGAACATGTCCCAACTTTACTAAGGCTTAAATCAGGCTGGTCTGGTTTGCTGGTTTTAGAAGGTTTTGGACACTTGAAAGCTGTTTAGAATGGGAGACCAGATGAACACCAGCTTGGGCAATCTGGGAGACTAGCTAAACAAGCTAATACAAAGACCAGAAAATCAGCTTAAGGTCATTTTAGCTGTTATTTTTAAGCAGAATGACCAACTATTATGAGTTGCAGATTGCATATTGATTTGTAATGTTTAGAAGTGCTAGATTTAAAGGGATAGTTGCTAAATGTTTGGATTTGGGGAGGTGGTTTAATTTTTCGTTTAGTTTAAAGTGCCATTTGAATTAATAAATATCTTTCGTTTATGTTTTTTGTGTTTCAATAAATGAATACAATTTCTAAAGCAAAATCAATAAAGCCAAAAATGAACCGACCCTCAGCAGGGGGGTTGATGATGTAATCCGATATCGTAATATTTTTTTAAGGTGATTATTGCTAAAATATTTTTTAAATATATATTAATTTATTATATTTAAAGATTGATCTGTTTCTCACCCACAACTATCATATCACATCTGAAGATATGGATTTAACCACTGGAGTCACATGGATTACTTTTATGCTGCCTTTATGTGATTCTTGAATATTCAAAGTTCTGGCCATTCACTTGTATTGTGAGGACCTACAGAGCTGAGGTATTCTTCTTCGTTTGTGTTCTGCAGAAGAAAGGAAGTCATACACATCTGGGATGGTATGAGGGTGAGTAAATGATGAGAGACTTTTCATTAATGGATGAACTATCACTTAGGATAAAAAAGAGAGAGGAATAGGAAGAGAGAGTGGAGAGAACACATTATCACACATACTCAAAAGAATTCAGAATGCTTCAGGTCCCATATTAGGTAATGAATCACTACCATAAAGCAAGTTAATGAGAAATATATTGACAAGCTGGTGTTACAAGGCCAGGACATGAGGCCGACTGAAAACAGAAGCCTCAATGGACTAAAACTGCTCTCGGATTTGCCAAGGTACCAAAGTCCGCAATCAGAAGTCAGAGATTTCAATATAAACTCCAACATTTCTCTTCAAATAGCTATATAATCTTACTTATTATATGTTAATTGTTTCTTGAAAGAAATTTTAAGAGAAACATTTTAAACAAAGTTGATACTTAAACAAGACATAATTGAGAACTTCATTATGTCTCTTGAGCTATGAACAGGAAGCTGTGGTCAAAATAGACTAGAAAAAATTATTTGTACACTGTGTTTGCCTGGGTGTTCAGTATTTTGCTGGCACAAAGACAGTGGCCATCAAGAGCTATCATGGTTGCACTTATGGAACGATAGCTCTCTGTTTTGTAATGTGCCTTACTTGAATTTTGTTCTATTTTTGTCAAGATTTTCTCCTCTAAATGGAGAAAAGGGAGGCCAGAAGGGGTGTTGTGTGTGTCACAGCCTCTGTTTTAGGAAAAGTGACACTGTCTTTACAGACTCTTCAGAGCGCTGAGATAAGGAATTTAGGGGCTTTATCTGAAATGCCACAGTTTAATTTTAAGGGGTTAGGCACTTAGGATCTGGCACCGGCCTTTCAGCCTAGTGATACATTTGCAAGAAAGTGGAAAAGATTGGAGCCCGGAGAGCAGATTAGTGGGATACAAATATAGAACTGACATTGTGGTGGGTATTAGTCAGGTGCTCGTCTGAATGAGTGTATGGCCTCTGATAGGCCGAAGTGTATGGCTGCTGCACGATTGATTGGTGTGCCAGATTGATTGGGCCTGTAAAGCATCAGTCGTTTGTGTTTACCTTAACTACTGCCTACCACCTCCCTGTTTCCTCCTTCAACTGTAAAGAAATTTTCTTATCCCTTCTTTCACCATCAAACTCTCCTGCTGAAAAGACCAGCATATGCTGTGATTTGGATACACTGCATCATTTTCTTTATCAGTAGTTTTGTGTTGTTTTCCCAAAGAGAAATATATATATATATATATATATATATATATATATATATATATATATATATATATATATATATACTGGCAGCAAAAAGTTTGGAATAATGTACAGATTTTGCTCTTATGGAAAGAAATTGGTACTTTTATTTACCAAAGTGGCATTCGACTGATAAAAATGTATAGTCAGAATATTACTAACGTGAAAATGACATTTAGACGTTTTTTAAACTACTAATTAAACTACTTCGAAGAGTTCTCGTCACAAAATCCTCCATGTGCAGCAATAACAGCTTTGCAGATCCTTGGCATTCTAGCTGTCTGTTTGTCCAGATGCTCAGGTGACATTTCAGCCCACACACACTTCCTGTAGCACTTGCCATAGATGTGGCTGTCTTGTTGGGCAATTCTCACACAGCGGTTAAGATCCATAACACTCTTTTCCAAATATCTGTTGTCCCATGACTGTGTTTCTTTGCCCACTCCAACCTTTTCTTTTTGTTTTTCTGTTTCAAATGTGGCTTTTTCTTTGCAATTCTTCCCATAAGGCCTGCACTCCTGAAACATTTCTTTACTGTTGTACATGAAACTGGAGTTGAGCGGGTAGAATTCAATGAAGCTGTCAGCTGAGGACATGTGAGGTGTCTATTTCTCAAACTAGAGACTCTGATGTACTTATCAACTTGTTTAGTTGTGACCTTCCACATCTCTTTCTGTCCTTGTTAGAGCCATTTGTCCTTTGTCTTTGAAGACTATAGTGTACACCTTTGTATGACATCTTCAGTATTTTGCCAATTTCAAGCATCGTATAGCCTTCTTTCCTCAAAATAATGATTGACTGATGAGTTTCTAGAGGAAGTTGTTTTTTTTCCCCCATTTCTGAACTAATATTGATCTTAAGACAGTTTATTGCATACTCTGGCAACTCAGAAACAAACACAAATACAATGTTAAGCTTCATTTAATGAACAAAATAGCTTTCAACTGTGTTTGATATAATATCAAGTGATTTTCTAGTACCAAATAAGCAATTTAGCATGATTATTCAAGGATAAGGTGTTGGAGTGATGTCTGCTGGAAATGGGGTCTGTCTAGATTTGATCAAAAATGACTTTTTTCAAATAGTGATGGTGCTGTTTTTTACATTTGTAATGTCCTGATTATATTTTGTGATCAGTTAAATGCCAATTTGGTGAATTAAAGTACCAATTACCTTCCGAAACAGCAAAATCTGTACATTATTCCAAACATTTGGCTGCCAGTATGTATATATTCATTCTTAAAATAAGACACATTTATTTGAGGGGCAAAATTGTCTAAGTTGTTTTCAGAGAATATATCTTGAATTAAGTTTATTTTGAGTTATATTTGAATTTTTTACCCATTTGACCACTTTTTAAGCATTCTTAAAGAAATATTCGGGGTTCAGTACAAGTTAAGCTCAATCGACACTGTGTGTAGCATGATGTTGATTACCACAGAAAATACAAAAAAAAAGAATTATGGTTAAAGTAACGCACTTCCAAAATAGTGAATGTGGCCAATCCATAAACATTAAAATACACATTGTTCAACAATATAGCCACAAGATATAAACATGTTACATGTTTATATGATTTTATGGTGATAAAATCTCAGTACTATCTCATCATTATTTAATCATGACAAAAAAAAATTGGATATACGTTTGCACAGATAAGGTTAATAAGTGATTTTATCACAGTAAAATCATGTTAATATATATAATGTTTATGTCTTGTGGCTATACTTTTGAAACAGTATGTATTTTAACGTATGCACTGGCCCAATTCACTTCTATTGTAAGTGTGTTACTTTAATCACAAATTTTATTTGTTTCTTTTTTCTTTTTAATAAACAAGTCAAAATAATTGTCTGTGGTAATGAACATTATTCTGCATTTACTTCTTTGTCGACTGAGCTTAACTTGTTCTGAACCCAGAGTATTGCTAAAAAAATGATAAAAACATATTGTATTGCACATGGATAATTTCTGTTAAAACAAGAAAAAATATATACATTCTGTGTAAACAAGTCTTTGTATTTTGTTCCTAAAGTAAATGTTTCTTGTGTACAGGAGGTTAAAATATGTTGGAAAAAGATGAATAAAAAAATAAGAATAGGTGCATCCCAAACCGCACACTACTGCACTATTCTACGCCATTTTGTAAAGTAGTGCGAGTAGTACGTTTACACTGAAAATGCATTTCATGTATTTTAAGGACCCCGATAATGCACTTTTTCAACCGTCAAAACAGAGTGTGGAATGTTGGACACTTCATGCACTCAGCGCACACGGCTTGCCATAGATAGCGTAAGGGGCGGAGTTAACTTGCTGTGCTGCTGATCTGACAAAGCAGTTGTAAATAATAAAGAATATAGCATCTAGCAAAACATCAATACAGCTCCACTTACAATACAAAACAACGTCAATACAGCTCCTTACAAATGTGAGTTGAATGCTTTACTTTCACCCCAAGCTGTGTGAGTATGTATGTTGTTTAAGATACAAGTGTTGAGCTGATGTTGGCTAACGTGCTAAAGCTAGCGGCAACACATCACGTGCGTTTGAAATGTCACTTCCATCAGCTGTTAAACAGCGAATGCTTCCGTTTTGTAAAAAACCATTAAGTGTTTGGGACAATACTACACTTTAAAATTCAAACACTACAAATAGAAAATACCGTTATTTGCTCTCACTCTCTCTGCAACAGTTTGTGTGTTCATGGTAAATGGTCTGCACATATATAGCACCTTTTTAACCTTAACAGTATTCAAAGCGCTTTACACTGTGACTCGTTCACCCATTCATACAACAACGGTGGCAGAGCCGCCATGCAAGGTGCTAGTCTGCCATTGGGAGCAACTTGGGGTTCAGTGTCTTGCCCAAGGACACTTCAGCATGTGGAGTCATGTGGGCCAGGATTCTAACCACCAATCCTGCGATTAGTGGCCGACCCGCTCTACCAACTGAGCTATAGCCGCCCCATTCATCTCGGATGTTCTCCATGGCCTGTTTGATGTGGTTTCCCTGGCCTCTCTTTTTGTCATCGCTAGACCTGGTGTCTCTTTAGCCTCCATTGACTCCTTTTAACCTCCTCCTGCCTCCGTCACATTTAAACAGCTGTTTGCTTCCCCACCTGCTCACTGGAGATGATAAGACACCTGCTTTCCTCAGAAGTCTAATAAGACTACTGCTTTCAACTCAATGTTTCTAGCAGATTGTGTTGGTTTCTATCCTTATGTATATGAAGAACACTTCAATAGTGAATTTATCCAGACTTAAATTTGTCTTAGCTTCATATGGCATGCCCACAGAATTTTCCACTTTGTTTTCTGAATTAATATCTGTGAAATAATCTGCTACTTATCACTTTTTACTTATTATTTAAGTTCTAGCAGAAATGTAAAAGTCTTCACAGATATTCTGCTATATTTCAGTGTAGCCTGTATACAACATTTGCAGAGTTTGCCCCACCGCTATTTGAATGAATGTTTTCCACACCTGGTTTTTATTGTGGAATAGTGTCTTCCTGTCTAAACAGGCATTTTTGTTTTTGGCAGAATAAGCTGCAAGAGGACCGGACTTTATCCCTCAAGTCTGGCTAAGCACTGTTTTTTCAATAAGTGTTTAAAGGCTTTTTGTTTATGTTTTGGTGCTTAACCTTTCCACAGTCAACTAAACTGATGGCTTTCCACTACAGGATTGATTTTTGTTGTCAGTAGATATGACTGCGTGCTGTAAAAATGCATAAGCTCAGCCAAATCACTCACCAACGTCAACCGCTGCTGATTCTCAAAGTGCCACCAAGGCTTGTGTTACTTGTGGGCATTTTATCAAGCCCCCTCAGACATGCAACTCGGCACTACATTCCAGTTTGAAGAGCATGCCATATTTTCCATGCAGAGAGAGAGAAAGAGAGGGTACAGGAGACAAATGCCGCTAGACAGGCAGTGTTGATTCTGAGGAACGTTTAGAGAAGAGTCAGTGACCCTACATGGGCACCGTTCCTGCATATACCAGCACGTATAAGGTAAACCGATAGCTGGCTGAAATATCTCCCACTTACATAAAAGAGACAGAGCTGGAAAAGTGCAGCCGGGATGGACATGGATTTTCTCACAAAGCAGACAAGGTCCTGATTTGGAAATAAATAGTCTATAACAGGCACATTCAGTGAGTGCTGAGTGGAGCATGGTTCACCCTTCCTAAGGCCTGAATGTTTGTCTATCATGCGTAATTGTAACAAATATATAATAAGCATGGAGAGGTGGTTCCGGGTTCTTCTTGATATACCAGGCTATGAACCTGCAGCCGTAAAAGAATAAATGATAGCTTTGTTCCAAAACCTAGTGAGCTGCCTCGGTGCCTACTGACTACATAGGCAACTTCCTTCTAAGGCAGCATCCTAACCCTCATGGAACCTTAAAAGTGACATTAAAATGTTGCTAAGCTACTGGTGCAATACTCAAATAAGCATACAAATACAAGACACAATATGAATAAAAATGTAATTACACTGAACTGTTTTCATTGATACTTTTCAGTATTGTGTGGTCTTATCATAGGGTGAATTTTTTCACGAACATATCCTCTTTTTCAGACACGAAAAAAGCTTTCTCTTCATGTTGATGTTCTCTCTACAGTTGGGACTATCATACATTTGGTGTATTTGATACTATGCATCAGTTTACATGTGTTAGCGTGTCCTTATGTGAATATACTGGCTGAGAGCGCCCTCTTTAAAAGTACTTTTTTACACGGTCTCTCTTGCTCGCCTGCCCGCTCGCCCTCTGTGTGTGTGCTGTATGTGTGCGCGCGAAAGAGATCGCCAGACGTTCTCTGCCACTCTTAGTCTGAAACATTAATAATGTAAGTGCACTTTTAAAAGTACGTTCCTCAACTCTGCAAATTATTAAATAGAACACCTGTATTATCAGACTCGCGTTTGCCACGCATTGTCACTTTGAACTGGAAATATTAAATATACAACGTATCAGGGTATCAGGCAAATTTAAACTAATATGGCGGATAAAAATAGACCATGATTATAATTTGACCTCTGTATTTGACCTGTAAATTGGCACTTCTGTGTCAATGGCAAAAATTCAGAAAATACAATAAACAAGAACATAGGTCAGGTCATATGAGGGGAGAAAAAAGCTTTGTGTCTCTACACTCAGAAAATAAGATTTACACATTTTAATGTCATAGCAAAATTCCACCAAATTGAATTGAGAAAACCCCAATATATATATATATATATATATATATATATATATATATATATATATACAGCCATGCAGACCAAATTGATGCAGTGTACGGCGTATGGTCTGAGCACTGACAGGCTGACCCCCCACCCATTCAACCTCTGAAGAAATGCTGGCAGCACTCATACGTCTATTTCCCAAAGACAACCTCTGGATATGACACTAAGCACGTGCACTCAACTTCTTTGGTCGACCATGGCGAGGCTTGTTCTGAGTGGAACCTGTCCTGTTAAACCACTGTATGGTCTTGGCCACCGTGCTGCAGCTCAGTGTCAGGGTCTTGGCAATCTTCTAATAGCCTAGGCCATCTTTATGTAGAGCAACAATTATTTTTTTAAGATCCTCAGAGAGTTCTTTGTCATGAGGTGCCATGTTGAACTTCCTGTGACCAGTATGAGGGAGTGTGAGAGTGATAACAGCACATTTAACGTACCTGCATCCCATTGACACCTGAGACCTTGTAACACTAACAAGTCACACGACACCGGGGAGGGAAAATGGCTAATTGGGCCCAATTTGGACATTTTCACTTAGGGGTGTACTCACTTTTGTTGCCAGCAGTTTAGACATTAATGGCTGTGTGTTGAGTTATTTTGAGTTATTATCGCCTCCTTGCCCATCTAAACCCCCTTACAGTCAGCCAAAGGAGAGTTTTTTAATACTAATTGGTCTATTAAAAAATATTTTTAATGGCAATTGATCTTTTCTGCTTTTATTTCCTGTTTTATTTAATTTTATGGTGATTATTGAATGTATTAATGTTACAGATAATTAAATGTATTAAATACATATTCACAAGTTCAAGCGCCATCTCAGATATTTTTGCATGAATTAAAATGTTTTTTTCCTGCTACTGATCGTGCATTGTGCGAACAGCCTCGAAGTTTCGAGATTGAGCCAGTGGAATGCAGGAACTAATCACATTCACATAAACAACGGATTCATTTTTCATGAAGAGCCTTCGACTACTTACAGTGAATTCACAGTTTAGATCAATCTGAGTTTTGTGACTTTTAGTCCATTTCTGTTAGCATCAATGCCATTTATATGCTAGTATACCTCTAAATACTTCTAAATATTAACTTTTAGCAGATATACACATTTATAATTGACAGCCTTATAGCAAGAATTAAGGTTTATGTCTGTGACGTAACTCAAGCCTATTGTATATTTAATCAAATTGACAATCCCGTCGATTTGTCATGCCCAAATTTCCTGTTTTAGCACTGGAATGAAAACTGCACTTGTCAAGCAATTCCATGGGATATTTAAAGGAATAGTTCACCCAAAAATGTAAATTCTCTTATTATTCACTTACCCTGATGCCATCTCAGATGTGTATGACTGTCTTTCTTCAGCAAAAACAAAAATTACGATTTTTGTCTTTATAATGCAAGTAAATGGGTGCCAGCACTTTGACGGTCCAAAAGTCACATTTAGGCAGCATAAAAGTAATCCATGCAACTCCAGTCGATCAATGAATGTCTTCTGAAGCAAATCGATACATTCGTGTAAAAAATAAATTGATAATTAAAACGTTACTAACTTTTAAAAAGCGCTTCCTGCCAGGCAACACGTAGCTATCGCGTAACGTAAGCGTGTCGGCGAGTTCCCGTGAGAATTCGGAAGCAGCGCTTAATTAACAGAAGAACGAACGTCGTGTGAGAGTTCAGCCATTTCAAACAGCATCAGAGCCCTGGACAAAATCGCAAATTTAAAGTTGAAAATGTTTTAATTATCGACTTGTTTCTAATATAAACCTATCGATTCGCTTCAGAAGACGTTCATTGATAGACTGGATTTGGTATGTATTACTTTTATGCTTCCTAAATGTGACTTTTAGACTGAAGTGCTGGCACCCGTTTACTTGCATAATAAGGACCTGACAGAAATCTATCTTCTAAAAATCTTATTTTGTGTTCTGCTGAAAAATGAGAGAATTGTTATTTTTGGTTGAACTATTCCTTTAATAGGTATTTCACTAGGTTATGGAATAGCGTAGATATATTTGTCCTCTAAACTGGTTTAAACAGTGAGGGGGAATGGGAAGTGATATGTAGGCTCACATGCCTGCCCGGGGGGGGGGGCCCATGGGCCGCCTCTCGCTTGCAGGGCCAGGCAAATATGTACAGGGAGCAGACACTGCTGTCAGATCTCCCTCACCTCTTTCAGTCAGCCAGAGGCTACATGTGCTCAGACTGCTGTCTCTGATGCTGTGGTATAAACAGACATGGACACACAAATGTAATACCATGCGCTGACATGCACAATGCATTTGTGTCCTTTCTTTCACTCTATCTCCCTCTCTCTTGCACTCTCAAACAATAGCATTCTGAGATTATATTCTTCTCACCACAATTGTACAGAGTGGATATCTGATTTACTATAGACTTTGTCAGAGCATGATTTTATGCACTGCACTGCTGCCACATGATTGGCTGATTAGATAATAGCATAGATGATTGTTGGTGCCAGACAGGCTGGTTTGAGTATTTCTTTTACTACTGATCTCCTGGGATTTTCACATACAACAGTCTCTAGAATTGACTCTGAATAGTGCCAAAAACAAAAACATCCAGTGAGCGACAGTTCTTCTAATGGAAATGCCTTGTTGATGAGAGAGGTCAACAGAGAATGGCCAGACTGATTCGAACTGACAAAGTCTTCAGTAACTCTGATAACCACAATGTTCAACTGTGGTGAGAAGAATATCAACTCGGAATGCTATTCTGAGATGCGAGTTCGCGCTGTTTTGGCACCACGAGGGGCACCTACACAAAATTACGCATTGGTGGTTTTAATGTTGTTGCTGATCAGTATATAGTATGAATAATGTGCAGAGCATGCACATTTTCTGTATGCACTGGATACACTGGATCAGTGCAATACATAATTCCAGTGTGACAAATAAACCAAAAGCATCTACATTTTGACTCATAATTTGATTGCACTGCAAAAAGTTTTTTTTTTTTTACATGTTTAAAATTGAATTACAAAGTATCAGTTTTCAAGATAGTAAATATATGCCACTCACATAAAAAAAATGTGTCATGTGACAACGTTGCATGCTACTTCTGTTTGAAATTTTTAGCATTGCATAATGTCTACTGTATTACTTATAATATATTTTTAAAATAGTAGATTGTAGAGGTATACCAATATATCAGTTTTACCAACTGATCTGTGCTGATTCCTTTTCTGAACTATCGGTTATTGGTAAAAATCTGTGTCGACAGTTGTCACTTTTTTTCCCTTCTCATCAATAAACCTCATCTGGTGAAATATACAGTATATACAAAATTCTTAATCATTAACCATTGCTAATACTTACATACAGAGCATTGTAACAGAGCCAAGTCTCTTTTATTTCAAAATAAGAGTCCTCAGTGTATTTTGGGCTTGTTTATAGTTAAAAGTCTCACATTTTGAACGAAATCTTAATATTTCTGGTTATTATTAGGTTTTTGGGATTTAACACTTGGGTTTAAATTCTTTTAGCCTCAAATGTCTGTGACTTTCTATTTTAAAAAATACCATCCAATTAATGGGTTATCAGCCTTGTTTATACCGATTTAGTTATCTTATCAGCATAATACACTATCAATTGACCTCTAGTAGGTAGTAAATAGTGTATACTGCACAGTATTCAATAAGCAATATGATCAGTCTCCAGAGACTTCCTTTTCAGCCCTGGACCACCTTTTAAAAGTCCCTTTCAGAGGTTTTACAGTATATAAGCCTACTGGTACAAAACCAATTTAATTCTTTCCATTTCGTATTTGCCAAGATGAATCTATGATTGACTTCAATAGTGCCAAACATTAGCATAAATGTACATAAGTATGGATATTCTAGTGGATTTCAGTTGTATTTTCTGATGTCCTGCTGGAGCCCACACTTGTGGCTGAGTATTCATGTAGAGAGACACCATTGGCCTGTCCTCATATGTTCCATGGACCCATTCCAGCAGGTGTAACTCACTGCCAGCACACACTAATTGCAGCCTCTGAAAAAAGCCCAAGATTTGCTTTATTTATCACAATGTATGGTATGATACGATTATATTCACTCTTAAAGGCTTAAAGGTGCTATAAGATGCTACTACACATAAAATGCCTCTATTACCTTACAGATTTTGCAGTAATAGGTGTCTTAAGATACTACACCTGTCTCTGTGACAGCCCCTGACTCAAACAAATAATTCAAGTAGTGGCACATCCTTTATTAGCCAATAAGAAAACTAAACTAATCAGAAATTCTACTCTGTAAATCATATTGCCCAACATGGACAGTGTGTTTCCTGAAATGCTTTGTTAAAAAAAAGAAAAGAAAAAAAAAGAATGCAAACATTTCAAGTGTTATTGGCTGTTTTCTCACAGCAAGCTGCACATCGTCACAGTTTAGCTTGCCTTGAACTGGGCTAATACTTGTCTATTCCGATTAGGATTAGTATGTGTTGCACTGACACAGGCAGAGCCAGAAAAGGGCTTATAATCTAATAAATCTTGATAAAAACACTGACACTGGTTTACCGAGGAGCAGGATTTAGGGCTGACCATGGCAGAGTGACACGGAGATTAGCCAGGCTTTCTATGCTGCGATCTACAGGCAGAGGGCGGCCACATGAACCGAGAGGGGGCGTGGAGAAAGAGTGAGGTGGCCCAGGCTTTATATTGCAGAATAGACAGTCAGTTTAACTGGTAGTGACAAGGTCAGGGTAAGGCTTGTACAAAAAGGCTTTGTTCCATTGGCAGATTAAAAGTCTCTTCCCTAGTTTTTATACTTTTGGGTCTTGTAGGTCATGTTGTGTGTTAATCCAGGCAGAATATAGGAAGCGCTACTGGTGGGGGGTGGAGAGAGGTGCTGTAGAGAGAGAGAGACTTTGTGGGAAACAGATCACTCGCATCAGAATTGACTTAAAAGATCTGGCTGAATAAAATATTTATGAATCATCTGATGTCATGTATTCATATTTTGTGAGTATTTACCATGCTTAATAACAGGTTTTGTTGAACAGGTCTTTTGGATGAACTTTGTGTGATATGCTTGTTGAGTGATCTACAGGTGCATGTGCTTCCTTCCTCTTACTGTTCTCTTACGTGAACGCTTCCATATTTTTGTCTGTTGGCTGTGTGTAGCTGTGGAAACAGGCCAGGCCTGGGCAAGTTAGAGGACTCTTGTTTATCTTGGGTTTAAACTATACTGTTTGTTTTGATTATTTATTATTGTAAATGAAGTTGAGCTGAAACACATACAGTATTCTTGTATACGCCCCATCCACCTTCAAACCACTGAACGAAGTCAGTTGTTCTATTGCTGGCCTATTAATTTCATTTCCATTCTAATGTTTGAGTTTATTAATGATTCAAAGAGTCGCTCACTATCTTATGACAGTGGCGATTTCTCAGGGCCAGCAAAGCCTTCTCTGCTTCTTAACATGCTTAATAAATAAACATGATTTCATCCTTACTTTCTCATTGAAATTTTTTCAATCACATTCCACTCCTAATTAATCTACAAACCAATCAAAGAGAGCTTTTTCTTGGTGTTAGACCTCCTTTGTTTTGGCGTTCGTGCATGGTTGTGTTTTTAAAATCTCAATTGGTATTATTAGTTGACTGCCACGTAATGTATGATAGGCTTACGGCGTCTTATTCATGGCATGAATCGCACTGAAGGCCTAAACTTTAAATGCATGGGCCTTGGCTGTCGTAAGAAGACAAGTTTCAAATGCAAAAGAGCATAGCTCCACCAAAATGGTTTGCGTCTTTCCTTTGGAGACAGTTAGCAATATCATCAGGCAATTAAGAAGAAAACGAGAAAGAAATGGAAAAGCCAATAACCTCTCACAGTTAGCTAAAGGCCATTTAAACAGTGTGCCCATGACATAATAATGTTTATTGTAAATATTATAGTCAGAAACAGAGTGAGCCTGGCGTGAGAGGGGGAGAAAAAAAATGGCATCAGTCTGAGACAGAGAATAATTTATTAAGATCTGAGATGCGGCAATTATATGGAAAGGACCAAAAAGAAAAAAAAAATCTAACTCTCCAGGAAGCGCATACATGATTGCAATCTTGATTAAATCCCCCTGGATCTAATGAGTTGATTTTCTGCTGTTAATATTGCATTGGCTGATGATGGATTCGTTAAGATAATGGAACGGAGCTAAAATATAAATGACTCCCTGTCAAGGAGCAGATTTTTGTCATTTTGCAGCTGACACCTCTACCGTGGGGATTTGCTAAGGCTCTTTTTTAAGCCCAGATTGGCCAGATCTGGAATACTAATTTTCTGCTGCCAAGACTCATGATGCCAAAGCATATCCCCTCCCACGTGCCTTGTAAATATCCCTCTTTTAATAAGAATAAAGGGAGCTGGGATGAAACATTACATACATACATCAGGTTCATACCATGCAGCCATTTATACATCAGCTAATAAAAGCCATTAACTGTCTAAGGGGCCGTTCACACATTACACATACTTGTGTCATTCTGCACTGCTTTGAATTTTTTTCTCAATGTAAACATGCACTAGACGGACATTTCTGACCGTCATGATGCATTTGACTTTCCTTTCAGCATCTCGCGAATGAGTACCACATTTCAAAATGCAGTGTCAAGTGCAACATTTAATGACTGTGTTTTGCTCCATTGAGTGTTCTAATTTTGTTTTCTTTTGTTTGTATGTCTCCTACATTGTTGTTTTTTAAAGTAAACATTTACATTTTTGTTCCTCTGTTAATGTTTTTGCATGGAGATTGAAATGATTTACTGAAGAAACGTGAGTGAGTGGATGAAGGCCATTGGGGTGCTGATGAAGTGGTTGTATTGACTTGTTTCTGGATATGAATAAATTATGCTCCCCATCTTGGGTGCAGACCTGGCCTGCTGGATCCGCCTCACTTCATATTAAATGGCCTGTCACTTAGGCCAACAAGACACATGAAATGTGCTCTGTGTAGCATATTGATCTCTCGCTATGGCTGAATCACCCGAGCAGGTTATACAGATGTGCAGAAGAAACTTAATGCATAGAGCATTTATAACCAACCCTGAGAATTAGTAGATATTACATGCTGGCATTGATAGCGGTGAGGCAGACATCATGAATCAGAGTTAAAGTGTGTAGTTATGGTAACATGGCTAATGAAATATGCCAGGGATCTCAGTGGAAATGGAAAAATTCAGTAACGGAATGATGTATGAAAGCGTAAATATTACAAATGGCTCTCTGTGAGATTAAGAAGCATATTTCATTAAAGTCAACATGAAATGCCGTACGCAACCCATTTTGCTTCAGTAATCTGATGTATTTCCCAGTGAAACAGGGTTTTCCATGTGAAAAATGTCGGGCAGGATTTTATTCATTGGGAATTGATTGGATTGTGAAAAGTGGGCGGAACACACCAGAATGGAACCAGGTGATTAAAGTCAAGAGGCTTACCTAACCATGCACAAAGTGACAAAAATGTGTCTTCTCGCACTTTAAACAAAACCACTGCACCACATAGAACAATAAGAGCCAATCAGATTATATTTGATGCTTAATATACAGTACAGCCGTGTGGAGCAGGCGATTGGACCAATACGATTTAACAGTAGGCAGAGCTAACCAGAAATTTGAAACCAACCGACAAAATGTCCTTTGTATTAAATGCTTGAGTCTTTTTTACTCTAAATCTCCACTTTAAATTTCACTTTCAGATGTAAAAGTGAAACTGGAGATTTAGAGTAAACAAAGGACTTACATTTTGATCTGTTTCTCACCCACACCTGTTACATCGCTACTGAATTACTTTTATGTTTCCTTTATGGGATTTTTGGAGCTACAAAGGTCTGATCACCATTCACTTGCATTGTATGGACCTACAGAGCAGAGATATTCTTTTAAAAATCTTTGTCTGTGTTCTAATGAAGAGAGTAATTCAGACAAATCTGAGATGGCATGAGGGTGCGTAAATGATGAGAGAAAGTTAGTAGTGGGTGATCTATCCCTTTAATAAGACAAAAACTAAAAATTTACATCGAAGGCAAAGCTTTTCCCAAAAGTCTCTTTATCGCGTCATGCCTGGTTCAGATACGCGGAAGAGTGATGTGCAACGTGATCTCATGAGAATTTGTATGTATTCTTACATAAAGTTTGGTTCTAGCAAACATACATACTGTTACATTTGCATGGACACCGAAATGTACAATATTGATGTATTGACAGCATGTAAATGTCATAATTTTACGTATTAACAGAGCTGTACTGGTAATCTGGCATACCGGGCATTTTCCTGGTGGGCCGACGCACTTTGGGGCTGATCAGGGGCAGACTGGCTATCGGGAGAACTGAGCGGGCCGTTGGGTCGGCCGCGAAATGTGCAGAATGTGCCACGATAAGCTAAAATGAGCCTCCGCATTATGCAGAACGGACCACAAAACGGCACAGCGTTATGCAGAAAAGGACAGCGAACACCCCCCACCAAGCCCCCCCACACGCTCAACAACTTTTTGGACCATTGCTATATAAAATTCCGGGCCGTTTTCTCTTCCCAGTCCAGCCCTGCATATTAATACCTATAGAAATGTACAAATGCTTGATTTGATAAATATTGAAAAATTATAGAATTAATCAGCTACTTTTACATTTAATTTATAATAAAGGAGATTAGTTAAATGCCATCACATTTATTTAATGCAGTTGACATTCAGTTCTGTGTGATTTCCGCTGCCCTATACAATGTTTTAAAGGATTATATCACTTAAGCATTTAATAAAAAAGTTTTTGCCATGGGACACAAAAGGTGTTTTCAGAATATCACAAAAAACACCATAAAACAACAATAAAATTAATTCATACATTTGTTAGCTATAATCCAAGTTTTCTGTGAAGAACAGGTCCAAATTATCGCCATCTCCATTCGCCGCAGGGGCGTCGCGGACGCTGTAACAATCAACCTGGTTTCTTTTTTAAATTTAAAAAACTGCCTCCTCAAGCATTACGACCAGTGGTTTTACGGCAGTGATGTCAAATGCTCATTGGCTCTCAAGTGTCTCCTGACTGTTTGAAACATGCCGTATTCTGCGATGTATATGTTTGAATGAATATGACAGCGCCGTTCTGGAGTGCATCAGGAGAAGATTTACAGCGATTAATAATTTAAATTCTACTCTCCACCTCACACAATGCTATTGCCGGGAGCACATCAGATCCAGCGCATCGCCCTTTGGACAACTTTTGTACTGAATTTTGCCATACATGTTTGTGTTTAAATGTATCTGCCTGTTACATGTTTATATATGCTTAATTAATGGTTATGGTTAGGTTTAGGAGTAGGTGTGGGATTAACAGCTATAAAATATTTTAATTAATATAATGTAACAAAACATATTGCTAATGTACATTAATCTACTTGTTGCATGTTTTTATATTGTTGAAATGTGGTTGTTTAGAGGTTGGGGTAGGGTTAAGGGATCTAAAATATCTATAAAAGGGTAAAAATGTACAAATTCATTTCACTGTTTGCATTGTGCCGTTAGATGTCACAAGATGAGCTCACTTCCCAATGTCTTTGCTTTTCTCCTGATCGTCTTCATGCTCTCGCTGACCTTGCCTCCCCACTTCTTTTCTTTTTCTCTTTTTTCATATAACTGGGGAAACAGTGTGATAGAAGCTCACCCCCGGGCCATTCTTCCATGTGTCACTTTTTTGTCTTGTTACATGGTTTTGCTAAAAAGTTCTTTAATCAATCAAGTACGAGGCAGAAAATAGGCTTTGTCACGGCCGGGTCCGGGGTCGTGTGATGCTCACTTTGCATACTGACAGCTCCTCAAAAGGGCCAGAAAGGAATATTTTACGTGCAGAATAGTGGTTTCCATGGTGCCAGCACTTGTTGCACATTGCTCACCATTCATTGCTTCCACGTGAGCGCCAAATTTCAAAGAGATGGACGACAATAATTAGGGCAGGAGGGCAGGGTGGGGAGCAGAGGTAGCTGCACCCCACCTCACCCCCCTCCCCCAGCCCTGTATCCTCCTCTCCAGCAGGCAGGAGAGAATAGCGCTGAAAACTGACAGCAAAAAGGGGAGACTTCTCGCCTCTGTCAGTTCTGCATAAGCAGTGCTATTAAGTAAATGTTTGATTTTTCATTGTGCCACAGTGGTTGAATGGGGCTCAGAGGGAATATGTAAAGTATGAAAAGGTCTGAGCCAGGAGGGAAAGGCTAGATGCTTTAATGGCTCCCAAAGTACTGTATGTCGCCTGAATCATGTAATTAGCGATTAGCGTTTATTTGGGCCATGGCTGTGTAGACGAGCAAGGGTTACAGAGTTTCTAATTTTATAAGTTACAAACACAGCCAGGAAACAGAAACAATGGATCAGCCATAAATCCCAACTAAGAGGACAGAGGATTGTTATCTCAAGCTGTTTTGTATGCTAGTTTGAATGTGTATGTTCCTGTTTTTAATTATTAAACCTATGGGTCCTCTGTGGATTCCCTGGGAGCATCTAAGTTCGGTTTCAGATAGGAAGCTGTCATGTAATAGTTTTGTCATGTTTAGAGGCTCTGGGGGTTTGGTTCTTTGAAAAAAAAAATATATTTATGGATGTTTTGTTCAAAGTGAGATAACCGCATTAACAAAACTTACATTTTTGCACATTGTGATCTTATTGGAAAAATGGTTTTCATCTGTGATTCACCTTTTCCAGTTTGATGATATTAATGATAAAGTACAGAAAACAATGTTTAAGTGTTAATATTTTGCATTGTGTCATCTCAAGCTAAAATAAAATGCATTTGATTTAGGGCTGTCAATTGATAAAAAAAATTGATATATAAATATTTGCTTAGAAAGGCCTCCAAAGAAAGATAATTTAATTTAAATGATACACAATAGTTCAAATAAATATAAATATAATAGATTCATATTATAGTGTATTATTGTGGCAGATAAGTAAAGCATTGATTAGGGCTGCAACTAAAGATGAGTTTGCTTAATCTAACGATTATTAGCACAATTATTTGACTATTCTGCGATTATTGCAACGATTAATCATTAGCTCTTAACTGATTATTGATTAACTGATTATGTCTTAAAAGGTTGTATTAAACGTGCTTACTAACAAAAAAGGACTAAATCATCTTTTAAAAATACCTCTGAATGACATTCACTGAATTAAAGGGAAAAATTATTTGTATTAAATTTAATCCAGTAAAGAAATTCACTGCAAAAAATCCTATTGTTATCAAGTGTTTTTGTCTTGTTTTCCGTTTAACATAGTCTAAAAATCCTTAAAACAAGATACATTTACTTGAGAAGCAACATATAAGCTATTTAGACTTGCTTTAAGTATATACTGTAAGTATATGTGTATTTTTCACTTGGCTATACTTCTGCGAGTGCAGTAAAGACAAAATATACTTATATTCAAGATCTATTCTCATAAAGCAAGTCTAAATATCTTAAATGCTGCTTCTCAGGTGAATGCATCTTTTTTAAAGGATTATTAGATATTTGTTAATATTTGTATTTTTTATATTACACTCACCTAAAGGATTATTAGGAACACCATACTAATACTGTGTTTGACCCCCTTTCGCCTTCAGAACTGCCTTAATTCTACGTGGCATTGATTCAACAAGGTGCTGAAAGCATTCTTTAGAAATGTTGGCCCATATTGATAGGATAGCATCTTGCAGTTGATGGAGATTTGTGGGATGCACATCCAGGGCACGAAGCTCCCGTTCCACCACATCCCAAAGATGCTCTATTGGGTTGAGATCTGGTGACTGTGGGGGCCATTTTAGTACAGTGAACTCATTGTCATGTTCAAGAAACCAATTTGAAATGATTCGAGCTTTGTGACATGGTGCATTATCCTGCTGGAAGTAGCCATCAGAGGATGGGTACATGGTGGCCATAAAGGGATGGACATGGTCAGAAACAATGCTCAGGTAGGCCGTGGCATTTAAACGATGCCCAATTGGCACTAAGGGGCCTAAAGTGTGCCAAGAAAGCATCCCCCACACCATTACACCACCACCACCAGCCTGCACAGTGGTAACAAGGCATGATGGATCCATGTTCTCATTCTGTTTACGCCAAATTCTGACTCTACCATCTGAATGTCTCAACAGAAATCGAGACTCATCAGACCAGGCAACATTTTTCCAGTCTTCAACTGTCCAATTTTGGTGAGCACTTGCAAATTGTAGCCTCTTTTTCCTATTTGTAGTGGAGATGAGTGGTACCCGGTGGGGTCTTCTGCTGTTGTAGCCCATCCGCCTCAAGGTTGTGCGTGTTGTGGCTTCACAAATGCTTTGCTGCATACCTCGGTTGTAACGAGTGGTTATTTCAGGCAAAGTTGATCTTCTATCAGCTTGAATCAGTCGGCCCATTCTCCTCTGACCTCTAGCATCAACGAGGCATTTTTTCCCACAGGACTGCCGCATACTGGATGTTTTCCCCTTTTCACACCATTCTTTGTAAACCCTAGAAATGGTTGTGCGTGAAAATCCCAGTAACTGAGCAGATTGTGAAATACTCAGACCGGCCCGTCTGGCACCAACAACCATGCCACGCTCAAAATTGCTTAAATCACCTTTCTTTCCTATTCTGACATTCAGTTTGGAGTTCAGGAGATTGTCTTGACCAGGACCACACCCCTAAATGCATTGAAGCAACTGCCATGTGATTGGTTGATTAGATAATTGCATTAATGAGAAATAGAACAGGTGTTCCTAATAATCCTTTAGGTGAGTGTATATTCGACATTCTCAGATAACAATTTTTTCTTCTGCAGTATAGCTGCTAAAGAAAATGTACTTTGTTTTAAAGGAGTTTTAGATATTTATATTGGATAACAAGCCAAAACAAAAACAAATCAAAAACGTATTTTGTTGCAGTGTGTACTGGGGCAAAGACTACCCTCTCTCACATTTCTGTTCACTTCAATCCATCTTTAACTCAAAAAAAAAAAAAAGAACTCTCTTATTAATAAAGCTGTGTATTGCCAATTTTCTTCACGATAAGAAATGCACAGTGACATATATTTTGATACAATAAGTCACGAGGCATCACGTTATAATCTAGCTGCAGCAAGCTTGCATGCTTAAGAGATGAGCGTCCCCACGAGTGTAACTCAGTCGGGTGCAGTTTCAATCTCTCCACCTTAGTTTGGTACATTCGCGCAACTTATAGAAGAGGCGCTGACCTCAAAGAAAAATGCCAGTTTCAGAGTTTGTAGTTATTTACATGACCTGCTTCCTTAGTATTTGAACTTTAATAAAGCTATAACACATTAAATATAACTGCATTAAAGATGTTTCCTTTAAAGAAGTCCGGCTCTGCTTATTCCACAATGAGAGTACTTCTGTATTTCCTTATTATGTATTTTTACATTTACATAATTCCCTCATACTTTGTGATCTACATCACCTGAAGCTGTGAAAGTTTAGAGTGCATCTGGACTGTGAGCTGTGTAATTCTTCCTCTCCTTAGTCAGGCGCGAGCTGCAGTGCTGCTCTCACGCATCATCATTACAGTTTAATGTGATCTAATTTTATGTTAAATGAGATCAAACGACTATTCGACATCTAACATTATTGTTGACAATTTTGTATTGTCGACGTCGTCGATTATGTCGAATAATCGTTTCAGCCCCAGAATTGATTTAAAAATAACAAAAGTGTCTTTTTACAAGTCAATTTGTTGTTTGCTTTATTCCCATATCATTGAAAAAGCCACAGACCAGAACAGTCCACAGCATTACATTTTGCAGTTGATTTTGTCAATCTGTTCTGTTTTCAATGGATGCGTTCTTGTATTCTTTCAGAGCTATTTTGAATTGCCGGTCTATGGACATATGCGCAAGACGAATTATATTGGAGTGTCTCACTGGTGTTCATTCTGTGTCAAGTTTATAGTTAAAACTTTGATAATCGTGTTGCAAAATTCCTGCAGTCTGTAAAGCTTCATCCAGTTGTTAAGAATACATCCTGTGTGAGTGGCTTATTTTCTGTGGCTGTGTTGCTTGTGAGGGTTGTTGAGGCTGGCTGACTGCCTCCTTCTGACAGGGTTTGTAAAAACACGATGTCGCATGCATTTCAAGCTTGAATTGCTTGAATTGCTTGAATGGTATGAAAATATATACTTTTATTAGAGAATTTACATAAGGGTCAGGGAACATAATTAATTGTGTTGTTTTTTTTACGCATTATCTTTAGAGGGATAATTAATCACTCCAAATTGAAGTGTTAAATTGACAGCCAAGATTTTAAGACACGTTGGGACATAATTATGCCAACAGAACAGTAGACGGGTTGACAGTTTTAATGTTTAATTTGACATTATACGTCTAGTGCTTAAGGTTGTGAAACTGTAAGGTGCTTCTTAGAAATAGAATTGAATGTTGATATTTCTACAAATATCAAGTTTTGTTTACTGTTCAAAAATCGTTGTAATAGGGTTGACATTTTAAGATTTTATTTTTTAAACAAGGGACAACCCCTTTAATACAACAAAGCAAAGCATAACAAAGAAAAGCAAAACAAGAAAACAAAATATATTTTAAAATGTTTCCATATATTTTGTTTCGAAGTTGACCAGGTAGGACAGGTCATAAACAGGTCATAAAAATCTTCTTGATGAAAATGTTTTATAATAAAACAAATTTATAAATATATATATATATATATATACACAACGGTCAGCCACGACATTAAAACCAGACGGGCTGGTTTGAGTATTTCTGTAACGGCTGATCTCCTGGGATTTTCACACACTCTGGAATTTACTCTGAATGGTGCCAAAAACTAAAAACATCCAGTGAGCGACAGTTCTGTAGATGGAAATGCTTTGTTGATAAAAGAGATCACCAGAGAATGGCCAGACTGGTTAGAACTGACAAAGTCTGTGATAACTCAGATAACCACTCTGTACAATTGTGGTGAGAAGAATATCATCCCAGAATGCTAGAGATGCAGGTTGCCACTGTTTTGGTAGCACAAGGGGGACCTACACAATATTAGGCAGGTGGTTTTAATGTTGTGGCTGATCGGTGTATATATACTTTCAGCACTAAAAACACAAGAATGGACATGTTTATGATATAACACGTTGAAGGATAGCAGTAACCTTGTTTGTTATTGCGGTTGGTGATGATGCTATGGAAATTATTGCAAATTGTTTAAAGTAGTCCTGACATGCAAAAAACCTTGACCTTATTAAGTCATTTAGCAGAAAAGCATCAAAAGGGTCATCCTGCAAATCATCTACCATTTGTGTCATAAATAAATACTTTAGCAATATTAAAAAAGACTACAACAATGTATAACTGAAAACAACTTTACTCATAGAATGAGTAAAGTAAATACAGACATTTCTACAAACATCAACAGTAAGCCAGTAAACTTATTTCATTCATCTATATAGAACTTAATAAGGTCAAGAGTTTTTGCATGTTAGGACTACTTTAAACAATTTGCAATAATTTCCATAGCATCATCACCAACCGCAATAACAAACAAGGTTACTGCTATCCTTCAACGTGTTATATCATAAACATGTCCATTCTTGTGTTTTTAGTGCTGAAAGAACAGCCATGCTCGTGACGTTTGTAAAACGTTGGTTTGAAGGGATAGCTCTCCCAAAAATTACAATTCTGTCATCATTTGCCCACCCTGATGTTGTTCTAAACCCATATGACTTACTTTTTTCTATGGAACACAAAAGGAAGCATTAAGCATAATGCTAGGGGCTAACAGCCTCAGTTACCATTCACTTGCATTGTATTCAAATAGAGCAGCTTCAAAATTCTTGGAACGACATGGAACGGGTGAGTAAAAGATGACAGAATTTTCATTTTTGGGTGAACTAACCATCCCATTTTGTGATGTCGATTGAGTAACTAAGCTAATAAGACTAACCGATTGCAGTTAACCGTGACAGAAAGCAAAAGGTAGCATCTAAATGTCACGTTTTCATGTCAACTGTCCGCCGCATAATTTCCCCACCAACCGAAGCCCAGTCGCACGTGTCAATAATTAGCGAGTTTGTCTTTGAGATCCATGGCAATCTGCTGTCAGTCTTCAGGAAAGGTTAAGGGGGTGCTGGGATATCTTCCTTGATGGCGTTTTATCATGCGAGGCATGCCCTGTTTCCTGATGAATATATTAAAAATTATTACTGTGCAAACAGACTTTCTAATTACTGACCTGCTTGCCATTGTAGTCTCCATTCTTTCTTCATGTTTTCTCTCTCTCTCTCTGCCTCACTCGCTCTTCATGCCTTGTTTATTTATCTGTACCAGTGAATACAGAATAGTCAGAGCAATGTCATTTCCATCCACATGAAAATGGTTTTAAAAATGCCTATCTTGCCTATTATACAGTGTTATTACATGTCTATTTTTTTAATCATATCTTTAACCAATGGGGAGACCCTTGAGAGGGTGAATATCTCGTCTAGTCTTCATGCACTACCTAATGTGAGAAAAGTGTTTTTGATATGGCTTGCTTTAATTTGAGAAATTGGCCAGAGCAATAGAACAAACAGAATTGTCTTGTGTAAAATCACAAATGAGATCTCTCAATTCTCCATTGTTTCTCCTACAGCAGTGAGATTAAATTAAAAGCAAATGGGGACTTTTGCTCCTCCTTCTCAGATTTGTCTCCTGAGAAAAAGACTAATAATCTCACATGTGTATACTCTAGAGTCTCAGAAGACATCCCAACGATGTCTCAAACTGTGCTCAGATTTGCAAAGATATCAATGTCGGCAATCAAAATTCAGAACTTTCATGTATGAACATTTCTCATCAAACTCTACCAAGTCCAATATATATTTACACACATATTATATCATGCTCAGTGCTTACTTTTTAATACATATAGTTTTTTTGTTGTCACACTATGCGCCTAGACTTGTATGGGGTATAGGTGTGTCTAATATTTGAAGGAATGAAGAATACCACACTTTCTCATGTGAGAAGAAAAAATAAATAAACTTGGCAAACGCTATCAAAATTTCAAACATGCATTTTATTAGCTTTCTTTTATGTTTGTGCTCATCGTCGCAGTTGTGTAGAATGTGTAAAATGAGGAGGTTGGAAAACGCTTGCATTCCTCTCCATTTCAGATCAGCTTTTGTTGTAGTTCCTTCTGAGCAGGTTTCTCAAGATAGAAAGGCACAAATGTATCTTTTTTTTGTCTTTTTTAACATACACCCTGTCATTTGCATGCGTATGACGTGAGCCGTCATGTGTGCTGTGCCAAACGTGTTATTAAAGTCACCTTTTTGCCAGCACATTCCGCCCGGCCCACTTCACGCAAAAGGACAATCCAGTTGTTTACTCTATGGCTGAGATGTTGCGCAGGGGTTTGATCAGGGGAGTTGATAGGAGCGGCAATTTAAAGAGAGGACACTGCAGCTCCCAACAAAAACAATTAAAGTAAAATGAAAGGCAGCCCCTAAGGGTTAAAAATAGAAAATTAGCAACATGGATGCTGGAATGCACGGCTCCCCCTCATCCCAAACTTACGGGGCCTGCATTGTTATGTACGATCTGATCTGCCAGTTCCTCCTCTAAGCTCCTTGTCACATTTTGACTTAATGAAGTGCAACTTAGAAGGGAATTGGGTTCATCATGCTAGTCGCACGATGCTCCCTTGTTGTAGCAAACAGGGGCGATGTGGGACCGGAGCGCTACAGCGCGAGTCGTTATCATTCTGGTCAGTCTGTTTAACACAAAATTAAACAAAGAACTAATTAGTGCCTCATGAATTAATAACTGCACTGTTGCCGAGTAGAAGTTAGGTTGCTGAGGGGAGATATAAAATAAGTAGGAAGATCAGGTTAGAATTATTATTACTTTTTCGATTGCCTGTGCTCTCAAGGTTAGGAAACTTTGCGAGTTGCCACAGTCTCTTAGTTGTGTGTTTGTTGCCCTATGTGTATGTGTAAATTTATTCTTTACAGGATATAGCTGACAGATGGCTAAGCTTAAGGACATCTTAAAAGATGAGCCTGTCCAGTAGACAGTTAACTTAACTTAACTTAACTTAACTTGACTTAACTTGACTTAAAATGGTCAACCAGCATCTCATTGTAGTAAACTGATAATAATTTGAATTAAAAATGTAAGATAAAAAAAATTTGGCTCGTTAAAGGTTTTGTATTGTTGTTTTGCTTTGCTTTGTTTCGTTTTATCAATGGGGTTTTCCCTTGTTTTAATAGAGATGGTTCCTCAACATTTTGGTCGATTTTCCCAGAAGAGAAAGACTTTATTTTAAAAGTGTATATCTGTTAAATGTTCATTTTGTCAATGTTTAGGACTACACATACCACTACACTACTAGCATATAATGACCTCAAACCTGACAGACATGGACTAAACTCCAATTGTGATTTAATGGTCTTTAAACATAACATAATGTGAATCAAGCTATAGGAAATGGTTAGATAACATTGAAACACATTTCTGTGTTTTAAGTTATTGAACCACGGGCATAACTAAGAATAACTCTACTATGTGCTCAACTCATAGTGTTAAACAATGCTTATCTCTTGGTATCTCGCTTTCTCATACACGCTCAGTTAGGCTCTGCTGTTTAAACCACATATATCAGCAGACATCTCATCATGGATGTTTGCTTACAGAAAATCAGAAGAAAGTGGTCACAGTTGGCTTGGCTTTACTGCCCACTGTAATATGAGTGTTGTGCTGGCCTTGGTTAATGCATGCCGGCCAAGGTCATACTGGCTAATAAAATCCTCCCTCAATCAGATTTTAGGATTACTGATTCTAAGTAAATTATCATCGGCAAGCCGCGTTAAAATATTTGCAAAAAAACTGGTTAACTGATGGCACACCTGCTCTCCCAGGCTCACTAGAGCAGTGCATGGGGATTTAGGGGGGTTGGGGTGGGCTTCTGTCACCTGTCAGTCCCCACCAATGGCGACACCATACAGTAGCATTCTGTGTGTACGCAATGGGTCTTGGCGGGGCTGTTTGACAGCCTTGAACACTTTTGTTCAGTCAGCACTGAGTATATGCACACAGAATGCTAAAGGGGACAGCATATCTATGCATTTAGACAACTCAGGCAATATATGGTCTGTGTACATATGCGTGTGTTTATGGAGTGTTTTATTTAATGTCTGATAAATAGATGTTTGTATTTGATTTACTCTGAGTCTGACAAATTTTTTTTCCCTTTATATCTTGCAGATGAATTAAGCCTGTGAGTGGAGCGACTTGTTCTGTCAGAGAGAGAGAGAGGTAGGGTAAGCACAAATGCTTACTAATGAATCCCAATGTCTGTTCAAATGTATTTCTCAACTTTTTATTGTGGTTAAGATAGTTCACCCTAAAATAAAATAATAAAATAAAATCTGGCATTATTTACTCACTCTCATGTCATTCCAAACCCCTGTTTCTTCCATGGTGCACAAAAGGATAATTTCCATATAATGAAATTGAAAGGGAACTGAGCTTTTGAGCTCCAAAATTACAAAAAAGCCCTATAAATTGTCATTCAAGTAGTCCTTCTAAAAATATTTTCCTTTAAATAAAATATGGCACCATTCTGTGTGCTGTGTGAAATTTGACGTCAACGATATTAGGTCACAAGTCACATGTCGACCAACGATAAATGCTGTAAATGTCATAAAATGATGTTAATGCAGTTCCTGTCTTGTCCATACTGCTCTTGGTGTTTAAGAGCTTTGGTGGAGATAACGATTTTCAATGACTAACAACTAAATTTAAAAAGCTATAATATGCTGTCTGAAGACTTGGAATATAGAACACGAGTCATTTGGAACACTTTTAAGGTACTTTTTTGTCATGTTGGAGCTTGTTAGCCCCAGTCCCCATTTACTATTATTGTATGAAAAAGAACAGCTAGGATATTCTTCATAAATTCTCCTTTTGTGTTGTCCATTAGAAAGTAAGTCACACATGTTTGCAGCACATGAGGGGGAGTAAATGATATTAGAATTTTCATATTTTGGTGAACTATTCCTTACACGGTAATACTCACATTTTTACATTTGAGTTTGCTTTGTTAAATGTGCATGCAGCTTAGCAAGCGTTTTCCATTATCATCACATTCAGCACTTGACAGCTACCATCCTACTAAGGATAAGATGCCACACATCATTAATACAACTCATGGAACTTTGAGGACAAAGTTAAAAGTGTAAATATCATTCTCTGAAATGAATGACACTGTTTTCCATGTCTAAGACAGTGGCTTTGCCTCTGGCTTCTGAGTCAGGAACAATCCTAGCAGGAAGGAGGGATGTTGTGTGTTGTCTCATGTCAGTCTTGAGGTCATCTTCATGACCAGGAGGTGCTGGCCTGACCATGATACGCGGCTCACAGAAAGCATCACTCCTTTGTCCTGCCAGTGTCTTTCAGCACAGGGTCAAATACACACTTGCAGCATCAATCATGGGCAAACTACATCTAAACAATGTGCTGGCACCCACCGGCAGTCATGCATGGCTGGGCATGGAATGGAGAGAGAACAGCTCAGATCATGCTCTTTGTGTCAGTCGAAATGCGGATGAGATGTTCTCTGATACAAATATCCTTGTTCTTTAGAGGCTTTTTAAATCTCATTTTCCTCCTGGATAAAACAGCTTTTGTTTAATGGAATTGTTCACCAAAAAAATTATAATCATTTACTGTCCCTCATGCATGTATGACTTGATTTTCTTTTCTTTATAGAACATAAAAGGTGAATTTTTGAGAATATTTTGTCCACTTCTTTTTTCCATATAAATTAAAAGTGAATGAGGACTAGGGCTGTCAATCTCCAAAATGGAAAAAAAGTACCATAAACATATCATAAAATTGGTCAAGACATCTCGTGCACTATATTCTTTAGTCTTTTTTTGCTACTTTATGATTCACTGATCAAATTTACTTCTAGTGCTAACTATTGCAGCTGGATCATTGAGTGATTGAGTTAAACTCGAGAGCTGGTTAAATCTGATTTATGAATGAATCATTTTGACTGGTTTTGTGAACTGGATCAACTTATTCATTGGAAAGAACCTATTCATAAGAGCAATTCATTCATGAATCGGGCATTGCTACTTTGCAATGAACTCTTGTGCATGCCTAGTTCTTCACGTTACTCCAAAATAACTATTGTATGTCTTCAGAAGACTTGGACTGTTGCACACAAGTGATATAGTCTACTGTTATGATGTTTTACTGGTGTTTATTTGTAATTTTGGAGCTTGACAGCCTTAGTCCTCATTCACTCATTATAAAGAAAATAGTGGCAATGATGTTCTTCAAAAATGTCCCTTTTGAGTTCCACTGAAGCAAAAAAGCCATACACGTTTGTAATGAAATGATCGTGAGAAAATAAAGAACTATTTTCATTTTGGGGTGAACTATCTCTTTAAAATGATGTTTTTATACTTCTTGGCCAAATAACCCAGATGCTTTAGGGGTTCCTCTTTTCATTCAGAAAGAGGATAGCGTGCCAAGCCAGGCAGCCCCATCATCATGACCCAATTCTCTTTCTCTCCTGCAACATGAATGGCTGGAGTATAGTTAGCTTAATTGGGTTTTGATATATTTAATTCGGCTAATCAGCCCAACTGGCTACGACATGGGGCCTGCATGCCTTTTCCCTTTCCGCAAAGCTCCCAGAGACCAGGCGGGTGCAGCGCAGAAGCCTCCCAGAATGGATTCCCTCTCGAACAGTGGGAAGAAAATTAAACTGCCAAATTTGTTTTTGTTGGTTCAGGCCTTCTGTGGGGAGTTGGAAGGCTTTTAATTGCACTTGCTGTGAAGAATTGGATGAGCTGTTTTTAAGACAACAGAAGCGGGCAGCTCCCTCTATTTAGACTGCCGAACTGGGCCGTATTCAGAGATCGCTAGGGTCAAATGCAGAGCAAAGACAGATTGTGCAGACTACTCTCTGTTATTTAAGTAATTACAGACATTAATATATTAAACACTCTTTTATATTGCAAAGAGAGCTTGTCTAAGTATATGCTGAGCTGTAAATCAACCGTTAGATTGTCAGTTTACTCAGCCTCTTTTACTTCGTTTTTTATGCTTCTTTTCCCTGCTGAGAGTTTAAAACAGCCAAAGCTGGTTTACTTTGTCTCCAAGCCTGGTCAGGCTGGTCTTTTTGTCTGGTTAGCAGGTCATACTGGGAGATCAGCTTAATACAAATTAAACCAGCTTGACCAGTCTAGGGGACCAGTTTAAAACAGCTAAAACTAGCTTGGCAAGGCTAAGAGACCAGCTTAAAACAGATAAGACCAGCTTGTCAAAGCTAAGAGACCAGCTTAAAACATCTAAAACCAGATTTTCAAGGCTAAAAGGCCATCTTAAAACAGCTAAAACCACTGTGGCAAGGCTAGAGAACCAGCTTAAAATAGCTAAGTCCAGCATGGCAAGGCTAAGAGACCAGCTTAAAACAGATAAGACCAGCTTGTCAAGGCTAAGAGACAGCTTAAAACAGCTAAAACCACCGTGGCAAGGCTAGAGAACCAGCTTAAAATAGCTAAGTCCAGCATGGCAAGGCTAAGAGACCAGCTTAAAACAGATAAGACCAGCTTGTCAAGGCTAAGAGACAGCTTAAAACAGCTAAAACCACCGTGGCAAGGCTAGAGAACCAGCTTAAAATAGCTAAGTCCAGCATGGCAAGGCGAAGTGACCAGCTTAAAAGAGCTAGACCAGCATGTCCAGGCTAGGAGACCAGCTTAAATCAGCTAGACCACATTGACAAGGCTAATAAACCAGTTGAAAATAGATTAGACCAGCTTGGCAAGGCTAGTAGATAGCTTAAAATAGTTAAGACCAGCTTGATTAGGCTAGTAGACCACCTTAAAACAGCTATGACCAGCTTGACAAGGCTAAGAGGCCAGCTAGAAACAGCTATGACCATCTTGGCAAAGCTAGGAAACAAGCTTTAAACAGCTAAGACCAGCCTGAAAAGGCTAGGAAACCAGCTTAAAACACCTAAAGCCAGCATGGCAAGGCTTAGAAACCAGCTTAAAACACCTAAAGGGTAGGAGACCATCTTAAAACAGCTAAGACCTGCTTGTCAAAGCTAGGAAACCAGCTTGAAACAGCTAGACCAGCTTGGCAAAGGTGGTGGACCAACTTATAAAAGCTAAGATCAGGCTGATAGACAGATTAAACCAGCTAAGACCAGCTCATATTGTATTTTTTTACTTCATATATCATGTCAAACTGTGACAAATAGCCATCACTTCTTTTGTGCGCCCTACCCTATGAACGTTTTCTCTTTTTCCCTCGATTTTTTTGACCCTTTGAATTTTTTCCAGTGTGTCAAAACAAGAAGAGGCTACATGGAAACGGCAGCCCTGTGTAAATATTTATGATGTAACATCTCCATGTGAATAGACTTTCCCACTAGCCCATCCATCAAACCGCCACCTCCTCAAATCACCCCCTGGAACCCCGCAACACCCAGCCGCCACTCAGGCTGCAGGAAGCCAAGACAGGAGCATCGCGTTCCCCTTGTGCTCAAAGTAATTGTTTTTCTTTTGAAGCAGGGCCTCCAGGCCGCCACATCTTTTGTGACTGCCATCCCTTGCCTTTCACTAGCCTCAAAACTTCAAAGCCCTTGGCCTTTTGTCTCAGTAGTACGTCCACTGGCCCCCAAAATGGTGCAACAGGGAAATGTGATGTAGGTCAAATTTCAGCAGTTGCGCTTGTAAAAAGTGAAATTTCTTAGTATGTCAACGGAAGGCCTTGGTTACCTCTCATGCTGTTTAGCTCTTTGCAGTTCTACAATTAACACTTTTTATCTGGCAAATATGATTCTATTGTCTTTGGCAAGTAAGTAAAACATCAACAAAATGCATGGCTTAAATGGGTAGTTTAACAAAAAATTAAGATTCTGTTGATCAAACCTCTATGATCTTCTCTTCTTGCCATGGAACACAAAAGGAAATGTTTGGCAGAATGACAGCCTCAGTCACTATTCACTTTAATTGTAGGGAAAAAGATGCAATGAAATTGAACTTTAAGAAACTAACATACTGCCTAACACCTCTTTGTGTGCTCCAAGGAAGGAAGTCACATGGATTTGAAACAACATGGAGTGAGTAAATGATGAATAGATATTGGCAGGTGTGGCAAAATATCAGTTTTGGACTCTTATTTGTTTTTTCATCATGCTAAATTATTCTGATAATTGTACGTAATCCCAACGATTTCTAAAAGCAACATTATGGTGCCTTATGAAAGCATCATGTACATGTTATGTATTCATGCTTAAACAATCATAGGCTTTCATGAAACAAATTCTCATTACTTAGAGTGCTCAGCAACGACAGCAGGCCATTCATGTGTACATCTAAATTAGCAAACACTCTTGAACCTGGGAACTGTTATAATTAGAGCAAGTTACATTGGAACCAATGTATTGTCTGAAAATGTCCTAGGAATTTACCGCTTTGCAAATCCTTATGTCAACCATGCATTGAAAACCAGAATGAGCACAAAAAGATATAGTGACCGCAAGCATCTTTGTGCAGAAATTAATCTATTGCATATGGGCCTGGTGAGACAGGTGTGGTTTAAGTTTTTGTGTCTTGCCGGACATGGTGGATTACTGCCTTTCTTGCTTTAAGTAATTTCTCTCTACACTGGGTGGGAAATTAGGTATTGCAGCGTATCTCAATGGAGCAAGGTTACAGTGCCTATTCATGCCTTTTTTATCAGAACAGGCGGTTGCTAAGATGTAATTATTGTCGTCTCTGCCTGAAAGACTGTTCTGAGGACTGAAAAGGTAATATGGATTATCACAATAGTTGTACAGCTCAATACTGCTATCTAACTTTATCCACTTATCTGCAATGATGGAAATCCTTTGTGTTATGTAGCGGTGTAGCATCTTTCAAAATAATAAAGGCCATTGTCTCTCTGTTGAAGAGAAGTGATTGTCTTTTTAATTTCACCACAGTTTTATTATTGTTAATATTAAAGCTGTGACTGCTCAGTGCAGAAGGAATTGAAATATTGGACTGAAAACATGCCTGGAAAAAACAACGAGCCAGAGAAAGATGCGGAATGTGGCATAGAAATTTAGGGGGCATATTCAATTTTGGACACTATTACTACTGTCGCCCTGTTTACACTTGGTAGTTACACCCATCTAGGGCAATCACAAGTAGTCTGATAAAACAGATCATAATTTGCACCTGGTTGAGGGGTGGGTCAATGATTTCATGACATCACAAAAGGCGTTTGTGGCGTAGTGCTGATTATCACAAAAATGAATATTACAAATTGAGGTTACAGTTTGGCACTTACAAGAGAAGTGAATTGGATCAATTTTTGGAGGGTTTATAGTCAGAAATGAAGTGTATAATTTTGCCTCTGAAAGTGGTTTGAGTGATCGGATCCACAAACCATTTTGTACCGCGTTTACATTTGTATTTATCGCTGTCCACTTGTGATCAGATTGCTCAAAATGTATATTAATAGCAGGTGTGAAAAGGGTCACTACAAAGACAGAAATTCATTGTATAGTTCTCTTGTCATTATTGTGGTGTAAGGGGAATAATATAGTTTTCGAACAAAAGAGAGCTGCTCTTTTATCTTTATCTTTCTTGTGTGTGTATGCATTTGTGCGACACAAGGACAACTGGTGCTTTGAAGAGCATATAAAGAATAGACAGCACTCTTTTTTACCTCTTTCTCACATATTTTGAGTGGCTCTTCTCTCCTGGAAGATCCATTGAAGCTTTCAATACCTTTCTCTCCTTCTGTGTCCCTGCTCCTTTCTCAGTGAGCAGGAGGGTTTTACTTTACCCCTTTGTCATCCTAATTGATTGCATTAACCTTTTGAGTATTGAATTTCCCCTGCATCACACAGAGCACAATGTGGAATATTATCATAATCTCTCCTAGTAATGGACACAGGGCAATCAACGATGCTTTAGGAAAAGTACATCTTTGAAAGATGGAAAGGCATATTATTTTCAATCAAAAGGCTAACTTGGACTGGCAGGTTTTAAGAAACTTTGACACTCTCGTGAAGGGGATTATGTCTTTTAATTTGCCCTACAGTTGACATTTGGAACTGTGCAGTCTTTAAAACATAAGCCTGGTTGTCTCATCTAAAGCATTTTTCCTTACAATCACTTTTAACTTGATTTTATATATATCGGTATGTATGAAGAAATACAAATGTTATTATTACATCATGATGGCTCTTTTTTGGGCGTTTTAATCTTGAAGTAATATACTGTATATCAATATGTATTTTTATATAAATGTTTATACCCAGATATACTTACATGTATTAAAATAAAGCAGTTGCAAGCGGCTGTGCAATTTTACCCAAAAACAATGTTCAATAAATAGTTATTGATAAATAAATAGTTCAATAAAACATATATTGATAACATATATGAAGAATTCCTGGATAATAATCAGAATAAACAATTCTTCAACCAAGTAAAATAGTTATTTAGCCTAATTATAGGCAGCTTATGGGCAAGTAATGTAGCAACTTAGAAAGTTCACTTTTGTGTTAAATTACCAAAAATATTCAGTGGTTATAAGGTTGAATATCACAAAACATGTCAAGAATGTTTCCATGTAAATAGAAAGAAATTCTATTTAAAAAAAAAAAAAAAATATATATATATATATATATATATATATATATATATATATATATATATATATATATATATATATATATATATATATATATATATATATATATATATATATATATATATATATCATATTTTATTATATTAAGGTTTTTACATTGTGAAATTATTATTTTGTGAAATTGCGAAATTACTATTTTTCTTCTTTTCACCGTTGATTAAATGTCCTACCTCCTCGCATTCACAAGCTGTTCGTGCAGTACATCCAATATTACTTGTTTAAGTAATAAAAGCTTTAATCTGATTAAATGTTTTGGCTCTAACTTTCAGTCTAATGTACCGTCACAGCAGGCTTGTTTTGAATAGAAATTCTTCCATATAAGTTTTAAAGTCAAAACAATGTATGAAAACATACTATTCCATGTGTACAATGCGTGACCTAATACATAGAAATGTGCTGTATGCTTTTGGTGTGTAATCATTGGTGCGTTATTATAATAAGGAGCTTCCTGTGTTGAAAAAGTGGCAGTGGATGTCTATTGATATGATAATTTGTGTTTGTGTTGGTGTGGGCGTACGGTCTGGCCACCCGCTCACCTGAAAAGACCCCTGCAGTGTTTTTCTCTTAGTGCTAGTTTGAAGTCCTAGAGGTCATGAGATATTGGCTTTAAAGACAAGATTAGCCCTTGGTGTACTTTGCAATTGCCGGGCCGCATGGCTTTAATCCCCTTACCGTCTTTTATGCTGACCTGTCAGTGTTTAGAGGGATGTGTAAGTTCATTTTCTGGTAGATATCCTCCACGAGGTGCTCAAACATGCACATGTACATCATCATATCGGTGACTTGGCCAAAGGGGATATTTCAAAGGGGTAGTTCACTCAAAAATGAAAATTCTGCAACATTTACTCACTCTTACATGGTTTGGAACCAGTATGATTTCTTTGTTTTTTGTTGTTGTTTGTTGTTGAACTCAAAATAGGATTTTATGCTATTTTCCATACCATGAAAGTGAATGGTGACAGAGGTTTTCAAGCTCCAGAAATAGCAAAAAAAAAGCCCCCTAAATGCATAATAAAAGTAATCCATATGACTTGTATACTATATTCCAAGTCTTTAGATGCCATACGATTGCTTTGTGTGAGGAAAATACCCTAATTCAACTCCATATTCACTGATAATCTTCCCTTCTGTCACAGATCTCAAATCTCATTCACGTTGCTCACTGTTCTTTTGTCATATTTGGATAAAATTAAATTTCCCAGATCACCATTGCATAGAAAAGAGCAGAGCGAACATTCTACTAAACGTCTCGATGTGTGTGATTGATGACAGAATTTTTATTTTGGGATGAATGGTTCCTTTAATTTAACTGAATGTTTGATTCTTTTCATAATTCATCACCAATAGTTGCAATGTATATTCGATACTGCCTCAATATGATTACCTTACATGAATGACCTTAAACATCTCTGAACAAAGCTTTACCTCACATCACACTCATCAATTCATGTCAAATAGGGACACAAATGCTAGGGAATGGTACAGTATTAGTACTGCATAATGCCTGGCTGATGCTTTTGATTAAAATGGATAAAAGTCTATGCTTTGTCATGGCCCCGCATTGGAAGAATAATAACATAAAAAAAACATCCTTTCAACAAAAACACAGCTTCTATTAGTGATGGGGCATGGCTTGTTGAATTTCAGCATCCTAACAAAAGGCCACGTTTGTGTATAAAGCTGCTCTGCTCGCAGCCACCTGGCTTCTCTCTCACTCTCTTTTGTATTTCAGGATTTATTCAACAAAACCCTGAAAACTAGAGCACTGGAAAAAGCTAAACTGACTTTTCAGGTTTTAATGGGAGAGTAAACAGCAGTACAAAGCATAAAATTAATTGATTGTTTAGCAACGAGGAGTCTGTGTTATCGTGTTTCCATGGTAATGTAAAATTATTATCTGGTTGCTTAGATGAATTGAACCAAAACAGCCTTTAATTCATACCAAATCTATTATGATATGGTTTTTTTAAATAGATAAAAAAAATCAATTGAAAGATGCCCTTATTGTCAGGCAGAGCAGACTTATGATCAATAATCATTGTAAACAGGGATACTGTGGCTTGAATTGATGGCTTCAGGTTTGACATGCAAAGATATCGAATACTTGTATTTATAGAAAAAATGCTCCAATGATGAACAGTGGTGCCAATATCTTAATTCTAGACAGCGATAGGTCGCAGGGGCCATTCACATTAGTTACATGCTACTGTACATAAACTGCAAAACAAAATGGAGGTTTAGGTGAACGATTAGTCAAGGTCAATTAATAAGATGAAAACACTACACTGTGACTCATCTCACTCCTGGGTCCACCACCACTGATGTCCATTTAATGAGGGTCCGGTCCATTCACTGATTTCATACATGATCATGTGATACACCTGCCACAATACAGTAGAGTTTCACACAAATGTTCAATATCAGGCACAAGAACAGTTTTTTTCCCTCAGGCTAAAGAGGATTTGGAATAATATACTGATTTTTCTCTTATGGAAAGAAATTGGTACTTTTATTCACCAAAGTGGTATCAACTGATCACAATGTATAGTCAGGACATTAATAATGTAAAATATGGGGGGCCTGGGTAGCTCAGCGAGTAAAGATGCTGACTACCACCCCTCGAGTCGTGAGTTTGAATCCAGGGCATGCTGAGTGATTCCAGCCAGGTCTCCTAAGCAAACAAATTGGCCCAGTTACTAAGGAGGGTAGAGTCACATCACGCTCAGTGGGCTGCGTGGTTGTGCGTGCACGTTGCGGAGAATGGCGTGAAGCCTCTACACACGCTAGGTCTCCGTGGTAATGCGCACAACAAGCCCATGATAAGATGCGCGGATTGACAGTCTCGGAGGCGGAGGCAATTGAGATTCATCCTCACTACGCTACCACAAGGATTTAGAGTGCATTGGGAATTGGGCATTCCAAATTGGGAGAAAAGGGGAGAATTTTTTCTTAAACTACTTCAAAGAGTTCTCATCAAAAAATCCTCCATGTGCAGCAATGACAGCTTTGCAGATCTTTGGCATTCTAGCTGTCAGTTTGCCCAGATACTCAGGTGACATTTCACCCCACACTTCCTGTAGCACTTGCCATAGATGTGGCTGTCTTGTCGGGCACTTCTCACACAACTTACAGTCTAGCTGATCCCACAAACGCTCAATAGGGTTAAGATCCATAACACTCTTTTCCAATTATTTGTTATCCAATGACTGTTTCTTTGCCTCTCTAACCTTTCAAAAGTGTCTTTTTCTTTGCAATTCTTCCCATAAGGCCTGCACCCCTGAGTCTTCTCTTTATTGTTGTACATGAAACTGGTGTTGAGCGGGTAGAATTCAATGAAGCTGTCAGCTGAGGACATGTGAGGTGTCTATTTCTCAAACTAGAGACTCTGATGTTCTTATCCTCTTGTTTAGTTGTGACCTTCCACATCTCTTTCTGTCCTTGTTAGAGCCAGTTGACCTTTGTCTTTGAAGACTGTAGTGAACACCTTTGTATGAAATATTCAGTTTTTTGGCAGTTTCAAGCATTGCATAGCCTTCATTCCTCAAAACAATGACTGACGAGTTTCTAGAGAAAGTTGTTTCTTTTTTGCCATTTTTGACCTTATGACATGCCAGTCTATTGCATACTGTGGCAATTTAAAAACAAACACAAACACAATGTTAAGCTTCATTTAACAAACCAAATAGCTTTAAACTGTGTTTTATATAATGGCAAGTGATTTTCTAGTACCAAATTAGCAATTTAGCATGATTTCTCAAGGATAAGGTGTTGGAGTGATGGCTGCTGGAAATGGGGTCTGTTTAGATTTGATCAAAAATGACTTTTTTCAAATAGTGATGTGCTGTTTTTTACATCAGTAATGTCCTGACTATTATTTGTAATCAGTTGAATGCCACTTTGGTGAAGTACCAATTTCCTTCCGAAACAGCAAAATTTGATTATTTGTCCACCAGTGTAAATATTTTGTCTTAATTCTATATACTAGATATATTTTCTATTCACTTTTTATTTTCATTCTCTTTTTTTTTCATTATCTCTATCTTGTTGCTGTATTGTTTGTGCACTGGAAGCTTCTTTCACCAAGACAAATTCCTTGTATGTGTAAGCATACTTTTCAGTAAAGCTAATTCCGATTCTGAATATATTGCAATTGCACAGATCAAGGTCACCCTGTCGATCTAGAGTTATTTTTAAACTCTGACAGTGAAAATCCAGTCTGGGTGTCAATCCTACATTCAGTAGATTTGTTTCCTTTTTTTGTAATCATAGCGAAGCATGCTGCGCATACTATTCATTGTGTTCTCTGTGGGTTGGTCCGTCAGAGCACACACAAACTCTCACAATTGTGGTGGATTTACACTCAAAAAATATTTTAGCCTATTTTCAAGGTTTATCCATTTCAATTGAATAAAACATTTCCATCTAATTTAATTGCCTAATCTTTAACTTAATAAAATGTATAAATCTTACAAAATGCAAGTTTTATTAATTACATTTTCTTCAAGACTATTCAATTAAATTAGATGGAAATTTGTTATTCAGTTGAAATGGATAAATCTTAAAAATAGGCAAAAAAATTGTTTTGAGTGTATAAAGGGGAACAAGCCAGAGAAAAATGAAACATTGAGAAGTTTTGGAGGTCTGGGAGTAAGTACATTAGAGGAACCTATTCATTATTCCAGTCTTTGCTGGCTGACAGGCTCCTTCTACATTAATATCAATTATCTTTTGATAAATTGCACAAAACGGTCTGCACTGCATCGGTTTTCATATATTTTAACTACACTGTCAAAACTACTCTAGCAGCAGGGAGGTCCTGCCATTTTATGATCTTAAACCATCTCAACCCCTGACTTAAAGCCAGTTTAAGTTGTGTTTTGGATGCTTGTCCTGACATTGCAAAATATATGTTTCTTTCTCAGTATTTTTGTCTTGTTTTCCAGTAAAAAGTATCTTAATACCTTTAAAACAAGATGCATTTGCTTGACAATCAACATGATGAATGATATAAAGTCTTGTTTTCAGAAAAATCTAGCCAATTTAGAGAGGTTTATGTTTAAACAAGAAAAAAAAAAAAAACACGATTTGTCGATGGGATAGGAAAAATAATTCAAAGGGAAAACAAGTTTATTTTTCTTAACCCCAAAATTTTAAAGATAAAGGTACTTGATACATTCTCTTCACAAGTACAAGATTGCAGACACTTCTAACTACGCAAGCTTGATGTCGTGTGTTGCAAAATGTGCCAGACCACAATTCATCACACAATAAAAGTACGTGATGCATTCTCAAATGGGCACTAGACATTAGTGTGAACTGTTCGTTTTCACAGTAGGTTTTATTTTTTAAGCTGAACAACTGTATTGGCGAAGCAATATATGTATAGCAAATAATAACAAATCAAGTTTAATGGCACAGACTTTTGACGGTGATGGTAAACTTGAGTACTGAGGTTTCTTACTGCCACGGTAATGCGAGAACACGTTAAGCATGGACTACACGTTGGCAATGTGGTGGCCAAGCTCTCACATCTGCGTTTGCATACTTGCGTAAAATATATTTCTGGCCTTTCACTTAAAACAAGAAAAAACATTGCCAATGGGAGAAGAAACTGGTCACTCCTTTTCTTTAAAAAAAAAGGGCAAAATTCTGTTACAGTGAGGCACTTGGAATGAGGCACAATGGAAGTGAATGGGGAAAATTTTTAGGGTGTTTAAAGGCAGAAATGTGATGCTAATAATTTTATTAAAGCACTTATATTAATTCTTCTGTTAAAAGTCATGTATAATTTGAGCTGTAAAGTTGTTTAAATTGTAATTTTTACAGTTGGTTTATGGTTTGTTGACATTACATAGTCATGGCAACAAAGTTGTAAAATTGGATATAACTTTACACAGAATCTCCCCCATTCACGTCCATTGTAAGTGCCTAACTGTAACTCAAATTTTTGCCTTTATTTTTTTATTTATTTAATTGTTTTTTTTTTTTTTTTTTAGAAAAGTAGGGACAGGTCAAATATTAAATTTTTTTGGTAATCAATATGATGTCACAAATGCTGTCGGTTGAGCTTAACTTGTAGTGAACCCGGAATATTCCTATAAGTAATATTCTCTGAAAAGAAGATTTATTATCAACTTATTATCTTATTATTAAGTTTATTGTGTATTAAGGATGTTTTGATATTTTTACTGGAAAACAAAGCAAAAATACAGATTAAGAAAAATACATTTTTGCAGTAAATATGTTGCTAAGTTTTTATTTTCTGTGAGAAGCATGACTATGCTGGCATGCCAGCTAGACCAGCACCAAACCAGCACTTACCAGTGTAATCAAGCAAAGACTGGCAAGGAAATTCATCATGTATGATCATCCTCAGATTAGGTGTTTGAGGTCAGAGCTGGCATTTTCAACATTTATTTGAACAACTGACAAAGAGTTCATATTCCCTGCCTTTGCCCAAACCAGCTGTCAGCTATTTCAGTCTTAAAATCTTCACTTGTGTCTCAGACTTTCTTGGGTTATTTTTGAGACAACAGTATGCAAATAAACCTATTCGCACATTTCTCACACTTTGTAAATTCAGGCATATTACACATGCAGGCAGTTGTTTGATTAGCTCCACCCAAACATTTTATGACCTTATTGCCTTTGTTTAAACAAAACGGTCTCTTCATCTTTCATTCTACTCCCCCTCACTCTATCATCCTCTCTCTGGGTCTTATTCAGAGACTGATATTGAAACAATCCTTATTGATCTAATCTGGTTACCACATGCTATTTTCAACAGTTCCATCGAAAACTCCCTCCTACCCCCGCTGTTCTACCCCTGTTGACTGACCTACATGGCGGTCACATGGCCTGATTGCCTAGCCTGGCATTTTATGGAAAAACTGTGGGTGAAAAAAAGCCACTGGGTTTTAAGTGTTATCCTTGTCCATCCTTCTGAGAAGCCTGGGGATGAAAGAGGCACCATTGTCACAAGTCAGGCCAATTTTGGACCATCCATGACAGCTTTAGTTCCACCCTTGACCTCCATCACAATTTGATTTGATTTGCTCGGTGCTACCATCACTGTTTGTCATGGTAAAACCCCCATACAATGGCTTAATGAGCATATTTTTCTGTCCTGTGTTGAAATATTTTAAGTATTAGAGGGAAAGATCTAAGGGCTCATACTTCTTTTAAAAAATAGCTAATAGACTTCAGTTACGTCATGGCCATGAATTATGATTTGCTACTTGCTAGCCGGTTGCAGGTGGAATTGGGGAAGGGACATTCTCGGACAAAACAATCTGTGTAGTGCATAATGAATCATCAATATTTTTGGTCCATATTCCCTAAAGAGAAAGACTGTAAATTGTAAATGCATACATCTGAAAAAGATAATTTTGTCAACTTTTAGGAGTACACTAGTACAGTGGTTTTTAACAGGTGGTTCAGTTCCGAAAAATGGGTCTCAGGACTGTTGTAATGCCGAGTGCAAGTTATACAAGGATTTTAACTATATAATATGCATATAAAGAACAATAAATCAGCTCATCAACTTCTAAAAGGGAGGAGAAAACATGTCCCATATATTTTGTTGTTGACATCAAAGGTTGTGTGTCCAAACTCAAACTCTACATTATTTTAGCGCAAATTATATTACTTGGTAGAAGCTAGCGAAATTAAGCAGATGCTAACATGGACAGGTTGCGTGGCATGCCCTTAACTTAAAAGAACATGAGCAAAACTAAACAATGTAAAAGAAAATAAGGTTTGGTATTGTTGTCGTGATGTCCAATGGAAAATCTAGGTCCTGAAGCAAACTCTCTTGTAAACCATTGCACTAACATATAGCTGGCTTCAAAGCTAACAGATGTGGACTAAAATCCATTAAACTCAAATTTGGATTTCATGAGGGGTTTTAGCCATCTAGTTCTGCATATTGGTTGTGTGTAGTTCTTTCAGCCTGGTCTATCAGCACCAAGCCAGTGACGAAAGTCCAGAGTGGAGCTACCAGCACTGAAGACTTAGTTTTCGTGACCGAGTCCCCTTCACACTGTCGTCTGCCTGTAAATTTTCTGCTGCCCTTGCTGTTCAGCCAATTACACCACAAGAGCTTTAGCGGGTTTTTTTTCCTCTCCCCCTCTCTTGACGGCATTTATATTTTTATTTATTTTACAGATGAATGCAAAGCATCTCTGAAGGTTAAAAAAATGCTGAATTTCACTATGCCAATAATTTCAACTTTTTTTCTGCTCTTTAGCTTACAGTAGGGCTGATCAATAGATGTCAGCTGTGCCTGCTAGGTTCAACAAGCATTTATGTAGCATAAATCAACTCTATCACTCTTTCATTTTTGTGTGTGACACATTTAGGTTAATCTTGTCTCTTTAAAGAAGAAAATAAGTAATTCTATTTGCTTGCCTGTGCCAGAAAATCTGAAAACAACTAACATGCTGACTAAGTTTGCAAAAGAAGGTGAATTGAACTCCGAATGCTTTCTGAGACTTGTTAGAAATGGTTAAAACTGAAGTCTGTAATTTAAAAACTCACCAAACAAAATTGGCTAAATAAAATAAAATAAAATAAAATAAAATATTTTACTAAATAATATAAAAGTTTAAAATATTAAAGGTTAAAAAAGTTTTGCCAAATACCCCCCTGTCTTACATTTGTTGGACAAACATATATTCCCGCCCCAAATACACGCCATTGTTTAACCAATTTGCAGAGATTGGAATCCTCAAAGAAAAATAAACTACGTTTTAATTGCGCTACAGTCAACCTACAAATCAACCTACAGTCAACCTACAAATTGCATGCTTTTAGTTGTCTCTTCATATTATGCTGGTATAGGAGGAAGTATTTTAAAGAATTATCGAAAAATTACGCACTTTAGCTTTAACATGACTCCTTGGTCAGCGTGAAAGGCTTGGATTGCTTGTTGTTGGTCGACATAAACATATTAACATTGGGGAGGTAAAGAGTAGCGCTGGTCTATGCTGCATGGCAGAGTGAGAGACTTCCTGCTGTACACCTTTACTGAGCTCAGAGCTATCTGCCCATCAGAGGATAATCAGTTCTGGCCCTTTCTATCTGTCTCAGTCACATACAGTAGTTGCTGTGTATAACTTCTTTAAAAGCCTTATTTTTTTTTTATGTGAGCTGCCATGTCGGCAGAGTTTTAAAGGCTCAATTCCTCCTGAAAACTTCTATTTGTAGATTGTTCATTTTAATAGAACCAATACTGCACTGCCTTGTTAGTGGACTGTAGTCTTGTTTTTCTCTCTTCTCTTTGGAGCCCATATATATATAAATACTGTTTATAATTATGTTGTTAGCTCTTTATTTTTGATAAAGTCAACATGATATCAAAATTGACCCTATTTACCCTTAACTTAATACATGTTCATTTTATTATTCTAAACGTATTATGCTTGTTATGCTTTATTATTTGTTCATGCATGTTGTTCCGAAGAGATGAGGAAAAATGTATTTTTAATATTTCATTTAATTATAACAACTTGCTCTGCATCTGAAACAACTTTTTTTGCTGGCGTCACCAGGAAGGATGCCACATTATAGGGATAAAATAGATTGCGAGTGCCATTTCATTTTAAATGGAATGAAACTGGAAAGTACAAATCAGTTTGTAATCATTGTATTCCCTAAAATAACTTTCTAAGGAGTCAGTAACGACAGATAAATTCTGAGAGATTATTTGAGATAGCATTGTATTATTTACCACTTAAACATTGACAGATGACCTGACAGAGAAGTTGCTCAGTTCCTAGATAACATGCATTTAAATTGCCCAGAGAGACTTTCTTTTAAAGAAAATAAACTGAAACCTCTGATTAAGAAATCTGAAAATGGTAATGGGCTACATTATTCAAACTAAAGGGGAGTTCTCTAAAGTTATCTAAAGTTTGGGGAGGAAAGGAAAGAGTCTGATTTGGAAACATTACCTTGTGGCATCCTTAAAGATTTATGCTACATTTTAAATTATAATTTTGTATTTGTCTCCATATTAGAGAAAAAAATTGTTAGCACAGTGTTGAATTTTTAATCATCACAGAGGATGTAGCCATGCAAACAAAGGGGAAGAACAGGGCATACAATTAGTGAAAAGTATGGTGTAGAATGCTTTGCTAGCTTGCTAACTTTGGACTACACTCTGGGCACCAGCCTTCACAGGTTGCGGTTAGTTGCACCGGAGCTAGCTCAGGTCGCTCTGTACACACTCGCTGAGGTCTGGACTGGGTACTGAGAGAGCTCCACACCATCTGCATTTTGCTGTTAACGCGCCTTTACATCCGTGGGCGGATTAGCGGAAAATCCCCAGTTTTTTCAAACAGTTGACAAATATCAGATTTGTCTCTAAAAATTAGCTCCATCCATATCTCACACCATATGACACACAAAAAAGATTATGCGTAATACCCAGGCAGCTTGAGTGTGGAAAAAAGCAGATTAAAGTGTCAGTTTAGTAATATTTACTGAGCCTCTTCTATTGGATCCCAGCTCTGCATGAAGGCAGAATCTTCTAGAAGCCGCGCTCCCCCACACCCACTCTCTTCAGACAGCGATGTTTGTCTAGCAACAATTAATGCCAATATTTATCTAATTCATCATCACCCAATCCAGTGCCTGAAGGTTGTCTTTTTAGGATATGGCTTTTAAACAAACACAGGGAGCAGTTAAAAAGCGTTAAGTGAATAAAGGCAGCAGGTGTCCTTTCAAACTCAGCTTTGTAGTCCTCCCAGGCTGCTGTGCTGTTGTTTTAGCCGCCCATTGGTGTGGAGTAGGGGGTGGCTGGGAAACGGGCCTAGTAGGTGACCTGAGACCCCTTTACTGTCCCATTGTGAGCACTTTTGTAGAAAGGTACTGGCAGTGTTTGATGTCACTTTAAAAGAGTTAGCCCTTTGCAGTCTGGTTGGAGTCTTACGCTATGGTTTAATATACTATGACAGAAAACCCATTCAGCCAACAATCAACTCAGATTCATTGTTTATAAATATGTGTTACGATATACAGAGTTTTCGTTGGGTAAACATAATTTAAACGCTGCATTTCACATCACCTAGAAAAACAGTCTTTATCACATTCTCGCAAAAAGAATTACCGCAGGGAAACAAATTGATGCCCAATGAGGCAAGTTACAAGGATATTGGTTGTGCATGCTTGATTGAACCCCCACAGCTGTCATCTGTATTGAGATTTACAGAGTATGAGAAAAATTTTAATTTTTTTGTTAAGGATTTACTCAGTCAATAAGAGTGTGTTCCAAATGCCTACTAGTGTCTGAGAAGTTACCTTCACAGGGTATTTATCCTAAAACGTACCTAAAAATGGAAATTATGCTATAATTTATTAATTCTCATGTTGTTCCAAACCTGTATGACTTTCTTACTTCTGTGTAAGTCAAAAGGACTTGATGGTGAATGGAGACATGAAGAGGCAGCCTGTTAGTCTCAGTTAGTCTTCACTTTTATTGCATCTTTTTTCCATACAATGAAAGGGAATGGTGACTGAGGCTGTTTTTCTGCCTAACATCTCCTATTGTGTTCCATGGAAGGAAGTAAGTCATACAGGTTTGGAACAACATAAGGGTGAGTAGATGATGATTTTTTTTAATTATTTTTTTTTGGATGAACTATCCCTAAAAGTGAAGTGAAAAACCTTTATTTCCATATTTAACATCAATGTATCACTAAATATAGTGGTTTCCAGTATGAAAAATTATATTTATTAAAATATTTTATATATGTTTAATATATATGAATATTTTTTTATGTTCACATGAATGTATTATGTACATTTTTATATATGAAAATATTATATATATATATTTTTTTATATTTTGACCTTTATATGTTTACATATATGTATATGATACCAGAAACCCCTAATCTGCCTGTCACAAGTGTTGTTTGTGTTTGATGACATTGCAGGACATTCAAATGAACACATTTTGTCAAGTTAAGTAAACTATAACAGATATCCCCTGCTTAGTGTGTAGGGAGCAGTAAACACACCATAGGGACCCTTTGAATCGGAACGTAACTTGTGCTTCCTTCTGCCATTTAATTATCATATTTGTGATCATGGTGTGTTGGGTAGGGCTGGTATCCACCTGCACACAGGATGCTGGCTCTGTACACTCTTCCTGGACCACCTCCATACCCAGAGGTTGACTCTTCAATGCAGGAGCCCATAAATGAAATTAAGGTGTCAATTAGTCAATTATGGCGTAATAACTTGGAGGGCAGATGTTTAGAAGCAGAGTGTACCTCGGCTAAGTTCATTTCCTCTGGTCCAGGAGCCCATCGTTTGCTACACGTCACTCCCCAATCCAGAGCCACTGAATAAGGCCTCCGCTTGGTCCATTTTATTTTCTGTTGCGTATCTTTGTGGATCAACAATTTCCTCTCCTGGTTTTATATCAAGTTCACATTATTTATTTATGTACATTTCCCTCCCCAATGCAGGGATGTACGTTTTTCTTCCCCAATTTGGCATTAGAGACTTTTATAAATTAGTAATTAAAATCTTTGATAGGCTTTTGAAATTGCATCTAATTGAATTTAATGGGGAGATGAATTTCAATTTTATTTGATTACCAGGACCCCTGGCATAGGTATTTATGGAAAAAACGCTACAAAAATATGCTGTGTGGGCTAAGATGGCATAATAAAATTAGAGGTAATCAGATTTCTCTGTCGTGAATTTCGCTCTAATTTCACTATAATTTTCCATTAGATAGCTGGTTTACAAATATTTGCTCATCTGCGATGGGAGAAGCTATCTGTCTAAAATGATTATGGCCAGGGCCTTCAGAAATGTGCCCCTTTCTCTCCCGTTCCCTTTTAAAACCAGATTGCAAGAGACCAAAATTAGGAAGATTGCATTATGACTGTCTGCATCCGGGAGAGATACTAAACTATAATGATGCGACGCAGGGGATGAAAGCAGTGTTAAGATTTTTTTTGGGAGTTTTTAGTAATGTTTTTTTAAGTGAAGTGAAATGAGCAACTTTTTTGCAGTGTGTTTATAGGAACATGAATTTTCATGAATATGTACTCGCACTGTGTCATTTGTGTGCAAAACGATGATAGCCTAATTTAATAAAGATATGTTCATTATGAAGATCACTGCCACAGACACCGTAGCATGGGCCAATTAGTTTATGATAAGTAACTTATGACCGCTCCTTTTGGAGATACACTTACATTTTTGTATGCAGTCCGTTCACCCTTGCAAAAAATAAATATATAATGCAATCCAAATAGACGTGAGGGGGAATAATATCCAACATCACAGACTCACTAGAACAATACAAGGGCAAACGCTTTCTCAGGCCTTCTTTTCAAGGCGCCGCACCACACTCCAGTTTGTCATATTCAATTTCCTGTCAGTTTCACAATTGAGATTTGAGAAAAACTGCTAAGGAGAAAAAAAAAGCTGCTCAGCACCATTTTAAATGGTGAAACAATCTCTGTGGGAAAGCTTATTTTTTAGTCCGAAGAGTTGATGATGCTCCTTCTTCTGTCTTTTTTATTAGATTTTCTTTTTCATGCCCTCCTCCTCTCTCTGCTTTTCAGCGATACATCACAGTTGTCCACTCAGTCTGCACTGTCCCACTGACTGAGACAGCGAGAGGGTTCAAACACAATCTAACTCCTGGCAAAGGTCAGTTTTCTCACTCCACATGGCCCCGGGCCCTCGGCACAAAAGCCCCTCAATTCACATCTTTCAACTGGGCGCTGGCTTTTGTCCCAGCAGATCGAGGTGCTTGGAGCGGGCAGCCATCAGACCAGCCCCTCCTGGAGTGCGCGGTCAGGGGGCGCTAAACGTCTGGCCCCTGCATCTCGTTGACAGATGTAGCCCTGCCATATCACAGCCCCCCCTCATTGCCGCCCCCATGCCCTGAGCATACCGTCATAATTGGCCACATCAAACGCCATTCAGCTCTTCTCAGAGACACAGAAATGGCAGCGAAAAGAAAAATGATCTGCCGCAGCACATCGTACCCTACCGTACAATACGTTGCACTTGCTTAGCCTTATCAAAACTCACTTAACGGTTTGACTGCACATCTCATTAGGGCGTTAGGGGACGTTGACACCGAACACATTTTTGCATCTGTCTGCGCTGCTTTTCTGTGTATCCACCTATTTTTCAAAGCACGGAAGTGTTCCACAATACACAACGGATTTCATTTTCTGGTCTCCAGTATTTTCACTCACATCGGCTTGTGTTTTCATCGGATAACGAAATGTTTAGCATATTAAATTAGCAAAAATTGACAAATAAAAAACAACACGTGGCTCCATTATGACAATACTTTACAGAGTCACGATGACCATCTTTTGACAGTGCCATGCCCGAGAGTGGGTAGATGAAACGAAGCTGTGGCTCGAGGTTAGTTACGTTGATATCATTAGTTACTTCAAGTTGTAATGACAGCCAACAACTGCACAAGTTGAGCCTGAAATGGAAGCGCTGCGTAGTTCTAGCGGGAAGACTAGCAGCTGTACATCATCACATCATTAGCTGGGTAGCCAATCGCATGTAAGCCATTGCTTTATAAGTCTGCTCACAATCTATCATATTGCTGTTTCAGTGTGCTAACCGGCAACCTCCACCACCCCACCACCACCAGTTGAGCCCCGTCCCGCATGGGGGTAGGCTCCTCGCCCCTGCCTGCTATCTCTGACAGGATATGATAGTTCCGAGTACAACTCCCTCGGACCGCCAGACGGGGCCTATGCCAAAGAGAGACATTACTTTTCTGTTTTACATTCATCAAATAAATGGCATCTTAAACCTCACTCAAGCCTGCGTGTCTTCCTGATAGAACTTATCTTTACTCCACCTTACACTTAAAATGTAAATTGCTTGTTTTGGTAGTTTCTGCATTGCGTTTATGGAGTTTACAACCAGAAAACAGTACAGCGGCAATCAGAATTATCCTGGCACTGCCCTGTGGATACATGCGCTAGACTGACGCTTTTGATCATTGTGCTGAATCTGAATCAAGACTTTACGCATTGTTATATTCATTGCGTTTATCTATCTTTTTTAGCGGAAGAGCGAGTTTGAAAGAACCTTTTTTCAGACTTGAACAGCAGTTGTGTGGTATTTTAATGTTGCTTTACCAATTTACAAATGTTCTAATGTGAATGTGGCGTTGTCTTGTTTTGTTGCTAAACTTTTGTAAAGTTGGCAAAGGACGATAGGTGTGGTGTGTTTGCTAATATTTTGCATGTTAAGGTTTTTCTCTGGAATGCCATAAAGATATTTGATGACTGAATTCAACTGGCTTGTCCCATCTGGATTATTGAGTTTAAGGTGGGAACATTTTGCCATTGTTGCATAATGACTCATCCACATAATCACTAAATCAACAAAAACCTGTTTTTTGCCCACAAATGAGATGAAGCAGTTAGCAAACAGGAACTTTGGATTGACTCATTTCGCAGCGTTATGAGACATTACCCAGAATATGCATTTCCCTTTTTTCGCTGGACTTATTTCTCAGCTTTTTAGAAATGTAGGTAGTTTTGTTTTGTTGACTTTAATGTAATTTGCAGTTCGAGTTGAAAATGGCAATATTTCTGAAAGTTGACCACCTTTATTTTGGAAATATGCTGAAAATGTCCGGCTGCACTTTTTGCATGCCGCAGTGAAGGAAACTGCCAGGCAAATAAGGGCTTTGTCTAATAAAGTCTTCATTGTCACCTGGTAACAGCTGCCGTTTATCTTTTTACCTGAAATTATAATGAAAACTGATACCTTATCAGAAGGACGAGCGCATAGCACGCATGTTAAGATGAATGACGAAGAGAAGCTGGGGAAAAGGGAGGGAGAAAGGGATCGGGGGATGGGGACACGTAAGGTTTTTTACCTTATTTGTAATATACAACCAACTGTTCTGTGGATAAGGTTACTTCACCATGTGAGCTCTACAATATTGATGTCTCTCTCTGTCTGTCTCTTTGCAGAAATATGACTCTTCAAATTAGTAAACTTTAATGAGAAAATAAGGGGATTTTTAGATATTTGAAAATGAAATTTGATACAATATACACCTTAGATATTAAAATAGTTAAAATAAAGAGTATACTTTACATTACAAATTGTACAGGTTATATATATATATATATATATATATATATATATATATATATATATATATATATATATATATATATATATATATATATATATATATACCTGTATATATATATATATATAAAATATTGTCCTCGTTCTTTTATATGACCACTCCCATTTTACACATGAAGTCACTGGTATTAATTTTTACAATATCCCACAACTTCCTGTTTTTGGTAAATAACACTCATAAAATTACCTGCATTATTCAAATATACAGTAAGGCAGTGAGGGTCTTTCCCACGGCATCAGATTCCCTGTGATAAACAAAAACAGGACACTTTGTTCAATTTAAAACAGCCGTGCTGTTATCTAAAAATTCCATGCAAACAAAATAAAAAAAAATGAAAGACTGATAAATCTAGTGAGCTTGATGCGTTTTCTGTGCCTTTGGTCCTCCCTCCCTCATCATTTTCATGGAATCATGGAAAGCTCCTCCCCTAGAGAGTTGAAAGGCTAGAAGAACCCAGAGATGGGAAGGCCGGCCCACTAAGGGGAGGAAAAAAGTGTGCTCAGGTTCCAGTTCTGCTGTAATTTCCTATCTGCCTATTCATCCATCGCCAACTGCTTGGTGTGTGTGCGTGTGTACAAGAGCAGAACTAGAGACAGAGAGAGACAGAGAGAGAGAGAGAGAGAGAGAGAGTCAGGAGGAGCGGGCAAGGAAGGGGCCGGCTCTATATTCTTTCACCTACCCCGTCAAACCACAGGAGGGAGGGGCCAAGCCAAGCTGCCAATCAAGCTCACTCGTGGCAGCCGGCGTTATCTCTGTTACAAACTATTGACAGATTACATGTCAAGGAGTTTAGTACATGATTGAGAGAAAAAAAAGCTACTTTTATTGTTAAGTTCTTTTAGTTCTCCTTTCTCGTAGACCAGCTTACTTCTGATGATTTTCAAACAGAGTTGAGTAATATTATGAAAGTTACATGCTTGAGAGGATTTAACTCTGACTACCCTGAATATGGTAAGTGACCCTCCTCTCTATAGCAGTACTTGTGTGCATGCCCATAAGTGAGTGCATTAATATAAAATATGTATGTGTTTGTTTATCAATGGTAAGTGGTTGTAAAGGAAAGTTGGTCCTGTGTTAACAGTTGTGTGTCGTTGTTTTGAGTTTACTGTACCTTTATTTATAGCTGAGTGACAAGCCCTGTGAAGATGGCAGCATTTAATACGATCACTCGCTCCTTGAGTCCTGTTTTCTTTTCTTTTCTCACTATACTTATGTCTCTCAGGAGAGGAACAATTTAAGTAGACTACTTTCATTTTAGACCTAGAAGTATCTAAGTTTATTTGCTCTATTATTTAGCCTTGGGATATCACTCTTACCTACAGGATTCCGGCGGTCTTTGAAGCACATATACTGTATCTTCTTTTATTAAAGTAGTCGTGTTTGTCTGAAAGAAAAAGAGACAGGGCTGGGGACATTTATATATCTTTATAGTGGTAAACATACATAAGCATGTAAAAATATCAGTGAAGTGACTGGTGTGGCCTAGGGGGTTGTTGCCAAGGGGACTGAGTAAACAAAATGCTGTAGTAACGTTGTTTTGGCACATGTAAGGGCACAGAACAAATTACATCCCTATCTCCCCATCCGCCGTTCCTCCGTTTACGGATATATTGAAGCACATGCAATTGATATCAGTCACTCTGTCCTGTTTCCTAATTTCATCACCTTATGAGTGAGCTATTAGATATGAATATGTCACAGATATTGTTATAAAATTAGAACTATTAAAATATGTTCCATAAACATTTTAACATCACAGAGCTGTTGTTCAAGTATCGCTAGTTTGTATTGTGTGATTTGGAGTTTGTGTCTCAGTTTGTTCTGAAAATTTCCTATACATTTTTATTTATCAGTGGTTTTAGGTTACTCCAGAATTATAGCGTTTATTCGCACAGTTGTTGGTTTGTGTGGGTTTCGGTGGATTTTACTTGATGTTGTTTATGTAAAATTTCAAACGTAACATTTCTGCTTATTTGATTACTGTATGTAGTGTGACACACTGTATATTTACTGCTAGATTCACTTAAAAACTGACATTTTATTACGATTTATTACAAGTTATTAAGTTTTTAAAATGTCACTTTTGTTGTTTTTTTATACAGAATTGTAGGTCTGAATAGCTAATATCCATGATCTATTTGTTTTAGTTTGGAAATTAAACACACACATACTGTACGTCATTGAATGCATCAAGTGTCCAAAGTAGGTTTTACAATAGTTGAAAGTTTTAATATTAAGCAATAATTCAACCACTGTTTTTTGGCAAAGGTTTTGAGGTGATGTCTTCATGCATTGTCCTCAGGCAAGAACTTTGTTTCACCGTTGTTCTACTTCATTACTCGTGCTCAGTGAACAGTTTTTGCTAAAAGACAAACGGCGAAATATTAAATAAAACAAAGTGAGAATAAATGTAGTTTTATCTCTTTAAATTTATGAACTTAAAAAGTGGGTTGAGATTAATACTGACATTTATATCAGAAAGATTTTGATGCAAAAAGTCTCAAATGCTTTGTTTTAATTCTAATTGTGCAAAGACACACCCAAGATTTTAAAATGTGCCACTTTGCTGTGTGCCCTCTGTTCAGATGACCGGAGTTATTTTATTACTCCAATAGCTTTTTTCCGGTGCCAGCGAGAGCAGTTTTTAGCCTCTGTCCACTCTCAGCACCTTTACCACTCATCTGCAAAATAGGATCAAATGAGGAGGAAAAAAAAGCGAAGGTCTGCAGCCCTCAATAACCTTTATCACAATTTAGCAACAACTGAATCAATTTGATGTCTTAAGCAATAAAAAAGACTGTTGCTGTCCTAATTCTGCAGCTCTTCGGATGACAGTAAATTTACATTTTTTAATTAAACTAGCTGGAATTTTTATGAGGGGGCCGGGCTATGCTAATGGGAGTGTTGTGTGTTGCAGATTAACAGAGTTTTGAAGAACGTTTGGATGGGGGGACATTACAGGGGGAAAGGATGCTAGGCATCACATTTAACCTCTTTTATGCTTATTTTTCCTGAGGGACCCCCAGCACATTCGATCGCTGAGAGAGGCGAGAGCTCTCCTTTTAGCAGGACATCTGAAGTGCATTTTCAACAGAATATGTAACTTAAGACAGGATCAAGATTTTTTATTACTTGTTTTTTTATTATTATTATTATTATTATTGGTTTTAATGTAATAATTATTTTGTATTAAAATATGGCATGCTGATATATGTGAGAATAGTACACAAAAAAAGTGGTAACGTGCAATTGTTTCCTTATGGATTTATTTCTACCCGATCTAAACCTTCAAAAAGGACCCTTTTTGGCATAGCCTAATGCAGTCAGGTTGATTAAAACCAGTTAGTTTCGATGTTACCACACCAAACAGATGTTTTAGCTTACTTGACAAAAACTATTTTTTTTTAATATTTTTATATTGATATGTCTATCACATACAGAGAAGATTGAGTTAGTTGCACTGGCCCCCCCAACATCTAAATGAACTTTGTCATCCTAATACCCCGATACATCCCGAGCTCTCAGCAAACACACACACACACACACACACACACACACACACACACACACACACACACACACTCACACACAAGCTTATAGAGGAATGGATCAAACTCCAGGCTCCTCCCTTCTCCTCTCTCCTCCCCTCCTCTCCTCTCCTCCCCTCTCTCCTCTCTTCTCCTCTCCTCTTTCCTCCCCACCTCTCCTCTCCTCCCCTCTCTCCTCACTTCCACTCCCCTCTCCTCTCCTCTCCTATCCTCTTCTCTCTCCTCTCCTCTCTTCTCCCCTCTCCCCTATCCTCTCCTATCCTCTCCTCTCTCCTTCACATTCATGCAGACACCAGACCCAAATTAAAACAAAACAAATTGATTACAAACATCCATAGTTTTAAATGCTTGAAATATGCAGTTATTATAATTGTGTTAATAATAATAATTTACATGTATTCATTTAGCAGACTTCTAATAAATAAATAATTTTGAATAACTTAATAATTTAAAAATAACTTTGTTTGTGTTAAATGTAAGTGAACATTTTCAAAACGAATATAAATATACGTGTCACAGTATTGTGTCTTTGTGAATGAGCTGATATGATCAAATGATTTGAGGAATGGCATAATTTCCCAGAATGTAATTTCCCTGGCTGTAAGCAAATGCAGTTACAAAAGTACGGTTCAGGAGAATTCTGGCGATGGTGTCATTTTCAGTGAAACAAAAAGTATTGGTGCCTCACAGGGCTTGTGGTTCAAGTTTTTGCATCTCGCAAAATAAGCCTTTCACATGGCATGCATGCGATCTCTAGCTATCTGCCTCACACTTTGCAACGAATATGACACACACAATTAACAAATAATCAATTTCTTCCCCTCAGTGCTGAAACACAACATATGATGTCCATGTTTCGGCACATATGATTACAAAGTTATCGAAAGCTGGTGCTCCTCTATGCACAAAATGACTCCAATTCAAGTTTATGATCTTCCACATGAAATTCTAATTTCATGCAAAGTGGGGGAGACAAATAATCTGTGGCAGCTGATATGGCAAATAAGAGGGCAAAAGAAGAATATGATGAAGCAATTAGCACAGTGTGGAATACTTTAGTCTGTTTGTCTGAAAGCTGGAGCTTCGATGGCCTAGAATGAAATTTGCATGCTCCGCTTATCGGCGCTCCCTTATTATGCCGTCTGAAAGGAAGATTAAGCCGGTACAAAATGTGGCGAATAATCCTTTTAAATGTGGCAGAGGTCTTTAAGGTGTGAACAACCCTGTAGGCAGGTTTCAGGCAGGGTTGTTAGAAGGGCTATACCACGACCCGCTCTTGACGGCTGAGTGCACGCCACTGGATTCGTGCTCGGAGTACTTCACTCTGATGAGTTTCTGTAGTCTGGTGGGAATGGGGAAATGTGGTGCGTTGAACTTATCTGTCCTTGCGGGTGGCTTGCCGTTTGCCGGTTATAGCTAAACAACTGATTGGTGGAGCGGATGGATACTTTGTGTCTTTTCTGGGAGTCTTTAGCTCTTTATCTTTGACCCAATTATATATATATATATACATTTAAAAAAGCTAATAATTTTCAAATGTTAAAATGTTCAATAAATAATATGCAGCACAGATTATTTAAGATTTTTACACAATGATAAATAAATAATAATTAGACTACAATGATAAAAGCATGATATGTATAATGAAGGTTTATATAATAATTATAAAAATAAGATTTTTTTTTTGTTGACGAACAAAGTAAATTATGAAAAATTTTAATGCTCACAAATGGAAAGCTGGAACAAGATTTTGCCATTTATTGGTAGGCCTGATATGAAGGACCCGATCATGTAGGTAAGTGTGAATATTGTTAAAAAAAAATATATATATATACAATCTGTAAAATTTATTATCGGTCTGTAACATAACAGGCCTGATATTGTCAGTCAGTTTCCGTGTGCTTGTAACATTAATCTCCTGAAGTTTTATCAAGTGGAATTAGCGAATCCTCCTCATCTAATCAGTCATGAAAAAACATGCAGTTATTTTCCTGCTGGATATTTTTCCTTTAAGACAATCCTTACATTTTCCCCCCATGATAAGCACAGAAATGAACGCGTTGCACTGTCTTCCCTGTTGCCTTTTTTTCCCTCAGAGATTGTTTGCATTAGAGAGTCACAGTGCTGATATAATGTCCTCTCTGGTAATTGACTGCAAACAGGGGTGCTTGCGTTTGAAACCTCCCCTACCGTGAGTCCGTTGTATGTGCTTTTGCTTGTGACATTCTATTGACTTGGGTCAGTAGCAGGCACCAGCCGCAATAATTGCAGTCTGTACATGATAAATCTAAGACCCAGCTGTTCAGTTCTGTCACTGCCAACACACTAAACCAAGCAAAGAGAGCGAACAAGAGAGAGAGAGCAAAAGGGGGCTCAGGAGTTTGCTGTTTGACTGATTTTTTTATTTTTTTTTAAACTCTGTAACTTGATAGGATTACATGGTTCTTAGACCCACACCTGTTAAGAGGCTGTTAACAGAGCAGTTGGCGGTCTCATGGCTAGAGCTTAGTGCTTTTTTTCCAAACTCTTCTCTGTGTCCTCTTTTGGAGATTTCTGAACTCACAAAACTGTTCTGCACTGTCCCCGATTTTTTGTAAAGACCAAAGTGGAGAAGTCTAAAGTGTTTGTACAGACTGGGTTGTCCAGGTGTCCATACCTTTAGTCTGTATGAGAAGTGATAGTCTGCAGGCTCCACATTGGCATTGTCTTGATTACAGGTGTGGCTGAGATGTACTAAAAATTGCTTCAACTTGAATTCTAAAAAAGTTGCTAAAACACAAATGGCAAGTGTCTCTTTACACAATATAAGTTTTTTTCAGGTAACCTAAAAATGTGCTTAATATGGAACATTTTAAACAAACTGGTTTAACGCAAGTCAGAAATATTAGCCTGACTACATTAGGTTACACCAACAAAAGTAATTTTGAAATATCAGATCAGTTCAAAATAGTTCTTTAGGACAATTGTACAGTTTAATTTCATTTTATTATATGTTTTATTTTTTTTTAAAAATGTCATTTAGTTTGGAATGACTGTTTATTGAACTTACGAAATAAGTCAAACCCTGTGCAAGCTATGTGGCAAACAAGCCACCTGACACCAGGCTTGTGCGCTATTATTTGTGCAATTTTATGTCCATCTATTCATACACACTGAGTAATGAATGATAGGGCATGTTGGGTTGTTGAAGGCAGCCTTCATTAAATACTGTTCCAGCATGATTTAGATATTTTCCAGCATTGCGCAGACCATGACAAATGCCATGTTGTGACTTGCACAACCAGCAGAAATAGAATGAAAATACCTGTTCATAGCTGCCCAGAGTTTGTTTACAACTTTTTTTTGCTTTTATCCCTTATATTATGCAATCTGTGCTGTAGATCCCTGGTATGTGTGGATTGTCTGAATGCATAAGGCAGGTAGGGGAGAGATAGAGAGAATGCTAATGGCTTGTTTATTTGGCCTGTACTCTGCTATCCTTGAATACCATATTTGGCTTTTGTGAGTCTCACTTACTGAGCCCAGCCACTTAGAAAGGGGTTCTAACACCTGTCCTCCCTATTGTGCTGGAATTTTCTATATTTGGCTTATAGTTGAACTCATTGGTGGGTACAAAGGGACAACATTTGTCAGTGTCGAGGGAGTTAGAGAGACATTAAATGTATAGGTCACCCAAAAATGAAAATTTTGTGCCATTATTTACTTACCCTCATGTTGTTCCAAACCCATATGACTTTCTTCTGTGGAACACACAAATTTGAACAATATATATATATATATATATTTTTTTTTTTCATTCAATGAAAGTGAACATTTTTCTTTTGTGTTGTACGTGAGAAAGAAAGTCATACAAATTTGGAACAACTTGAGGGTGAGAAAATGATAATAAAATTTTTTTTGGGTGAAACATCCCTTTAACGACTTTAGAAATGGTAAAAATAATTTCCAAAAAGTAATTTCACTTAGAGTCTTTGCGATGAAACAATCTGCATAAACAAACAAAAAAAAAAAACGTGAGTCATCTACAGTTATACAACATGTTTCCATAACTACGCATTTCTGCAATTAAACAGTAATCTTATCTTAGAAAGATTTAATAATCGTAATTCAAAGGATTTTGATGGTTTTGATAAGTAATCAGACTATCACGATAAATAATGGAACATTATGACTTTAAAACAATTCTCCTGCCAAGCACTAATTGTTCTGAAAGTGTCATGTCCATTGGGTGCCCGTCTGAGCTTCTCTACAGAGTGAAATAACCCACCCGGCCCTTAATTGTTTGGAAATATTGGAGGCCCCTTTTCACCTGTGTGTGCGCTCCCCTCTCCCCTGATTCATTTCAGAGACGGTCCTTGGCTGCTGGAAAATGGCGTTAATTTTTTTATTACCTGTTTGACTCTCCAGCCTTATTACTGTAGCCCCTTAATGTTCTCCGTAACCATGGAAACCAGATGAATAAACGTCCGCAAAAGAAAATGAGATGATTAAACAGGTCATCCTTGAAAAACAAATTCGCTTGGTCGAGCGCAATTTGTGTATCAAGCGCCTGTCTTAACAGTTTTCTAACAAGGGGATTGTTTGCAAGGGAAAAACTGGGGAATAATGATAAACTGGCCTGGAGCATGAAATTATCACTGTTTAGAAAAAAGGATGAAAAGCATTCACATAATAGTTGGAAAATAAAGCAACTTAATTTCAATACCACAGCTGAAATGCCTGTGGGTGTGAGTCTTTATAAGTTGGTTTGTCTTAAAGCTCTATGTGTCATCTTTGTGCCCGTACAAGGAATTTTGCCAATGTGTTTAATGTTCACAAACATGTACATTTGGCTCAAGCCCACATGTTACAAATCCTGCAGTATGTGAATGGTTATCTCATATTTAAGGTATAGACTATACATACTGAGAGGAATGTGGATGGTACATAAAGAGGGCATGCAATTCATGTCCTAATGGAACGTCCACATCCGTCCTCATATGCTGAAACCGCCTGGCTCCGTCCTCAGACCCTTTAAGTTGTAATATTTTCTCCTCCACCCTTCCTCTCCTATAGTGGACTCATTTTGACCCCTTTTATGCATATTTAACAAGCAATATTTAATCTTAATATGATCGTTTGGTTGCTCTCATCCCTCTAAATAAGAGACTTGCTTGTGCAGATTTAGATTTGTAAAGATAGGGCAGAATCCCAGGCCTGAATTAAAGCTGTGTCTGTGTTTTCAGCGAAACCGCTAATGACAAACGGTGGCCATGCTGTGGTGATGTTGTTTATGGAAGTACACCACTCAAGGGTGTTGGTGCCACTTTCCCTCATTCTTAAAAACAAGCACACCCCCCCCCCCCCGCCCCCCCTATCATGTCAAATTTTTCGTCCCTTCCTGGGTAGTGGGTTGGCTGGGTTTGGTAGTGGATTTGAGGTCTCTCGGGGCAAGAGCATGGCACATTTCGAGAGAGTGCTGGTGCCCCAGCAATGGGATGTGTGGCAAATACAGAAAAGCACTCGTGCATTATTGATGTTTTAATTTGTGCAAATGCCTGAGTCTTTGTTAAGTGATTATAGAGCTGTAGAGATAAGAGATGGGTACTTTGGGTAGAAACAAGAGCTGGTACCCACTTTGCTGGCCTAGTTTAGCAGCACGTTGCCATCAAGGTTCAACACAAAAAATATCAACGTGTCAAAGATTAAAAAAAAAAAGAAAAAAAAAAGAAGTGTTTATCTTTTGTACTTTTTTCCTCAACTACACCTCTCCCATTTATGGTTGTGTTTTATAGATCTTTTACATCCCTTATCAAAAATTATTTGATGTAAATGTAATAGAACTGACCTGAAAAGCCCCATAAGTAAATAATGTTTGTCACGCCAACAGCCGACCTTGGGAAAGAATGCAAAGTTATAATACCTGATGTCAGAACAACAACCCCATAAAATAATGCTACATAAAGTGAGCTGGTTTAGGTAAATATGAAGGACTTCGCTTTTTTCAAACCTTGATTAACAGGAACATGAGATCATAAAGTTTTCCATGACGTGTCTCGTTGCTGTTTTAACTGGCAGTCAGTTTACGCTGGTCCTAACTGTGCACAAATAGAGTGAATCAAAAGGAAAAGTGAAATATTGTAATTAGGCTGTCATGCAAAACACAAACACAAGTGAAGTCACTTTTTAAAATGAGAATTATGTCGTCAATAATGCTGGAGGGTTTTCACTTTGGCATTCATGTTTTGCCCTGATGTTTGTGGTTGAAAGAAAGAAAGAAAGAAAGAAAGAAAGAAAGAAAGAAAGAAAGAAAGAAAGAAAGACAGAAATGGTATATTGTACACTAGTGACTGTGTGACTTTTTGTACACAGTTTATTAATAAATTTACACTCACACTCACATGTGTAGACATAATGAGGACATACCATTGACTTCTATTGGCTGTATATAAAGCTAAGTATTATTACTACAGACTAACCCACACCCTAACCCAGCCCTTGAAAGCAATCTTTTCACATTTTCTGAATTTTGAAAAACAATATTTATTTGAATGCTCCTTGAATGTCCCTGAATTTAGGGTTTTGTCAAATTTAGCTCACTTTGAGGACAGTTTTGACCCCAAACTCTAGCTAAGTCTGTACAGTACACACACAAACCTCTTTACCTCCCCTCTAGCCATTTACATTATATAAAACATACCAACATTTCCCCACACACAGCCGATCATGCTTGTGAAATGAATCAAAGAGCAGCTCATTTTCACTGGCCACTGTATGAATGAGGCAGTGAAAAGCTCCCTTAACAGGGAGTCTGTTTTACCTCTTACACAGGTTCTGACACTAATAGACAGACGGCTGGTTGCTGCTTCCACTTACTGTGCTGGAAAGAGACCCTTCACCTCCCTTTACACTCAAATCTGTATTAAACCTGTCTCATTAAGCTGTTGACATAGAATGGGAAAAGAAAATGCTATTTTCATGTTAAGATGTCTCAAGGCGGGGTTCAGGTTGGGGGAGAGAAGGAGGGATATTGGCTATGAAATGTAGGGTTTCGGACTGGCACGTAATCTCAACCTTTGTAACAATGGCATTTTTTTTTTTTTTGTGAGGTAACTGACAAATGTGAAACTAAAAATGTAATCTAATTAACTGGTTTTATTTAAGTGAAAAATATTATTTATATAATAAACTGAACTGAATCAACCCGGCTGATTTGATTACACCAACCATTTATTTTTATGGGTTAGATCAGATAAAAAATAGCACTATAAAGTAATAAATACATGTATCCTGAACTATAATCTACCTTAAACTAAAAAGATACTTGAACTCCAGCCAATAGGGCTATAATAAGTCCTTTAGAGTGTGCAGTAATAGGCTTTATGATATTTGAAAGAGGTATTTTGCAGAAGTAAAAGAAATCTCCCCTCCCCTGGGTGAAAGCTGAGCCTGCCGCTGGAAAGTGATCCTCTATTTTAACGCGTTTCTCTGTGACAGATGACATTTAGCCCATCTATTGGATCACATGTCTCACATTATCTCTTATTTCACTAAACCCGGAGTTAATTAATAATTCATGCAAATGTTATAAAACCACTAATAGAGAGGAGAGACATTCAAAAATATATCCTCAATGTTTGATTTATTTACATTGTTTTTACTGAGCATTTTAAAACTATAGATTGTTTTTTATTAGGGTTAAAAAAATTATTTAGCGCATTAATGTCAGATTGTGAGAGGAAAACCATTTTACCTGCAGTAATCATTTGCAGATGCATAAAAAATGAGCATCCATTTGGCTCAAAAATCTAATGGGATTCATCTGATGGGGCACTTTTATCTGTAGAATATGTCAATTTGAATTTTGTCCACTTTCAATTAGAGTTTGTGTCTGGTAGAAACTTGATTCACTTCTGGTAAGCAGCCACTGTATATTATATTCTAAACATTTATAACTATTCGCCTCAGACATTTGGACCAAACTATATGTACAGTATGTATATACAGTACATGTAATGCACAGGGGGAGGGCTGGTTATGCTCTGTTAGGCTTTGAGCTCTAACACTGAGAGAACTGACACAGTGTGATCAAGGACATGAATTGCTCATTGATTTTTAGCGCCAGCTTAACTATCCATTCCAATTGATTTTAGCCCAGCCGGGTTATGCAAGTTATGGCACTTTTAATGCATCTTCTGTTTTCTCTATATACACTGACAGAGAGACATTTTTGAAGCTCACAGGGAAAACATTTATATATATATATATATATATATATATATATATATATATATATATATATATATATATATATATATAAACAACTTGCCAAAACATGTCTCTTCGCCTAGTTCCTGGTTGAGAAATATGCACATCATAAAAAGTGTACTTCAGTCTCTAATTATTGGGATTTGTTAGCATTTTCACCTTAGAAAACCTTTACTGATTATAAAATAGAGAGAAAGTGATAGTACACTGTCGAAATGTTAATTACAGTACATTGCTGATCTTTGTTGGAGACACTGATAAAGAACATTCTAGAAGCACAGGAACCAGCCGAAAGAGTCCAAATAAAAGCTTTACTGCCTCAACATGTACACCACATACAGTGCACTTTTCAGGCTGAGAATAAATTTTCTCATTACAAATTACCCGCAAGTTAGTGTAAATCGTATATAAATTTCTCCCATTTGCTTTAATGACAGCATGCACTCGAGCTGGCATGGATTCCACAAGTTTGTATGAATCCTGATGGTCCATGTTATCCAGCATGATATGAGAATGTTGCACCTTGTGAGCTTCAATGGAATCAAGGACCTTTTGTAAAAAGGTCTTTCTTTTCCATTGTTCAAAATGCTAAAACTTTTGACCTATTTCCAGGTTTTTAAATTAGACTGCTAAAATGTATTTATTTATTTGTTTTGCAATACCTTGATGCATAGCTTCTGCATTTTGCATACTAAGTGACCAGTGGTGCTGCCCGATATTGGCCCCTGCCACGCTTATGAAGAATATCCAGAGTAGGAGAAATCTTATCTGGCCAATCTGGGCTGAACTGGATGAGTAGCTATCTCAATCAAACATTTAAAAATAGCTGAGGGTCAAATTTCAATGATCATAGTCTTCTTGGCCTCTCAAAATGTTGCAATCAATTTGTGTGGCATACCAGGCCAGTGGTCCCCGGCAATGGGAGCACTACCCCAGTCCACAGGTCCCGTAATGGAAGGCTGGGCACAGGGACATGGCCAGACAGATTAGGAAGATGAAAAGTCAGTGTTTCAAAATAGTAATTTTGTCCTTGTTAATGCCATTAGTGTAACAGTCAACATGCATCAAATCAGAGGAGGAGAGGACTAGCTCAGTCCCTTGTCTCAGCACAATGACGGGACCGTGTCGAGAGCGATTTGAGCATTTTGTGTTGACGAGTGAAGCTCTATTCTCTCTAGTCTTGACTAAACGATGCCGTCAGTCGGTCTGCTACATGGTTTTTCTGTTTCTACTTCTCAGCCGTTTGAAATTACTGGACTTTTTGGAACATTTCGTCACACTCGTTTGAGCAGAAACTGAAGTTTAAATGACTTGAGGGGGAAAGCCCACTCGAAAATCTCTTTGAAATCCGCATGTTATAATCACTGAAACTTTTTCAATGTATATCCGCCTACATACACCCACATACAGTACATCCATATTAGCAAGCATACACTCACCTACATAATCATACTATGCAACTAAGCAATTTAGTGCTTGTTGTCCTTTTTTCGATTTGTGGTTGAATTATCTGAAATAATCTGAGATTATTATCATGCAATAACGAGTGCAAAATGAAGGGATACGAATGGACAAGACAGCTGTATGCTGCTGTTAATAATGCAGGCCTGTTATTGAACACAGTTGTGATAAAAGATCACTACAAAGAGCATTTTTGAGTCGGATCCTTGATGGAATCACTGTCTGTTAACAGGCCTGTGTCCCCACTCTTGTTTCAGAGTGCAAAGCAACTTAAAGGAATAGTTCACCCAAAAATGAAAAATTGCTGATAATTTACTCACCCTCGGCCATCCAAGATGAATAGGAGTTTCTTTCTTCATCAAAACAGGATTTATGATTTTTATGGAAGTAACCCAGGTTTTTAGCTTGATCCAAAGCAAGTGAATGGACACCAATTTTTGATGGTCCAAAAAGCATATTTAGTCAGCATCAAAGTAATCCACAAGACTCCAGTCGATTAAGTTATTTTTAGTTTCGTTTGTTTGTGTGAAAAACAAATTTGAATGTTAATTTTAACATTTTTAGCTTTAAATCGGCATTTTGATTCGCCTAACTTTCGCTTGAAGTACGTTCCTCTCACGTGAACGCGCCATCGTGATGACGTCACATAACAGTGACGTGAGGCGTTCAGTGTTTACAGGAAGTGATTTTTAAAAAGTGTATAAAGTTTTAATTAGCAATTCGTTTTTTTACACTAATGTATCAATTCACTTTAGAAGACTTGATCTGCTGGAGTCATGTGGATTACTTTGATGCTGACTAAGTATGCTTTTTGGACCGTCTAAAATTGGTGTCCATTCATTTGCATTGGATGAAGCTAAAAAACTGGTATACTTTCATTAAAATCTTAAATACTGTTCTGTTGAAGAAAGTTCAGATACATCTTGGATGACCTGACGGTGAGTAAATTATCAGCAAATTTTCATTTTTGGCTTTTTTTTTCAACTTTTCCTTTAAAGGGATTCTGTCATCATTTACTCACCATCATGCCATTCCAAACCCATATGACCTTTCTTTGTACCATGGAACACAAAAGGAGATGTTAGGCAGAATGATTGCCTCATTCACCATTTACTGGTTCAGCTTACGTTCAGCTTAACAGAAAATTCATACAGGTTTGGAACAACATGAGGGTATGTAAATTACAAAACTTTAATTTTGGGGTGAACTGTCCCTTTAAAGCCATATCCTCCTGTTCAGCACTTCGCATGTGGCTACAGATATTTTTCACCCCCCTCTTTTACTGTTGGTAGAATTTGTTACGTGTTTGTATAGCCTTTCAGAGAGCAGTTGTTTGGCACAACAGGTGTGGCTTGTGCCTTTTTCTATCTAATGTTGCAAAGGGCACTCAGTCATAGGGTGAATGTCTTGGATTTAGAGCAAGGGCCTTCAAAACAGTTGTCTTCTGTGATAGAAAAAGCTGGTGAGCTGATCGTACATGGGCATTTGGCTCCCAGAGGTGAGATGTAATCGAGCAGCTGCGCCCCTCAAAACCTTTTTTGAAGGAGAGGATATTTTGTCCCCATGTTTCTAATAAAGCATAAATGATTGTTTGTGGCAACTGGGGCCGTGGAGTGTGCATGCCAAAACAGTGTGGTGGGAGTCTAGTAGTCTTCTAGAAGGGCCAGAGACCTTGATGATAAGTTTCTTTTAAAACATATTGCAAAGGTATTTGTTTAATTATACAAACACTTAAAGGGATAGTTTACCCCAAAAATGAAAATTCTATCAACATTTACTCACTCTCATGTTGTTCCAAACCTGCTTGACTTTCTTTCTTCTTTGGAACACAGAAGGAGATGTTTTGAAGAATCTTCAGGCTTCTCTCTTCCATACAATGAAAGTGGATGGTGACCAGAACTATCGAGCACCAAAAAGGGCAAAAATGCATCACAAAAGCATTACAAAAGTGGTCGATGACATATGCACTATATTCCAAGTCTGCTGAACCCATATGATAGCTTTGTGTGAGGAACAAGAAATTTAGGTATAATTTCTTGAAATTCTTACCTTGAAAATGTTGTTCAAAAGTCATGGTCAATATTCACGATCAGAAAACGAGGGTGAGTAAATCATGACAGAATTTTTGTTTATTGGTCAACTATCTCTTTAAATGATTGCACCATTAGAAGTTTTTGTCTCGGAAACTTTCAAAAGAGCCTTAAGTATAATTTCTTTAGGTTCAATTTAAATTGAACTAGACCTATTTATTTTTTTGGACAACACCAAGCTGCATACTGTATTTGCTTCACTGCTTCCTCTCTCTTGCTTTCTCTCTCTCTCTCTCTCTCTCTCTCTCTCTCTCTCTCAATCCATCTGCATCATGTCGATCTGTCAGGCTGCCAGTGTCTGTTCCAATTAGATTCCACTTAATACACGTAACCTCGATTAACACACAATCAAGCTCAGATAAATCACATCCTTTAAGTCTCCCCCTCCGCCTCAGCACCGTTACTGTGCATCACCCTATTTTCTTTTCGAGCACATCCACTGTTTCCTATTCTATAAAGCCAATTAGATATAAGCATGCTAGAAACCCTTTTTGAGTTAGTTCTGTGAAGATATATGTCTTTAGATCTTAGCTAACATTTGATATTTATCATTTTCTGGAAAAGAAAATTGCGTTTCTTTTCTTTCAGTTTCAAAATTGAAGTGTGAAAAATTCTTATTTTTTTATTTTGACACTTTTCCCCAATTTTTATTTTTTTGTGTTGGCATACTTACTGCATTCTGTCTTTGTAGGGCGCAGAAGCTGATTTATGCGAGGCGTTTGTCAAAATAACACATGAGCAAGTAGATAATTCAAACTGTTTATTGAACCAGAATGTTTCGACAGAATGAAAAAAAGAAAAAGGAATACAGTAAAAAAAAAAAAAAAAAAAAACCCAAGGAAACAAAAAGGCATGCACAGCACTCTGGAGTTGTGCTTTATGTCTTGCTTTATTAATCTCGCCAAAAGTGCTAACATTGACATGTTTAACAGATTAGAGTTTTAATAACAGGCCGGGTTAAAGTGCTGGCGCATCTGAGAAGATATCCTGTCTGAAGCTTCCTCTCTGTCCCTCCCTCAGCCAAGCAACTCCTTGGCGATGATAAACAGGTACCGGGTGGCGGTCAGGCCCCAGTGGGGGCCGAGTTTGAGGACTAGGACCTCACCTCCACATCACGTAGTGCTGGCGAGCTCCTCATCATTAACTTACACTACAGGGAGCCACTGTGCTCGACCCAGCAGGCTCACAACTCAGCCGATAGCCTCTGAATATACTGCGATTATCGACATATTCATACAGTATTAATACCTGACTAGTTCTGCTGCACTAGCTTAAGGTGCCACTCTGAAGTGGCAATGAGTTTCTTATGGTTTAGGTGGATATTTGCTGGTGGTGAGTAAATAGATCTGGGATTTAAAATAAATTAAGCTATGAGAAAGGCTCAGGTTGATCCTTTTCTTATCTCTAGTACTGAGTTGTCGGCTCCAAGCCTTTTATGGGACTTTGCTAAAGCCTATGTGGACAAGAACAGAGACAAGTGCCTAAGATTTCACCATTCCTGGCCTATAAAAATAGTCCCTGTTCTGCTAATAGAGGTGTGTCTGATCGCTCTTAGTCGTTAGGCCTGTAGTTGTTTCTCCTGTTTGTATGTCTTAAGCATTAGCAAAAACAACCAGTTTATAAAAGGCAACTACGTCAAACATGATTGTTCACAGAATATCAGACAAATGCTCATAGTGAACAATAGAGCAACATTCTATACATGGTTGAATGCATTTCGTCATACTTGTGTATCATTAAGACAGCAAAATAAATAGGTTTATCAACTTTTAAAAGGGAGGATAAAATGCTTCCCATATCTTTCATCTGATGACGCCAAAGTCTGTGTGTCGAATTAAAGTCTGTAGCAATGATTCGCAACTGGTGGACTAAAATGTCAATGGAAAAACAATGCCAAATGCAATTAAAAAAATGCAACTAAATGTTCTCATATTCTTTAAAGGCTGTGCACCCAATTAAACTCTACATTATTTTGTCCAAAAAAATCACATGTTACTTGGTAGAAGCTAATAAGATTACTCAGATACCAACATTGACTGGTTGCCTGGCCCTCATCCTCGAAAACCAAGAAAAAAACTACACCAAAAAAAAAAAAGAAAGTATGACACAAATATTAAATACACTTGCAACAAGGATAAACATGATTTGTGCCAACCATAATCTGTTTGTTGTTCTGAATTATTGGCTGAAGAGAGCATGACAATTTATGTTTTTATGAAAACATTTTATACATTTTGTTTACTTTTGTTTGATTAAAAAAAATTGGTACCGTTTGGGTTGTCACTTGAAGTTAAATCTAGGTCCTTAAGCAAAACCATTTGAGAATCACTGCAATGGAGCAACTTCAAAAGAGCCTTGTCCCTTTGAAAAAAATAAATTCTCTCAAAGTTCTGATCATCTTTTTTCTCTCTCTCTCTCTCTCTCTCTCTCTCTCTCTCTCTCTCTCTCTCTCTCTCTCTCTCGTCGTTCCCAGAGAGAAATAGGGAATAACACTGATGAGTTTTAGCAGATTCAGCCAGGCGATGGCCGAATATAATAAGTGTTTTCGCAGACGTCACACATGATTATCTCATCGAGGCATTTTGGGTGAATGTGGTGGATTTAGTGGCTTGTCCTCTATTGTGCTGACATCATCACTCTTTAAAAAGCTACATTAAATCACGGTTAAAATCATCCGAAACTTTCCCGAATGCCTGAACAATAAGCGTCTAGGAAATTTTGAGGGGTTCAAGTTTTTTTTTTCTTGTTTTTTTTTTCTGTGCGTATATGAGTGTTTGTATTTGTTTTGTGTAGGATAGCATGTCATACATTGTAGAATGAGGGAATTGGGGCAAATTCTGTCTCTCATTAAATAATTGGATAAAGGGAAAACACTGTTTTTCTATGTATGTGCAGTCAGATGAACAATGAGAGGACAGTTCTCCGATTCACTGTTTATGTTTCTGTCTTTATGTTTTTTTTGTGCATGTAATGAATGTGCCTTTGTGTTGTTATTTTGCAGCATGCAGTGTCACAGCACGATTTGAATGTAATCATATTTTATAATCTTTCTGTGGAATAACAATTATTTCTCAGCATGCTGAGTTCCACAATCTCACAACCATATAATACACGTTTGTTCAGCTGCGGTATCCATTTAATTTTATGCAGTATTCAAATTGTTTATGATAAATGATGTCCTCACATTCAGTGCAATTTTATTTGCATTGTGCCTCTCACAATACATATTGTTAAAGTTGTTTTTGCAGTTAATACAGGGCTCCTAGAGTCATGGAAAACCTGGAAATTAGAGAATTGTAAAGTTATGGCTGGGAAAACATCATGGAAATGAATCAAATCTTAAAAAGGTCATGGAAACTTTAGTGAGTTTTTTCTAGATAAGCTTAGCTAAATATTTCATTAACTTGCAATTGTTCTTGAGTCTATAAACAATTTTTTTTGTCTAGTAATCATGGGTGACTGGAAAAGTAATGTACATTTATTGGCCAAAAGCTTTGAAAACCCTGTTTCTGCCATGGACATTATCATTTGCAGAGAAGTGTTCATTCGGTTTGCTTTTCAAAAATAAAACCCCTGAATTAACTCTATTGTGTAGCGCAGTCACGCTTGAGCGGAGAGAAAAGCCAGTGACAGACAGGCAGGTTATTTAGCTCTGCTGAAGTGGACTGGTGGCCCATGATCAGGGCTCTGTTCCCACTTCCTGCTTGCCGTTGCGCTGGTACAAGCGACCCCTCGTTAGAGGGAGGAGCATAGGAAAGTGGAGGCAGCGGAGGTGTGGGCGGTGGAGCTGTTTAAAGAGGTTCAGTGTGGGCTGCGTGGAGCGATGTGACAGAATTACCCAAGCCCAAGTAAGCAGGACTGGTGGAGCAGCACTGCTGCCGCTCTGAAAGATGCAGAACTGCTGCTCAACACCAGACAGTGCTGAGCCAATAGCGACATAGCAGAGACCCAGTCCACCCCAAAGCATTCTTCAGTGCAATTCCACCTTTAGTCTGACCCAAGATTGATAGATTTAGATTGTTTATAGGGAAAAGGAAAAAGGAAAGGCCGGAAAAAAAGTTGAAGACTTTGGAGGAAATTTGGAGGAAGGAGCAGACTGATCCAAAGTCTACTAGGCCTGGGTCATCAGCCAAATGGGAGGTAGTCATGGCTTCTTAGACCACCTATTAAAGGCTAAACAAACCTGAAATGAAACCCTGCAAAGAAGTCTTTTTTTCAAAGTCACTCTCTCTCAGCATCATCACCAGTGAGGAGACGGTGAGAGGCAGGCAGCTGAAAGATAATATGTTTAGCGTGCAGACAGCAGATCAAAACTCATCCCAGTTAGTGAGTGTTTGCGGCTTTGCATGCGTGTGGTTAAGGAAAGTGAAGGCAAATAAAACAGCGAGTGAGAGCCAGCACTTTGTGTGTGTGTGTGGAAATCAGGGTTGAATGGTGATGCTCAGGGATGTCCAAAGCACCAGTGAGGGCCTGCTTTGATTTTGTCATTATTACAAGGTCTAGTTATTTGAGCAGGTCTGGGGGTAGATTCAATGGCCAGCCCACTAACTGTTTCTGCATGTCCCTAATTCCTGTTGATGTGTAGGCCTTTGGCAGTGAGTGTGATGGAAATGAGTGGAAATGATTGTGTGGCCTCTGAAAATCATGCTAAAGCCATGTTAGGAGGAGGAGGCCCACTTGAGTGTAATCTGCCCCCTGTCAATTCACTTATAAAATAATCTGCATTATAAAAATTGGGAACCTGCAATTGTTACCTTAAGGAGCTATTTCTGTCTGATCTAACACATAAACATGTTGGTGTCACTCATACATCATATTTTTATGATGTATGGTTTAATCAAACCACTTATGATGTTTTCTTTTTTTCAGTTAATTTAGGTTTGTTCAGTGTTATTTTATGCTTTCATCATTATGTTGTATTCATTCTTTTAGCTTGTCACTATCATTTCTACTGTCATATTTCAACAGTAAATCCGAAGTGGTTGAAAACATGCAATGAATTTGTCAGTTTGGCACCACTTTGATTTTACTTCATATTTAATGCAGTAATTAAACCTAAAGAGATAGTTCACCCCCCAATGTAAATTCTTTCATGATTTACTCACTCTCTTGTGGTGTCAAACCCATACGAATCTCTTTCTTCCGTGTACCATAAAAGTTGAAATACAAAGACACTGCGAGTCATACGGCTTTGGAACTATATAAGGGCGAGTTAATGGTGCCATTATTTTCTTTTTTGGGTGAACCAGTTCTTTAAGTTTTTACATTTAGTGGGTTAAATTGTGAATTACAAATTACGGTGTGTCAAGGATTGTTTGTTTCAGTATTAGGCAGGTTTTTTAGTTCCTGTTTAAGGCGTTTTTCAAAGGAGTTTTCTACATGTTTTGTTTTGTACATGAATGCTGTTATGGAACAAGAACTGAAAACTTGCAAAATGACTGATTTATTGCACTGTTCTGCACTGGCTTGTTTAAGCCTTTATGTTTTATCACATGAATAAGATTAGATATCTTACCTGAACCATGGTGAAAATGTGCTAATCACCCTTAAATCAGTGATTATAATACGCTTCTCCTTTAACATAAAGCATGTTTATGATTAGCAAGAGACAGGGCAGAGGAGAGAGATGCCTGAAAAAAAAGTGTAGAGAGAGTGAAAAAAAACAATCTCATCAGGCGAGAGGCCGTTTGCTTAGCAAGAGCTGACAGTCTTTGTGTATGTAAATGAAGAATTTAGACTAATGGAGTTGAACCATTTCTAATTTTGTGATGGCAAGAGGATTTTGATTGAAAGTAATTAAGCAAGCTAGCTGTAAAATTAATTAAAGCAAAAGGAGGGGGATTTTTATTGGATTGGATAGCGATATAGCTGCTGTCAGGCAGGGGGACAAATGGGGGTGACCTGGATTCTCTGCCCTCCCTCCTCCCACCCGAGACTTTTATGTCACTTTAATCTCCTCAGAGCGGCTGGTGTGCATTTGTTCGAAATAATCAAGGAAATATGGTCAGAAATTGTCAGCTTTCAGATCTAATTTACCTGACAGCCTCGCAAGCGAGTGTGCGTGAGTGTGTCCTTGTTGGTGCGTATGCCTGTGTGTGAGATCTTTTTTGTCCCCTACCTCTCGTCTCTCTTCTCAGTTTGGTGGAAAATGCTTTGGACAGTTTTGAGACGTTTTGACTCCTTGTTGGGAAAATAATTACTAGGAGCTCGGCCATGGTGAGATGAACCCTTCAATGAGCCAAAGTGTCAAAATTTAGACTTAGTGTGTGTTTGTACAAGGAATGCATTTTACAATAGTGACAGTACAGTACTTCAGTAGTCAATTTAAGATGTAACTCTGCCTGAAAAACTCTACATATTCTGAAGTTCACCTTTTCAGATTGATGGAGCATATTACAACAAATTAGCTATTAAAATCATGGCCAATGAGTTTTTGAAATGGTATTAAATGTTTAAGTGTGGATATATATATATATATATATATATATATATATATATATATATATATATATATATATATTTAATACTTAAATTCTGTTTTGTATAATGTACAATCATTTTAAAAATAACTCACCTAAAGCAGTTTTCCAGCAGGGACCACATGTAAAAAGTTAAGAAACAACCATTGAAAAACTCAACCACTTTGATCGACCACCATTCTGAATATTGGGTTGGACAGATCCCTCTCAATGTCTGTGATGGTTATATCCCTTTATGATTGTTTACTTGTGAAAAATACAAAGTAAGACCAGCTCTTTCAAACAGAGGAGCACCTGCAGAGCTTGTCTTCTATGATCCCGAGAAAGACCTCTTTATTATTGGTCGTCATGTGGAGGGAGTGGAGGGGGTATTGGGGGTGAAAAGCTAGTGTTTGCAGTTGGGGTCCCAGTGAGGCAGGGGTACGGACCGGTGTCTCTAACGGGATTAAACCCCTCTGAAAACCCTCCCCCAAGAGTCCCCATCCGTCACCTTTTATCAATTAATATAGTAAAAGGTGGAACAAAGAGCTTCCCTCCTCTCCGTAATTAAACTTGTCCATCTCTGGAGGACAGCCATTGCGTGGACCCTTTGTAAAACTGGCCTGGATCATCAAATCTCAGCACTCAACCCCATCTTGAGTTGCAGAAATGGGAGTGAGATAGGAGCAAATGTGTGGCCTACATTTTCTTGAAGCCTCTTATAATGGATAGAGCGCACCTTCCAAATGCCATTACTGTTGAGTGGAGAGTGATATTAACCCCAGCAGTTGTACACTGAATTCCTTAATTAAGACATCATGCTTTTACCGTCACCTTCCGTCAGAAGCTCTCAAGTCTGTATCTCTGCTGTCACCATATGTGCAAGCATGTTAACAAACCTGTACTCAGAATGGAGAATTTCAGGCACTTTATATATGGATTTGTGCATGCATGGGTGAGAAAGAGAGGCCAGGAGGACTCACACTTTCACAGCTAGCCGAGCTTTTGATAGAAATTAGTTTTGCACAATATGCAAATTCCTGCAGTTGAAAAAGGGGCTCTTTAAGTGACAGGTTGATATGTGATTAAACGACAATTAGAGCGCTGGAAATAAGCGACGGCAGCGGGTCAAGTGCCGAGCTGCCAAGCTGAAAGGTAGCAGACTATTGAGGAAACAGTCATGTGAGAGGCCAGGAATGGCACCCAAAACAAATTAGCTGTTGAAAGGAAAAAGGTTGGTACAGGTTGTCAGTAAATGTGTAAGAGAGAGAGAAAATAAAGTCGGAGTGCCTCATTCATGAAACACATGCAGAATTAATTTTTGATTAAATTGTTCGTAAGCCGTTATGGCGTAAATTCTCGGATTCATGAAAGTTATCGTATTTTCAAAATGTTAGTCAGTACGATCAAAATGTACACCTGCTACTGACCATGTGTAATCGTAGATATCAGAACATTTTGTGTTCTTTCAGACAAACTGCTATGAAAAAATTTACCTATTATTAAATGAGTGAAATTAACCTTAAAAAAACGAACATAAAAATCTTTTATTTTGAAACGTTTCTTTGCTCCTTGCATTTTTTGTTTTTATCAAAGTATAGTTTTTTTTTCTCATTTCCAGCAGAATTTCTTGACATGGGGTGAAGTTTCATGGAAAGATGACGTTTGTGTTTGATTTTCTAAAACATTTAAATAAATAAATAATAATTATACAAATAAAAAATTGCCAGGTAAATACAAAATGGCAGTCCATGTCAAAAAGGTTGCCGACCCCTACCCTAGTCCCTAGATATGGCTCTGGTCCCACCTTCAATGTAAGTCTTGCCTGGTGATGATTGCTTAAAAAAGTGATAGCACACCTCTCCTCAACAAGCCACACAATTTGAGGTTTAATTTGTGTCCATAGCACAGTGCGGGACAAGTTACGCATCCAAATTTAAATTTAGTGGTTTGTTGAAATTCTTAACACTTAGTATGAGCAATAGAAACTGTAAAATTGAAGAATGCTGAGAGGTGAGGACGTAAAAGTACCACATAATACCATTGTCGTGTCTGCTTGTGTTCATGTGTATATTCATTTGTCTATTTGAACATTTCCAGAAACTGTAAGTAGATGCCAAAACACTCTCCTTCTAATAATAGTGCACATTGATTTTTGTCTCCGGCTGGTTTGGGCCCTAATTGGCTACGTCCCCTTGTACCATCTCCAGCTATACCAGTGCAGGACCCTTCTTTCCTCACGGTGAGACTTAAAACTTTGCTACAGAAGAATTGCCTTTCTCTCCAAGAAGGATATGAAAGGCCCGTGGCCTGTCCTGGAAGCAGATGGCCGTGGCCTCTAATCCCCTTTGATGCTGTGGTGGGCAGTTGCTCCTGAACATCTCCTGCAAAGCCATGAAAACTTGAGCTACTTTTCCTCTAACTGACCCCAATTGTCAAGGAGCTGGCAGCTGTCAGACTTGGTTAGCTGTGCTTTAACTGCGAGACTGAAGGGCACAGGTTTCTCTCTCTCTCTCTCTCTCTCTCTCTCTCTCTCTCTCTCTCTCTCTCTCTCTCTCTCTCTCTCTCTCTCTCTCTCTCTCTCTCTCTGGCTTCTTGTTTTCTGTCTGTCATTTTTTGTGCATTCAAAGTATGACAGCATATGCATGTAAGCCATATGTTTAAAATGTAGAACTCTTTATCAGGTTGTTGCAGATGGCTTATGTTCCACTAAGAGGCGTAATCTTTATCACAGCTTTCCTTAATTATGCATTTCAAGCATAATGTTGAGTGTGTTGATTTCATTCTTAAACTAAATATTATGAATAGTGACATTTTATAAATTTTCAAAAAAGAAAGAAGATACAGTATATAGAAGATTAAACTAACTTTTAAGTTCTGAAGAACAATGGTAATGTTGTAGGTTTGTTTCCCAGGAACCACATTAACTGGTAAAATGTACATTATACCTTGCAGTGAAAGTTGCTTTGGTGTCTGGCAAATGCATAAATGTTAATGGCATCATCTTAAAAAGGATATGAAATAAAGAAAGAATTATATTTAGACTTTTAGTAAGCGTTATCACAAGCTTTACCATCAAAGGGTTTGAACAGGAGTTTTTAAGTTTTCAGAGCTGTCCATGCGTAAGACATAACTCTTGGTCCTTTGAAGAAAGTGCCTCTTTCATAAAGTGTCCCATGGTGGCCATAAGTTCACTAATGGAATTTTTAAAGTATTAAAGTAAAGAGTCTTTTGTCTTCCATCTCAACCATTTCCTTTTACAAGGAGACCAGCCATAAGTGAGCAGATACACCTCAAGTCTTGGTAATCGACACCACATTAGTTTGTATAGTGATGTATGTTCATGGAAAATGAGGGGAAAAGGAACCTTTTGCTTGCTCCATGGCTTCATAATTATGAATAAACTTGTACTTAATGGCTTTTATTACATTAAAATCAATCACCCAAAATGTTGAAGCGCTTTGGCACCATTATCACCTCCAGTTCTTATTAATACGGCACTGTAAATAGAATCAGGGCTGAACTTTAGCGCAACCCTTGTCTTCTCATCTCCCTTCCAGCCTTTTCTCATTTTAATTAGAGGGAAAACATGAAAAAAGGGGATCATATGCTTAGTTGTTACATTCGGTTGTGTTCCCAAACCTTTTTCACTTATGCATGTTAGTATGCCTTCCAGAAAATGACAGTGTGAAGCAGTTCGCCATCTGTGTGCATTTAGAAATGTATTTTTCCCCATAATGGGATTGTTTCAGGCACATTTACCATAATCATGCTTTAGATTTGCTCACATTAGCTTTCACCGATGTTTACAGCATATCTTAGGCATGGTGTGATTTCACGCACACCTGATCTTGAACAGATAGGCTTGATGCTGAGTCGTGTGCTGGACTATTTCAAGACTGAAATGCGATTGTTTTAATACCTTAATCCACCTGTCCTTGGCATTCAGGATTTTGAAGAACTCTGCTGGTTATTTCACTGGCCTCTTTTTGAACCAGGCCATTTCATTCTGACCTCCTCGGCTGATCCCTCCTTCTCCTACATCCTTTGGCGGTCATAGATGTAACAATTTATCAGCCCACTGACCTTTTTAAACAATGGCTCTTTAAGTGGACCAATCAGAATCTCCTAAATTCACAGCCCCAAAACCAAGAGTGACTTAAGAGTTTCCCTTTTGTGTCCTCCTACACACAAAATCATTATACAGCAGTGATTTGACTACTTGGTGGGAACTATATCACTCTTGACTGCTTGTTGATCTGTTAGGGTCTGGTTGTCAAATGAGAATGATGGGCACGAGCAATGACGGTTTCCCCGTGCATTGATAGCTCCCTAAGGGACAGTTAACCCTCAAATTTCTCCTGTCTGTCCTGGCTCTCCAGGTGGGCATTGAGAGTGTTTGGGGGGTGGCCAGTCAGAGATAAGAGGCTGGGGGTGATCATAATGCTTGTTGATGGTCTCGAAGATCTGTTATTTGTGATGGACCCTCATTAAGTGCATGCTGGCACATTAGGATGTAGAGGAAGTTCAAGCAGGAGAGAGTGCATTAGACACCCCCCTTCTGTCCTCTCTCTTTTCCTTATCTAATGTACTTTGCGAGGAATTGAAAGTAGGGGTCAATAATTCTTCATTTTAATTATTAACCTGGGTCCTTCTTAATTGTGCTTTTTAAAGCCTCTGTGCATGGACATGATACTTTATTGCTCTGTTAGTCCAGGCAAGCTTTGACCAGACCTCTTTTGTATAGAACTCCCTCTCTATTTCACTGGACTCTAATGCCTTGTTTTTCTTTTTTTCTCTCTCTATCTCTCTCCCTCTTTCGCTATAGTGTAGTGTATTTTTGTCTGTATAGTCAGGTTTCCCGCAGTCATGTAAAACCTGGAGGTGTTATGGATTTTTTTATTTTATTTCCTGGTCTGGAAGTGTCATAGGAATGTGTTTATTCAATATAATTTTTTTTCCAGTTATGCTCAGCTTAAAATTGCTTGAAATTATTTGTGAGTACAATTTCTGTATAATGATTTTGAACATTCGTAATCGAGTAAAACGATTGGAAAAGTAATGGAAATTCATTGTCCAAAATGTGTGGGAACCCTGTACATTACTGTTACCCTTGTGTGTGTGCTTATTTGTGTGAGTGCATCACATTCAGGCAACAGATCATTTTAATTAGAAGATGCATTGATTGACATGATGGCTGTGGGCGCAGATGCAGGGATATCCAACAAATATTGTGGTCATGGTGACCTCGTTAAAAACAAACATAAAGCATTTTTTAAAGAAAAACAAACTTTCGAAATACGTCTTAAATTATCTTTTTCCCATTTACCACAAACAAATAAAATAAATAAAAAATATTTATCTATCTATCTATCTGTCTGTCTGTCTGTCTGTCTGTCAATTATATTTAATATTTATATATTTTTCAATTGAATATGCATACTATTATGTTTATAGTATTATATTTTATATTTAAATTATGTAAGTATATTTTTGTATTTATTAAAATTAAGTGTGTGTGTGCGGTTAGATGTATTTACCTATTGGTATATGCTGTTGTGAGCATCAAGTCGAGCAGAAATTGCTTTTTAGCAGGAATGATCAGCCCAGTATAAACTTATTCCTGCTGCTGGCTGGACTCAGACATTGCCTATTATTCAGTGTGGGAATGTTTAGTTTGAAACACAAGCGTGTTATTGTTGCCACATTGATAAGAGTGCACAGACGAGCCGCTGGGGTGGCAAAAATTTAAAACACTTTCAAAACTACCAGGCTTAACCCACAACCGATAGGAAAAAGAAATCCTATTGGTTCCTGTCATTTCCTTAACGTCAAGTGGTTTTAACACAGTGTTTACAGCGTATTAATGTAACATTTAAACACTGGATCAATAAAGTCTCTGTGCCGTGGTGTTCATTTGTCAGGATCTAGAGCTGTCAAGTGACTTGTACACCTACAATTGTACAGTACAATGAACTGCACTTTTGTGCCGCCACAGCTCAGATCTACTGCTGTTGTGTGGGAGCTGAAGAGAACGATGTAATTACTGTCTCTGAATTCATATAGTGATACAAAAAATAGTATTTATCCACTCTCCTGTGCTGCTGTCCGGGCAGATGGCAGCAAGAGAAATGCGTTTGCCCAATAGACAGTGGGAGTCATGACAAGTACCTTCTTTGTTTCCTGCTTTGCAAAAAAGTACCATGGTACTACCATGTTATTTTGGACTTTTTACAGTGGTTATACAAAGTTTTTTTGAAAATACCATGGAAATGTACCATTATATTTATGATGGATGTTTATATTCATAAGTACCAGATGCATACTATATTATATGGGTAGCTGATACGTCCTGCGGTGTGACTCCATATACTCCATATGAAAAGACTATTTTAAATTAACTTAAAATCTGAAAAATGTAGATTTTAAAGAAAAGTCCATGGGCTAACTACTCATAAATATAATAATAATAATAATAATAATAATAATAATAATAATAATAATAAAAATAGAGTACTATAATATATATTAAAGTGCCATCTCATACTTTATCATGATACCACCGCAGTTGTTTTTGTAAGGGTATTACGTTTGTTTGGGTAGAAAGCATTCACTCTAACAGAAACTTAAATGTACTGTCAATGTCCTTCAATCCGACCACCCCACCTCTCCACACCCATCCACGCACAAATAAACACAAAAAGCTAATTTGTTTGCTACCTAATTTCAGAGGCCCAGGCATTGGATGTTGTGTACGATAAGTTAAGCTTTGTCAAATGGTGACATGTCTCGCAAACATGGAGCCCTTAGCAGAGCATATATAAAGAGTGCAGGCGGACAGGACTGTCAGCACATGAGGAGGAGAAGAGAAGCTTTGAAATTAGATTAGCTTGCTGCTCAGCGCTTGCACTCCTGAGCCTAATGGCAGTTGTGTCTCTACATACGACGCACAGATAGATAATAAACCTACTGTAGTACACTGCAAAGACACCTCTTATGACTACAGCAACATGCTTTATCTTAAAAACCCCATGAAATCACTTAACAAGCACAGTTTTCTTTCCTGTTTTGACAAATTTCCTGTTCAACCAGAAAGTTTGGGTGGGACGAATCGGCGGGCTTGTCACTTTTTTAAATAGCCAATAGGATTTAGTTACATTACAGCCATGAACCATAATTTGCTACTTGCTATTGCTGGACAGGGGTAGGATACATTAGGAGGAGGGGCATTCTCATTCTAGAGAGGATAAAATTTGTAATGCAGGATGAGTCATCAATATTTTTGGTCCACTTCCCTTAAGGAAAAAGACTGTTTTAGCACTGTTTTTGTCTGCTGAGTTCATTTTGTCAAGTTTTAGCAGTACTCTAGCATATATTGGCCTCTAAGCTAAAAGACATGAAGTAAAAGCCATAAAAATCCTTTTTCAAGGTATGACATGTTTGAACAGCATCAACGGACATAAGGCAGAATAAATTAAGGCGCCTAAAAGCTCTAACCTTTATGCACTTTGGACATACATGCATGCATACATACGTAATGTAACTGTTTATGACAAAAACTGCATTATTTGATGGACTAGAATGTCAGGATTACACCCGGGACTGTTTGTAGAGTAGGTGACGGATTGTGTTGGTCCAGTGCCACACACCTGCCTGCGCCTTCTTACACAAACACACATGCAAACAGTGCCGCCCGTCTGCCACGTGCATGTGTATACCGCTGAGGTGTGGACTCCTGTCAGGACCTCTTATTATATCCCAACAATCTCTCTCACCTTGGATATGCCCCCCTCCAAACCTCCATCAATCCATCCATCCCTCCCTTTCTCTCTCCCTCGGGGTGGGAGGGAGGGTGGGGTGTCAATGGCAAACTGTCCTGTACGAAAATAAATAATCAACATAAAATTGGGAAACAAAGAGCTGGAGCCCCTTAATACGCAAACACCTCCAATATGCTGATGTTTTTCTTTTGCACATTGTGTTTTCTAAATTGCCTTTGACTGCGTGCATCGGTAATGAAACTTTATGTCCTTGCGGAAAGGACAGCTAGTCCAATTCAGTTAGGCCTGGGACCATCCTCCCATGCTGGCTTTTGCACGACTTTTTTTAATACCTTGGCTTGTGAATAAATGAAGCCAGGGTGTGGGTTTTTTTTCCCCCATATTTGTGTAAATTGCTTTAAAAGCATTTTATCATGTCATAAAAAAGTGCAATTGATCCAGAGTGCTTGGCCCATTGGACAGCTGTGTATTTTGTTAATGGCCACTTTGCTCCAAGCGGCTTATTAAAAAATTTATATATAAATGCTAAAATTGCATAAATTATTTAAACACAAAGTAAGCATTTTTTGTTTTGGTCTGGGGGGCATTGAAGAGGAGATTGAGTTTAGTAAAGCATCCCCTGATATCAAGTCATATTCTTGTTCTGATGCATATATACTGCAAGTATAAGGACTGGCGTAGAGATGCGCAAACAGTATGCGCAAACACGCACTCGCATGCAGAGGCGTAGAAAAAAGTATATATTTTTTGATGACTTACTTTCAGCAACTATGGAATGTAACTCATATCCTGGTTGATTGTACTTTCGAGTTTTATGATTTTTTTCATTGATTTGTTTCCCCGGCGCAGCTGCCGACCTCTATTGAGGGACGAACGTAATCAGCACTGACGCAAATTAGATGGTTATTCGTTTCGAAAATTGACAGAAAAACAATAAAAAAGATGAAATGCTCCCAAATCAATAGATATAATGAAATTCAAATAATCCGAGAGATGAGGTCTCCATGGCAACTGATAATGTGGAAAAGAAAACAATTTAATAAAGGACAGACACGCTTTGAAAACAGATTGGGGGTAGCTATATAGCTGTGAGAGGGGAGCAGATGAGAGGAGGGCAGGAAGGGAGGTGGGGTGGAACAGGAGCGAGAAAGAGAGAGAGAGAGAGAGAGAGAGAGAGAGAGAGAGAGAGAGATGGAAAAAAGGAGGACGGATGTTTGTGGCAGCTGAACCGGCAGGTCCGTCGCTTGTTTCCCCCGTGTGAAGGATCTGTGTCTATCCCAAGGACGCCGCAATAATTAGAAAAGCTTTCATGCCAGAAAGTGCAGATTCAGGTTTTAATACACAAAATTATTTCAGGGGCAGTGAATCGTAAAGCCATTTGTTGGTGACCTTCCTGAGGGGCCCCCATGGTATGGGGCAAGATGGAGGCAGCGTGGCAGGGCATGCTGAGTTATGGCATATTTGTGTTTTTATAGCTGCTGAGGGAATGGAGATGGGAGGAGGGCAGGGGGGCTGTTAGAATGAGGGGGGCGTGGGACTTGGATGGGGCAGAGTGTTTGTGTTTCTGTAGGCCAAGGGTTGATGATGCTGGAAAGAGAGAGAGAAGAACTAAAGACTTGCAGATCTGGCTGTATTTACAGATCAGTTGTCAGAAAAGCCATTTAGAAAGAATGCGTGCGTCCCAGCACAATTACAGCCAACGTGCCTATTAGAAAGTAAAAGATGACAAGTGTCATGATCTGAGGTCTTCGGTTAAGTGTAAACTGTATTTAAAAGTGATTTTTAATGAACACATGAAGGCGATACTTAACTGTTACTTTTTAAAATAATAGACATTTTAAAGGTGGATTGTGTCGTGTCTGTGCCAATAGCATCTCCAAAAGGACCTGCAAATCCATACTGACAGTTTTCTAACAGGTTTTAGGAACACTCCACATGTCTTCTATTGGTCGGAATATTCTTGCCCTAACCTCATGCCATTGGTTGAGCCAGTGTCAAACTGATTTTATGAAAATTACGAGACTGTGGCAACATTTTTGCTAAATTATATCTTGTTGATCCCTTCACTTATCTAGTCAGTTCCAAAGTTAAATGTCCACTGTGTGGCGCTAAAAGCAACTTTATTTTGTAGGTTAATGTTCTGTCAAGATTTATATTAACAACGCCTTCCACCTGACCCTAAACCCTAAAATTGGCATAAAAGGCAAATGTGAAAAACTGCTGAAGCAAAAGCATCATTTTGTTGTGCTTCTTCGACACTTTCAACACTTGATGCCGTTTCGGCAGTTAAGCTACCACACAATTTAATCACACCAAAACAAGCTTGTAAATGTAGTTGGTTATGTAATGTGACTATTAAAATGTATTGCTTTACAAGCTGTGCTCTGCAGTATGTGTTTTGATGTCACAAGATAGCACTGTGTGATTAACGGAGCGAAAAATAAGTGTTTTTGAACTGGTAACCTGCCCTTTCACTCGTCATTTGTGAAAGTGAATAAAAGTAATTGTAGCGCCTCTAGTGTTCATTTCACCAGTAATATGCCACAAACCACGTAAAAATGATTTCACAAAACGTAGGTATATTAACGTGATTCTTTGAGACCAGGTTTATCAATGTTGCTTTTTTCAGGCTGGCCGTAATATTCAAACAAACAGAGTAATGTTTTGATAGCTTTTGGGGGGATTTAATCTACAAATGGCTTACTGTACTGTATAGTTATTTCTTCACTGTAAACTTGTATATCAGAAAGGATATTAACATACACAAATTGCTAAGTTTTAAGATTCATTTAAGATTAAGTGTTTTATTGTCAAAATTGGCTGCACAGTACTGTATCAAAACTGTCTTCACCTTTACATTACAGATCATTTTAGCTCTGTGAAAAAAAGTGCCAGAAACTCATTAAACCTGTCTCAGTCAGTGGTTTGTTTGAGATATTGCTTTTATTTCACTGTTTGTTTAATTCCTCTCAAACACTGTCAGTTTGCTTTCATGCTAACACTATTAACAGTTGGTCCAGGATAACATGTCCGGCTACACTAGCCCCTCTTATCCTGTTCAGAGATATAAGCAAATTAAGCCTCCTCCAGCTAATACTGTAATATCCTTATGAGCGTCACGCTAAATAGAGAACCAAAGTTTGCTTCCATTAACACACAGGAATGGTATTAACCCAGAGGAAAATTGTGTTGCTTAGACATTACTCTTTTATACCTTAAAGGAGTTCTTAGAATAAACTTCTGCCTATACACTTTCTGAAAAGTTTCTCCTCAAAATTTTGCATCTTTGTAAATTTGAGCACCGTTTGAGAGATTTTTTAGATATCTCAGCAGGAGTATTAGGCAAAAGTCTCTATTTGCTCTCCAATTCTTTCCTATGGATTGTCCTTTTGTAAATGTAATATCAGTGGACATGTTTCCATATTCAGCAGGTCAACGCTTTTTTGGCTTTGATCAATCAATCAATGTATGCATGAATAAATTGAGAGGCAACGCATGCTACTCTTCTTCGCATGGAGGAGGGTACGAGCATCCCTAACACACATGCATGACCACACACACACGCACAAAGCTACACCGCTCATCCTCTCATTTGTGACCAGGAGCAGATCCCTGCTCTCATTCCACATTATATCCCCTGTTCCGTTGACACACCTCGTATTTGAAGAAAGATTGTTTTTTAGCTCACCCTTGCTATAATGTACAGTTTGAGGCTATCCGGCTCGTGATATTAATTTGAGGCTTCGTCTCAAATTCTTCTGTCTGAGGGACTCATCTCAGATAGTGAGTGAGAGAGAGATATGGGGGCGGTCATCAGAATTGACAGAGGGTCCGGGTGGGCAACGGCTCCAGCTTTAATACTCCAATGTGAAAAGGGCCCCACAAGTAGGAGCGAAACTTGAAATTCCCCACTGAAGAATAGCCCAAAGCTGACAAATCTGGCAGAGTTGTGTCAAATACTCTCTCATTTCTTTCTTTTAATTTATTTATGTTTTTCTCTAATAAATCTGACAAAAGTGGAATAGAGGTGGAGAGTTAACGCTTAATTCCCAAAAGTAGTTGCAAAAATAATGATTGTTCCAAAATGTCATGAGTCAGACAGACAGATAGCCACGCCCCATACTTACACCACTGGTTGAGCCTCTGTTGCCGTGTCGGGCTGTTAGGGATGCTCAAACAACCAGAGCAATGTCGAAAGCACCACAGTGTTTAAAGTTTTCAGGGATATCAACCTATGAATGTCTCACTTATAGGTGTCTCTGTCTACATATTACGGTGTTTAACACCAAATAAATGTACACGCTTCCGATTTAAATGTGACACTGTGGCGCCTGGTTTCAATAGAGTGGCACGTTGTTACTGTCAGCTGCAGGCAATCTCTCTCTCTCTCTCTCTCTCTCTCTCTCTCTCTCTCCCTCTCCCCACTACTCACTTAACGGCATGAGCTCACAGTGACTTCCAGGAGAGCGGCTGACCAGTCTAGCTTTCCTCTGCTCACTCAGCCTTGTATCACAGGATATCGACTTCAAACAAGTGGCCCTTTTTCTTTCTCTTGCCCTCTATCGTTCTCTCTCTCCTGGGCCTGTTTATCCACAGTGACTGTGGGGAGGAGAGGGTGTTGAAGGACCCCTACTGGTAAAGTGGGTAAACACGCACAGCCCTGACATCTGTGCTGTGAGAGAGAGGGAGAGTGAGGGAGTCAGAGAGGGAGAAGGGTAGAGTGAGAGAGGGCGAGTGCAGCCCAGCTGTAAAGGCGCACAGGGAGAGCAGAGAAAAATGCCTTGCTTTGTGGAGAGAATCCCTCCAAAGCAGCAGGGAGAGGTGAGACAGGGAGAGGAGGGCTGTCTCCTGCCAGGTAAGACCTGCGCCACACACACATGGACACACACAAACACACACAGTCAGAGATGCTGGTGGCTTGAGCATGTTGTGGAGTGGGGTGGGTGTGAGGGTGTAGAATGACAAAGACACTCATTACTTTCACTGTGTGTTTTGGTAAAGTAAAACCTCACTGATGTTATGACTGAGTGCAAATATGAGGTTAAGGAGTAAGTTTTTATTTTTGATGTGTTTGTTGAAACCCTATGTTTATTTTAAATTATTTAAGTCACTTAATTTATTTAGACTGTTTGAACAGTATTATATCCTTTAAAATGCAATTTTATTAATTATTTTACTGCTTTTAGAATTGTACTTTATTAAATTGTTTCACTTGTTTATCAACTTATTTACTTTATTCATTTAGATTGTGCAGTATAACATCCTTAAAAACAATAAATATGATTTTTATTTTAGTCATACTGACTTTTGCAAATATTTTTTTTTTTAAGTTCAAAATTTAAGTTAAGTTTAAAATCATAGATTGTTTGTGTAGTAATAATTTTTTTTAATTATGCATTTTTTTATTTAGTATTACAGCTTTCTATCTTAGAATTTCTATCTATTTTTTACATTATTTGTTTTCTTAATTTATTTATATTGTTTGCATAGTATTAACCCATTAAAAACAAGAATTATGCCATTTTCTTTAGTTTTATAGTTTTAAGAATGTAAACAAAAACAAAACAAAATCATAAAATGATATATTAAATTTAATGCATTTATTTAGTCTGTTTGCATAGTAGTAAATCCTTAAAAACAACAACAAATTTTTTTTTTTAGTTGTCCAGCCATTGTGCTTGTTCCACAGGTGTGACATATTTAAAGTTCTTAATTTATTATTTCCTAAAATCATTCTAATGTTCTTAAATTATTCTAATTCAAATGTTCTCCTGTAATTTTTGTTTATATTAAATGTGGATTAGTCAGCGTGTACTTTTTCTATCAAATTATTGTTCTTAATTACATGCAAGGCCTCAGCTAGCGATTGCACAGAATTTCTCAGTTACATGACAAGTGCTATTATTTGCCCAGCTAAGCGAGTGACTGCTATTATTGAGTGAGCTCTCACATGCTTGTTTAGATATAGATGTTCTGAAGAATCTCTGTCAACTGGAAGATTTTCCACAAAGCTTCTGTTCTGGAATTCAATTATATCTTCTCCTTTTTGTTAAATAAATACAGTGTCTTAAAAATCTAAACACACATTTGCATGGAGCTTAGTGCTTTGCCAAGCATGCAGTTTGCTGAATTGGGCCCAGTGCAGGCCTGAAAATGAAGGCAGACTGAAACGGTAGTTTGTTGATTTGTTTCTATAGCTGATAAAATTGAGCCCTCCATGAAAGGTGAGGTCACAATTGAATTTGGCTTGCGTTTCCGTGGTGATCTGGCAATGGTTCCGATGTCCCAGCGGATTTATTTGTTTGTTTGTGCGGTAGCGTGTGCGTGTTTCTGTGCATAAACACGAGCACAGGACATTTTACTGAGCAGATATTTCCCCTCTGTTTTCATGGTGGAAGATTTATGACTGAATTGTTGAGTACATGTTAACTGTAACTGTTGATTTATAGAGATACTTAGAGTAAGTGAGGGTGCACCAACTAAGAGGGGCAGAAAAAGATATAGGCCTTTTAAGTTAATGTAGAAATAGGGCCTTTTTAAGTAATAATTGTGATTACTGGGTGGGGTAGGGAGAGATGTGCGGGCGTTCAGCCAGAGGAGAGGTATATTTCAAGACGCTGTCTTCAAATATATCAGATAATAAGGACTGGACTAGTGTGGGTTTTGATAGTTTATGAAGATTTTAATTAGAAGTTTAATTAGAAGTTTGCACTTTCTCAAGGCATGACATGATACGAGCCTTATCACCAAAACAAGTATAGCTTTATGCAGGTATCCTGCATGTAAAAACGCATGTAATTTTAAAGGCACCAGCTACTTTATTCATTCATATCTTCTCTTTCCTGGGAATATTCAGTAGCATTCAATGAGATTTAAAGATGCGTGCTCCCCTGAATGTGATAGTCCTCCATCTCAACATGTGGATAAAACTTTTCCTTGGAGGAATACTTTTCCTTTTTTAACTACGTTTAAAGCTGAATGAAATGTTTCCCTAGTTTGCATGCGGAAGACTTTATTTCTTAGCAGGGATTTAAACCCACTCAATCCCCCTATAAATACAACCTTTTCCAGCAGCACACCGGCCGTAGCTCATCTAACTAAACTCATATTGCAAAGAGATCTTTGTTTTAGTTCAATCAAATACATCAAGTTGACAGCTGCCTCTTTCAGATCTCTTTTCACACCATCTTTAAGTAGGGACACCCTCATCAAAGATTTTGTTTTTCCTCAAGCATGGTTAGTTAGAGACTGCCAGTCTAAATGAGAATGGAATTGTGTGTTATTTGAGCTTTGCTCTAATGCTGGTGTCACTTGTTGATGTTCAGATTCTCTGTTCCTTTAAAGGACCTGAAAAAGACCCTTTTTGGCATTTACTGTATTTTCAGGGATAGACATACATACAGATCGACCTAAAGATATACAGTGGCTCAAAAAGTGCCATTTGGACCCGTTTATACACTTAAGTCACAGTTAAAAATAAATACATTTAGTTGCATTAAATAACAAAGTTTCAAACCAAGTAGCTTTTGCAATTTTGTATTTATTTATTTATATATTTTTAGAAATAACTTTTTTCAGCCATTTTTGCAATGCCTTTTAAACAACTGGTATCATGGTAATGTATGAAATAAGGTTTTTGTGCAATTCCATAAGGCCTGCACCCCTGAGTCTTCTCTTTACTGTTATACATGAAACTGGTGTTTAGCGGGTAGAATTCAATGAAGCTGTCAGCTGAGGACATGTGAGGCATCTATTTCTCAAACTAGAGTCTCTGATGTACTTATCCTCTTGTTTAGTTGTACATCGTCCTCATCTCTTTATGTCCTTGTTAGAGCAAGTTGACCTTTGTCTTTGAAGACTGTAGTGTACACCTTTGTATGAAATCTTCAGTTTTTTGGCAATTTCAAGTATTGTATAGCCTTCATTCATCAAAATGATTGACTGATGGGTTTCTAGAGAAAGTGGTTTCTTTTTTTGTAATTTTTGACCTAATATTGACCTTAAGACATGCCAGTCTATTACATACAGTGGCAACTCAAAACAAATTTTGCCACTTTGGTGAATTAAAATACCAATTTCCTTCCGAAACAGAAAAATCTGTACATTATTACAAACTTTTGGCCGACAGTGTATATATATATATATATATATATATATATATATATATATATATATGTCCAGTCCCTCTTGCAGTAAAGCACCCCCACAACATGATCCTGCCACCCCCATGCTTCACGGTTGGGATGGTGTTCTTCGGCTGGCAAGCCTCACCCTTTTTCTTCCAAACTTAATGATGGTAATTATGGCCAAACAGTTAAATAAAATTGTAATTAGACCAGAGGACATTTCACAAAAAAGTAAGATCTTTGTCCCCATGTGCACTTGCAAACTGTAGTCTGACTTTATTATGGTGGTTTTGGAGCAGTGGCTTCTTTCTTGCTAGGCAGCCTTTTTTAGGTTTTGTCGATATAAGACTCGTTTTACTGTGAATATAGATACTTGTTTACCTGCATCATCATAAAGTACATTGCTGTTGTTCTGGGATTTATTTGCACTTTTCGCACCAAATTACATACATTTCTAAGAGACAGAATGCGTCACCTTCCTGAGCAGTATGATGGCTGCGTTGTCCATGGTGTGTATACTTGCGTACTATTGTTTGAACAGATGAACTTGGCACCTTCAGGCATTTGGAAATTGTTCCCAAGGATGAACCAGACTTGTGGAGGTCCACAATTATTTTTCTGAAGTCTTGGCTGATTTCCTTTGAATTTCCCATGATGTCAAGCAAAGAGGCACAGAGTTTGAAGGTAGGCCTTAAAGTACATCCACAGGTACACTTCCAATTCAGTACACTTCAAAAGCTGACTGGCTAATTGGATAAAGGCTTGACATCATTTTATGGAATATTCCAAGCTGCTTAAAGGAACAGTTAACTTAGGGTATGTAAACTTCTGACCCACTGCAATTGTGATATAGTCAATTAAAAGTTAAACAATCTGTCTGAAAGCAATTGTTGGAAAAAATGACTTGTGTCATGCACAAAGTAGATGTCCTAAACAACTTGCCAAAATCATAGTTTCTGATATTAAATCTGTGGAGTAGTTAAAACAAAGAGTTTTAATGACTTCAATGACTTCATGTAAACTTCTGACTTAATGTATTTATGCAGTACTGTGCAAAAGTCTTAGGCTCATAAGATGTTTCACAAAAGCATTTTTCTTAAGATGGTTATTTATATCTTCAGCTTTAGTGTCTCAGTAGGAAATATAAATGTTATACTCCCAAATATTACTTTTGCAAATAGAAAAGATTAGAATAGAAGAAGAGGGAGCCCTGCAACTGATGTCATGGCCCCCACAAAGCGCCCCAATGAACATTGTGTCAGTCTGAGATTATACAAAGAGACAGAATCAGTTGAGACAGCCTAAATAGAAGAACTGTGGTGAATTCTCCAAGAAGCTTTGAATATCCTATCTGCCAACAACCATGAACAACTGTGTCCAGGTGTACCTAGGAGAATTGGTGCTGTTTTAAAGGCAAAGGTGGTCACACCAAATAATGATTTAGCTGTTTTATTTTTACTGGACTTTATATGATATTAATTGATAAATGAAAACTATTTCTGTCATTATATTTGAAGACATCCTCATTATCCAACATTTTTCACAAGTGCCTAAAACAACCTAAGAATTTTGCACAGTACTGGTGCAGGCCCTATTTCCAGCAGCCATCACTCCAACAACTTATCCTTGAATAATCATGCTAAATTGCTAATTTGGTACTAGAAAATCACTTGTCATTATATCAAACACTGCTGAAAGCTATTTGGTTAATTAAGTGAAGCTTAACATTGTCTTTGTGTTTATTTTTGAGTAGTCTGGCATGTCATAAGTAAATATTAGGTAGAAAATTGCAAAAAAAGACACAGATTTCTCTCGAAATTCATCAGTCAATTGTTATTTTGCTATACAATGCTTGAAATTGCCAAAAAAAACCTGAAGATTTCATACAAAGGTTTACACAATAGTCTTCAAAGACAAAGGACAACTGGCTCTAATAAGGACAGAAAGAGATTTAGAAGGCCTGGATACAACTAAAGAAGAGGATAAGTACATCAGAGCCTAAAATTTGAGAAATAGACACCTCACATGTCCTCAGCTGACAGCTTCATTGAATTCTACCCGCTCAACTCCAGTTTCATGTAAAACAGTAAAGAGAAGACTCAGGGGTGCAGGCCTAATAGGAAGAATTGCAAAGAAAAAGCAACTTTTGAAAGGTTAGAGTGTGCAAAGAAACACAGTCATTGGACAACAGATCATTGGAAAAGAGTGTTATGGATCTTAACCCCATTAAGGTTTTGTGGGATCAGCTAGACTGTAAGGTGTGTGTGAGAATTGCCCGACAAGACAGCCACAGCTTTGGCAAGTGCTACAGGAAGTGTGGGGTGAAATGTCACCTGTCTATCTGGACAAACTGACAGCTAGAATGTCAAGGAACTGCAAAGCTGTCATTGCTGCACGTGGAGGAATTTTGATGAGAACTCTTTTAGTAGTTTAGACAGTAGTCTAATTGTAATTGTAATTTTGAATGTTATTAATGTTCTGACTATACATTGGGATCAGTTGTATGCCACTTTGGTGAATATATATATATATATACACACACTCACACACACACACACACACACACACACACAGATAGATAGATAGATAGACAGACAGACAGACAGACAGACAGACAGACAGGCAGACTTTATTTTAAAGTGTGACTTAAGTGTCTAAATACTTTTTTAGGCCACTCTATTGCTGAAAAGTTCACGTTATACCCACAGAAATGCCTTGTGTCCATGTGATATTATAGAGGGTCTAAAAGTTTCAACATCATAGTGACAGTAGAACGCTTAGAAGCAGATGATCTAAAAGCTTGTGAAATTAATGGGATTTGTGTTGGAGAGGTTGGTGTATGGAGCTGGGTGGGATAAATGTGTGATAGCGGAGTGCGATCTGATCTCAGTTCTGGGGTGGAGGAGACAGAATCTCTCTCAGGGCCCTTGTTCGGCTGTGATCCGCCTGCTGCTACCTTCTGTTCTCCACCGTTAGTCCCAGCGGCTTCTCACAACTGACATGCACAACTCCTCATTGGGCTTGAAGCCCTCTGATGTCTCACCCTCCCCTCCGTACCATCTTCTTCTGGTGCTTTGCATTTTGTTATATTTGTGGAAAAGCCCAGCGCTGAGCAAGAGTGGTCGGTGGTAGTCCCCTCTCTCTCCTTCTCTCCTGTTCCCTCCATCCTTCCAGTTCTCTGTTTGATCTCGCTATCGTCTGCTTTATCGTCTCCTGTCTGATCAGCACCTGAGAGCCAACACTTTAAGAGGATGCCATTTGAAGAAATGGGTAACGGCAAGCCATCGACTCTGATAAACAAAATGAAAACAAAAGCCAACAGCAATGGATTGATAAAAGGCCATCAATGGAGGGGCTTGTTTTATACCTACTTGTTACAACATCCATCCACACACATTAGCTCTGTTGTAAAACCTACTTGGCAACATACTATCTACAAAGTCAGCTGTCTTCTGAGGCGGCATCGTAACCTGCATGGAACCTCATTAGTGGCCAATTCTGAAAGCTCATCATATGAAATTGCACACCTAACAAATAGGTTTCCTCACATGGAAATTGTGCTTAGTTAACATGTTGCTTAGCTAATGCCACTACACTTTAAACTATAATAGACATAAATATTGGGTAAAATAATCCTTCTCACAATTTTTTTTTTATCAACCCATCTTTAATGAAAGTGTACAACTATAGTTACAGTAGTAGTTAAGGATTATTCCACACAGTGGCAAGACAGCTGAAGGCCTCCACATGCCCAGTGTTAATATTAGTTTGGTTGAAGAGAGTCCATAAGCTGATCAGTGGGGAGAGCAGCTCGGTTTGCCTCAGGCCGTGCCAGGCCCTGCGTTTGGCTCTCACTCAGAGGATTGATGTCTGGAAGTCAGTGGGGGCTCCACTGTACCTTTATTACTCATCAGCTGGGTACCAAACTAATTTGATAAAGCACCACTTAATACACCAAACACACACACACACTGTGAAAGTGGCTGGCACGCCATCAAGTATGTCACGCTGCCCAGCAAAAGGCCGGCACGTCACTTAAAGTCAACATGAAATGCCAATCGTAACCCATTATGCTTCCGTAATGTGATGAATTACTGCTATCTATCTGTCTATCTATCTATCTATCTATCGATCTATCGATCTATCGATCTATCTATCTGTCGATCTATCTGTCGGTCTGCCTGTCTGTCTGCCTGCCTGCCTGTCTGTCTGTTTATCTATCTCTCTATCTATAAATGTATATATAAATACAGGAAGTCCCTATATGATCTGGAATCAAACTCAAATTTCCAACATGAACACCACAGTTCAACATGTTCTAAACACTAAGCCATGGTTCTGACATACAAAATGGCTATTTCTGTGACAAAATGATTGGAATATAGATTGCTATAGTGAGATGTTGGGTATTGTAATAGAGATAATACAGAGAGGAAAAGAGAGGGGTAGAAAAAGGAAGCGGTAGGTTTGGTAATTACTAACTGTGTGGAGGACAGTGTGTGAGCATGTGTGTAGGCCCTGGTGCTCTGATAATGAAGGGTTACTGTTGCAGATCTGACAGTGTTAATCTCCCCATCGTCCTAGCTTGGTATTTACCCTGCTGGGGAGAGAGCGGCAAGCCCACCTGACAACACAGTTTACCCACAGCCAGACACCTCAGCTCACACACACCTCGCATACACACTGCACCGTGACCAGTTTTTAGTGCCCATCCTTATCACAGAGACAAACCACAACATGGACTTAAAAATGAAAATTATGTAATTGCAAGGCCGTAACCATGTCTTGAACATTTTTTTTTTTTTTTTTTTTTGTCCCAATAGAATCTTTATACACAATATTTTCTTCAAGAATCCTAACCCTGCACTCTTCCATACAAAAACAGTTCATATTGACCACTGCTGTCAAGGTCCAAAGAGAAAAGAAAAAAAAAATATAAAAATAGAAGATAAGTAGTCCATACAGCACAAAGCTGTTGTAAGGCCCCAGAGAGCTTGGAATATAGTGCACTTTTCAAATGAACTACTGTTATGATGTCTTTATACTGAACATTTAATAGTGCTTTATAGTATTTGTCATTTTTGAAGCTCAATATAAGCTATTATTGTATGGAATAGAGCTGCTAAAAATATCTATTTTTATGTTCCAAGAAAACCCCCAACATATGGGTAATGAAAAACTTAAGGGTGAGTAAATGAGTGTGTAGAAGTCCATTTTTTGTTGAACTACTCCTTTAACTGGAGGCTCTTTCTGAGCACAAACCTGACAAGACATACTCAAAATAAAATTGTCTATTTTAAAAGAAGACTCTTAGGAGATGATGTACAAAATTCAGAATTAATTAAAGACATAAATAAATTATTTAGGAAAACTTAAATTTATTTTAAATTATGGCCTACAATTATTTGCATTAAGAATATATAACACTGCCCTTGCCAAAACCTAAAAGCTCAATAGAAGCCACTAGTCACAGGTATAATGTTCTAGTTCTAATCTGGGTGATAACCCTCTACTTTGCTTGCTTTTTTATAGATAATTGTCTTAAACAATGTCAAGAGAATTTTCTAAAAAGCTGCTTCAAAAGCCTATTCATTCAATATCTTTATATTTTAAACACATTCGCTCTTTGTCTTAAGCCTGATTCACTGAATGTTTTCACATTCACAATTATGAATGACATCCAAATTGCATACTGTATATGACATTTTAAATTCAAAAAGGCGAATTTTGCCAAATGGGGAATACTTGGCACCCTTGAAAATTAATGTTGGTTGGTACAACATTTCAATCATAAAACAGTGGGTAAACATTGCATGTTTAGTTAGATACTTATGCGTGGCTCTGAAGGTGCTGAAATAATCCACGAGATTCCCGCTTAGCTTTTTAAACTTGAGTCCCACATTTATCGATTTGATTGGCCCATATGAAATTGACGAGCATTTTCAAAATAACACTTTTTTAAACCATTGTGTTATTCCTGCAACAGCTTAATGACAATTTGACAGCAGTGCATATTGAACTGCAGCAGAACAGCAACAAGGATATCAATTATTTGGGGGGGGGTCTGGTCATATCTGATTATTGTATATTGTGGTTTCGGACCTCTGTCATTGTTTACTCTCCCTGATGTCTAAATATCAAAATATCTCCATTTGTGTTCCACTCAAAAAGTAAGTCATATGGGTTTGAAAATGACATCAGGGTGAATAAATGATGACAGAATTTTCGTTTTTGGGTGAACTGCAGTATCCCTTTAAGTCTTTCTCTTTCATCTTTTCTTTCCCCATTTGAAGTTTATGAAGAACTGTTTAAGCATTACAGAGGTGCAGACTGAGGAATATGAATATGCATCGCGCCATATGGCTCCACTTGTGCTGGGACTAGATGTGTCCAGAAGGTAGAACCATATTAATGTATTATTCTTCCCTCAAATGATCTCATATTGCATGTGTGTGCATGGGCCAATGATGTGGCCCCATAGTTTGCCATTGTGGATGAGTGGAAATCAGATAATGGCAGCCGTGATTGTGTTTTTTTGGAGTTCAAATGCAAAAACCATGACACAAGCGTGATTGAAAGGGATATTTTTGACACGTTAGGATGCGCACAGGAAGTAACCTTCTCTAAAGCCTTAATTTTTAGATGCATGACAGACCTGAATATTCATCAAATATGCTTTAATAATTGATAACAGCAATCTGTTACGGTAATTAATCAGATTTGCACTTCAACAGAGTATCCGTTTGCACTTTAAAATAATAATAAGTTGAATACTAATGCAGGTAAGATGCAAAATTACGACCTGTGCATGGCTGAAGCTCGAAATGCATTTGTGCTATTTTTAGTGTGTTCGAAAAACAACGGCGTGTTAATGATATTGCCCTCACTGCTCGTTTGGAGACTGTCATCAATGTCTGTGATCATTTGTGCGTGTTCATTTTGTTGTGCAGTGAGCTGTTGTGCTGTTTACTTGTGTAGCTTCCGTTTGAGGGTACAGCACATCTAAAAAATCAGGAAACCAGACTGTTTTAGAGTAGAATATGCAAGAAGCTGATGTGGTTTTATCAAAAGCATATTCTTTGTTTGAGTCAGTGTGCAAGACTTCCTTTTGTGTACTTCAACTAAAATAGCATACACACACACACACACACACACACACACACACAAACTCACCTTTAGTAGAGCTGCTTTCTACTATCTCATGATGATTTAAAAAAGAACAGGCACAGTTTTTTTTTTTTTTTTTGAAAGACTATCCGGTTTGTATGTTTGCAGATCTAAGTTTGCAGGTTTTGCAAAAACTGGTAAAAGCATCTTTGCTAATCACTTTTATATTTGTAGGTATATAATGGCATGGCATGCAAGAAAGCATCAACATGCAATACATATCATCCATTGGTATATATTATAATATCATACACCATTTATATTTGCTAAGAATAAACCTTTACATTAAAACTTTTTTAAAGTGTCAAGTGTGCCCAAACTTTTGACTGTAAGTGTACTGTAACTATATGACTGCATTTGTATAAAATGCTCATACTGTATATCCCACTGTGGCAGGGCGGAGGGCGGGGCCGGGTCGTGATACTACACACCGGTCCAGTATTAGGCTAATTATGCCTCCGTGAGGTTTAAAGGCTGACTGCAGAGGGCCGCGCGGGAGAGAGAGAGATCGTTAGCGGACATGTCCGTCATGTGTGTGTTTGTGTTGTCTTTTAAGTTGATCATTAAAACTATTATTTATATTATCAAGGCTCCTCCTTTCCATTGAATGCGTTACACTGGTGCCGAAACCCAGGAAGGAGGAGGGATGCGCCTTAGTAGAGTTCTCGCCACTACTGTCCACCCCAACGGAGCAGCCGCGGCCATCTGCCGGGGGACGAGGAGCCCAGCCGCCTGAACGAGGACGATGGCCGCCGACCGCGTGGGGAGAAGGGGCTCCTAGCCGACCGCCTGGAGCAGTCAGGGCCGCTGCCAAGGGCGCAGGAGTTGCCTACCGGCCGCTGAAACGCGGCGGGGTTGGAGACCGCCGACCGCGAGCGGGGAGGGGCTCACTGGCGACCGCCTGGAGCGAGAGGACCGCTGCCAGGGGCGGGGGAGACCCCTTCTGTTCCCCGAGAACGCGGCGGGGTGTTCCGTCCGCCATGGGCTGGAGCACTGCCTCGGATCTGCCCGGAGAGCCGCGGCTGTCATCCGATAAAGGGTGGAGGAGTGGCCGAGGAACAAGCTGCGGCGTATCGGAGAACTGGCAAGTAAGAATTTATTTATTTTTTCATCTCTCTCTCCTCTCTCTCTCTCACTGTCGCTCTGCGTTGGCCTTTATCCTCTTTTAAATTTTACAGTTGTTTGGGAGGTACTACACTGTTACAGGAAGTACCCCCCATTTTAATTATTTCTGTTTCCCTCCCCTTGTCCCCTCCCTCGTCCAGGTAGATGGGGATGACCTGCCGGCAGACAGCGCAGAAGGCGCGCCCTCCCCCAGGGAAAGGGGGGGGGGGGTGTACGTCAGGCCGGGGGCTCCCCAGCCTGAGAGAACGAGGGAGGAATATGGCAGGGCGGAGGGCGGGGCCAGGTCGTGATACTACACACCGGTCCCGTATTAGGCTAATTATGCGGGGAGGGCCGTGCGGGAGAGAGAGATCGTTAGCGGACATGTCCGTCATGTGTGTGTTTGTGTTGTCTTTTAAGTTGATCATTAAAACTATTATTTATATTGAAAAGCCGGTTCTCGCCGCCTCCTTTCCATTGATCCCTTTACACCCACATATCAAGCTTTATGTCTGTCAAAAGGGGATTAAAATATTTTAGTCTTTTCAAATGACCACTCTTCACTTGAGCCATCTTTACTCTGCAAATTTGGCCCAGAAGCTGCATCTGAAGTGGAAAATAGGTGTATTTACACAGACTACTGCTCAGACATAAGTGCATTTACGCAGCAGTTACAAATGCATAAATAATGTTATGAGATTAATGTTTTAAATATACATTCATGAATATAGAAATGTGACGAATGAAAATATGAAGTTACTTTTAAATATGAAAATACATTATGTAATATATGCTGTATCATAACAACAACGAAGTTTAAGGCTACTCTGATGCTACATTTCATTTACACAGAACCAAAGCAGCATCAGAACTGCCTTTGAGGCTAAGCGCTGAGGTGGGTCAGAACAGGCGTAATTTAGTCTGGCTTTTGCGTCTTTAGATAAAGCCCAGATTATGACTTCAGCTTGCTTTTACAAATTATTGTTGTAGAAGGGCAATTGGAGGAATCCAAAAATCTTTAGGCAGGTACCTGAACCTGAAGAAGTTAAGGGGGCACCTGCAAATTGTTCCTGTGTACATAAAATGTTGAAAAAAAAGTCAGAGTCTGTGAAGCAGAGCAAATGTTTTAATAGTGGCCGAGGATCCAAGCTGTCAGCTAGGCTTCCTTTCTGGAAATATAGTTTTTTGACTTAACGTCACCTCCTTTTCTCGTTCGAAGGAGATGTGCGCCAGTGTACGATAAAACGTAAGCAGAATCCAAGGAAATTGCTTCAAAAACATTTCATGTGTCTGAGATCCAGTATCTGAAAAAACTGTTTTAAATGAAAAAAAAAAGCGCTACTTGCAAGCACTTTTTCTAGCAAAAGCCACACTTTTACCCGAGACACACAGCCAGTCAAACAGCACTGTGCTGCGTGGCAAAGTGTCTTAAATGCCATCAAGATGTCTTAAGATTCTTTTTACAGAAGTGCCACGACTCATTTCTCTTTAAAGAAATTCACATGCTGGTGAGAGAGGGCATCTCTAAACATCGAAACAAGTTGCTTTTTTGGTTTCACTCAGGTTATCTGAGAGGGCTCCCCTTGATGGACGGCAGGTGGAGGTTTCTGCACTCTTAATTGATAACTAATCGAGCGCCGTGTGCTGTGTTTCCCCAGGAGGATGGCCCTAATGGTGGCTTAGCTTACTCAGCAGCACAGTTCCAGAACTACTAAATTAAATATATCCCCACAGATAATGACTCTGAGTGACAATCTCTGGTCTGGGTGGCTCCAGTGGCCACCAACCTCTCTTTGTTGTGCCCTCGTGCTGGAAGAGTAGCCCACCCCCTTTTTCCCTCCCCTTCTTCGTCAGTTGGCCTCCCCAATGCCCCTCGACTAATCACAGATCCTCGTGACAAAAATACATCTGAAGCAGTTAATCTGTGGAGATATCAGCTCAAGTGCCCTTCAGTGTTACTGGGAGAGTGTTACTGAGTGTTACTGCATTGCCTTGTTTCCTGTTGAATTCTTCCTTCACTGCTGGCACACGGGTGCCTGGGCCCTGGCCCTCAAATCATGCCAGCTCAGTCATTTAAACCTGTGTGTCAGGGCATGCTTCAATGAAACTTCCCACCAAATTTCATGTTCTTTCAAATAATAAAAAATATATATGTATATAGTGCTCCAGACTAAAAAAATGATTTAGGACCCTAAACTGAAATGGCTGTTTTTAGTCGCCAAATCACAGAAGTGCTCGATTTAGATTGCTGTTCAGAAAAAATATAGAAAGAAAAGGAAGACAGTTGATAACCCATTAATCAGAGGTTTAAATAGGCCCTACTATGCTTTTTGGGATTTTACCTTTCCTTTAGTGCGTATTTTAGCTGTTTGTGCATGTAAAAGGTTTGCAAAGTTACAAAGCACTAAGTCCATGCCAGAGGGAGTTAGTCTCTCCCATAGAAAACACTGCACCTAAACTGCCTCAAACGCCTGGTTTCCAGTCCAGCCATTACATCCGTGACATAGAAACGTCACTATGTAATACATTTGCATAATGACCGCCTCAGGAATTCGCTGCTCAGTAAGCCTCGGGAGCTGAAACTCGGTTATGGTAAGGGGCGTTACATTTCTGACACATGCTCTAAGTGGGTGACCAATCAAAACAGGCTGGGCTTTTTGGAAAGGGGGTCTTTAAAGAAACAGGAGCTACAATAGAGCGTTTCAAACAGAGGGTGAAAAGAGGTGCTGCAGCAATGTACAGTATGAGAGAAATAATGTGTTTTTTGAACATTAAAGCATGTAAACCTATTCTAGTAGACCTCCAAAATAAAATTATGAACTTGTAAATGAGCATAGTGGGCTCTTTAATAACAGTATATATAGTTTGTCTCATAAATGTTCACACCCCTTTCATAATTTATACAAATATAACAGGTAAAATATATTTATTTTATTTAGTACTGCTCTTCAGAATCTACGTTACAGATATTTACATTAAGTATAATATGCATATAGTAGCGTGTTGTCTTCTTGAGCATCACTATATGTTGGTACCTGGTGTTATAGTTGTGTACAATTGTTTTAAGTGTCAAAAGATTGATTTTATATATTGTAGAGACAGGTGTATATATATATATATATATATATATATATATATATATATATATATATATATATATATATTTATTTATTTATTTATTTTTTATTATTATTGTTAGTCTTTTTATTGTTACCGGATGGCCCAGAAACAGATACGTCAAGAGTGCAAATTGAAAGAATTCCCAGATGAATTTTATTGTGCTACTCCAATACCAATCAATAATTACCAAATGAAAAAAAAGTGGTACACAATATGTGACTTTTAATTGTAAAGAAGCCTGAAATACACATGGTACTCTTATTTTGAAATGTCTGCACTACCAGTTGTAAGCTCACTGACAGCTGATTCGCTGAGAAAGTGACTCTGATTCAAGCTCCTGAGTTCAAACCCTCAGTTCTTTTTGGCTGATTCATGAAAAAGTCCCGGTTCAAAAAAAGTAATTTGTTCATGACTCTCTCGTGATAGTTTTGTTGTTGTGTGTGGTACAGCGAGCTCATCACAACAGAACAGTTGAAAAGTGGCGAGAGACACACTGGTTGTGGGTGTTCTAAAAATATATTAAAAAAACTCACAAGATGATATCTGATGAAACCGCATATGAATGTACACAACCCCACTGTCGCTTTTGGCGACTAGATTTTAAATTATTGTCGCAATCAATAATTTTTGGTCACATTTGCGACCATTTTAGTTGCAGTCTGGAATCCTGGTATAAATATATGCAATATATTTGAACTCAGGATCTCCTTGCACAAAAGCTTTACATTGGACTATAATGTCTCACTCTTTCATAAAGAGCCAGATCTGCATAAGTTCCCCTAAAAAAATTCAAAAGGTGGATGGTGTTTTGTTTTCATCAAACAGATGATGATACTGTCAGGTTTAACTTTTTAAACCTGTGTAAGCAAAAAAAAAAAAAAAAAAAAAGTAGGCCTGCTACAACAATTGACGGTTCTCAATTTGGAATCAGGCCAGGTCTCTGCAGTGGCCTAAACATGGTGCCAGCTGTGAGGCAGAATTCCTCTACAATTTTAACAAGTGTGATTGTTGATCATGGCATGTGCAGAGCCATTTGCATCACCTCAACAGAAGGTTTAATATCTGAGATTTGTCTTACTTTCCCCTTGACGTTTAAACAGGTTCACCCAAAAATCTAAATTCCATCATTGTTTACTCGCTCTCATTTTGTGCTAAACCCATATGCTGTTGTGTTCCATGGAATCGAATAGAACCTTTACACAGTCCTGTAATATGAATGTTCAGGCGTACCAATTTTTTATCTCGTCACAAATGTGGGTTATACACAAACTTTGTTTGAGGGGAAGTATGACGAGGAGGAGGGCATGGCCCAGAGTATGCATGAACGGCCACACACTCCTCGTCACAGGAAGATTATCAGTGAAGAAAGACTGCAAAAGATTCCTCAAATCTGTGATTCCTTTGAGTGTTCCTCAAAGACAGCTACTGTATGCATTCAAAAGACTGCTAAAGTGCATTTTTTTGGTCATTTTTGGAGCTTGCAGTCACTGTTAACTGTTATACCACGTGTCTGTTGAATGGTTGATTCCGATTGGTTGACAGATGTTCTAAGGTGTGCAAATATTTTCAAGTAAATGCACAGCTATGAAGTAGTTCAAGGACTTGACAGTGTAACGGTTCCATATCACTTCACCAATTATTTTAAGTTGTTTCATTTTTACTTCCGTTGAATTATTGAAAAAACCAACAATCCAATGGTCAATTATTCCTTACTCATTGTATGGAAAAGAACGAAATATAAAAAATAAAATAACTGCATGCAGCTTGGGTTTAGAGTGGGGTATAAATAATGGCATACTTGTCTTTTTTTGGTGAATTATCTCTTTATCTGTTCCAGTCCTCTTGTCCTCAGGGGACATCTTAAACACTTTGTCTTATAATCTCAGAATTAAAGGGTCGCTGCCTAACTGTACCTTAAACAAAATGTTTCAATTTTCCGTTGCATCTGCATTTTCTGTCCATTGACCTTGGCGGTATGTGTGTTGTATGTGTGTATGCCTTTTTTTCTGCATGGCTTGTTTGTTTTTGTTAGCTGCAACAGGACGTAACAGAATATTGTATGTGCCAGAAGGTTCTAGTCTGCTGAAAGAGAAGAGAGAGAGAGAGAGAGAGAGAGAGCAGTCAGAGTACTGTAGGTCCTTCAAGGTCAGCCCAAAGACAGCATGCAACATGCAAGGTCACATTCCAGACTAAAAGCAATAAGTGCTTTATTGATGGGGAAAACACACACTGCAAGCAAGCAGATTTGCAACCAACTGATTCAAAATAAAACAGATTTGAGTGAGCGAGTGTGTGTTCACACCCTCTGCATTCATATTTTGAGGCATTTGTCTCTCCAAAACAAAAACTCAAATGCGGAAAAAAGCTTATGAGCATAATTGATTTGTCCGGATGTGTATCCTCCACTAAAAAATTTATCCCTGCATGGGAATCTGAAAAAACCATTAGAGTCCATCAGACAAAAAGGGCAGAATGATAGAGTGTATAAGAGCATGTGCAGTTTATAAAACACAATCATACTTTCAGTGTTATTGTCAAACGCCAGCTGAGGTTTTATTTTCAACTCAACTTCTTAATGCAACAAGCTTACTTTTAGACTTCAAGCAGATGCTGTGTCAAATTACAATACAATGACCAAAATCAAAACTATTAAAATATGTTGCATGGAATGCATTCTTTCTTACCACCTCTATGAGTTCTCAGAAGGTTTGTATTTGTGTAGTCATATTTGCCCTCATTTACACTGTAAAAACCAAACCTGGTGAACCAGCCCAGTAAATCGCCGTTCCTCCTGTCATACTGCGATACCCAACTAACCTGTTTCAAATGCAGTGGTGGGGCTTGATTGTTTAGTATGTGGGTGCAGGTGAGAAAGCCTCTTAAAAAAGATCAAATATATTTAAAACAATTCCTGAAATTGTTCATGACTTTTTTTTATTTAGCTAAAGCTAGCTTATTTCTCAAATGAAGCCTTTTAAAATTTCTAGGTTTGGAACATGGCAGTAAACTATAGCGGGGTAAACAGCACTCCTAGCATATAGGAAAATAGCAGCCCATTGCAAATATTTTATTTGCATTCCCATTTGCTCCAAATGCAAAAAATAAAATAATAATAATAATAGTTTTGGCCTCTGACATTGTATTGTATTTGAAACTCCATCAAAAAACTCCATCGAAACTCTTTATTTTATTTTTATTTTTTTATGAATGCCAGGGTAATATAAAACAAAGCATTGTGATATAAATGTACATAAAGTCATTTAACATTTTTAAATAAAATAAAGTTTGCTAGATTTACCTTGCCAAATAAAGGCAGAAAAACATCACAATCTGTGAAAAGTGTCTGTAATATCACTATATAAAGCTATGCATGGTGCCCATAGAAACTTCTGTATAGTTTAAACCTCAAATAACCAAGGTTCTGACCAAAAATCTTTCCAGCCACTAATCCTCTTTCTCATCCCTTTGTTTTTCTATATCCTCCACATCTCTTCTGCTTTAAACGGCAGTTGGGAATGGCATTGTTTTTAATAATCAGAACCCAGAAATTATTATTATCGCCTCTGACGCGGCAATTAAAACTTCAGGTCAGAAGCACAACGAGCGGTGATCAGCAGCGAAGCTGAGAAGTTTTAATTAGAAGATCAGAACCATTAATGCACAAAAAAAGGTGTGCGCTGGGAAATTAACGTGAACATCTTAATCAGGGTTACCGACTCCGAAGAGGAGTCAAGTGAACAGAGAGCAAAAAACAAATCATTTCCGCACCACTGGGACAAAACTCAATTAAATATGCATGCAGAAAATGGAAATTTGGAGCATCAGCAGCGACTGTTGGAAAAAATATGGCGAATTGTGTAGACGGGGGTCGTAGACCTGCGTATTGTTATTCTTGTGTAAAAAAAAGTGAAAGAGAGGCCAGATGATGGGGAATGAGGGTGTGTGGAGAACAGGGCCATTGCTGGCTTTCCGTTCCCCTTCCTTTAGGGCGTTGGGGAAACAGACTCCTGAAAGCTGTAAATTAGCAAAATAAAAACATAGGCGAATATTTCACCATGTGTGTGTGTCCGAACATTAGCAAGTGAGGAAATACACACAAGGGGCATTTGACCAACACCTGGAACATAAAGAGCTCACTCAAACACATGCTAGGTCAGTTAATCTGCCAAAAGACAGAAAGGATTATTATATCAGTATAAAGATGACTGGAGAATCTTTAAATAATCAGAAACATCCCAATGCATAACACCTGTTTCATGAAAGGTGTGTGTGTGTGTGTGTGTGTGTGCTTCAAAAGTTTGATCTATTTGTTGAAGCATCCCAACAAGCCTAACATTAGCTCAAGAGAGTTGGGGCGGGACTATCTGTTTGTCCCCCAATGGAAGACAAGGGAAGTGTTCGGGGGACAAATATTAGAAAAATGCTATGGCGTACAAAACACACACTTCACCTTTAATGCGTGTTCTGTTTTGTAATTTGTTAGGACAAATTGTACCAGAAACAAGTGCAATGTATAGAACAGAACGCAGGTCTCGCAAAACACGCTTTTAAAAGTAGACTTAATTTTTAACTTGACGTGGTGTCTAAAATGGTGCCCCTGCAGGAGGTACTGAAACAAAAAGCTAGATATGGCCTAATGGTCAACTACGTCTGTTTAGCATGTGTTTATGTTGAAAAACCATTCAAAACTGTGCATACAGATGCAAATATGTACATCGAGTGAACAAACCCTTAGTCAACACATTTTTTAAAATCTGCATACATTTCCCATATCAGACTGGTCACAATTGTTAGATAAATTGAGATATCGGATTTAAACAATTAAATAAACTGTAACAAGTTACAAAAGATGCCATGTGAGTATGCCAAAAGAGTATGTCATGTCCTAGCTTTATCGTGCATATTCCTCCTGTCTGAGAGAGAGAGAACAGGACATGCCAATCTAAGCAGTCATTAACAGCCACTTCCTCACTCTGGTGCACTAATTGCAGTCAGCACACGTTCACAAAAATAATGCACTTCCAACGGCATTATTAGGATTTGAAATACCACTTGATTGGGCATGATATAATTCCTGCACATAAACAGAAGTTGTGCATTAAACAACGCACGGAGGGGTCTGGTGGGCTGCATTCAAGGGAGCTTTTCTGTCATTTCCAGCGTCCTCTACCTCATAGTTCTGAAAAGAAACAGGACTTGTGAGGCCTTTGATGTGCAAGCAGATAAAAAGGAGAAGGTCTCACACTCTTATTGTTGAATCTGTTTAGAATAGTTTCTTTGCTTTTTCGCAAAGGGTTTCTCCTTATACAGTAAGAACATTACAGCAGTTCAAGGTCTGCACTTTTTCCAGAAAAAATATTGTCAGCATTACAATAAACAGGTCCTTTAAAGGACTGATTCACCCAAAAATGTAATCGTTTAATGACCCTCATGATGTTCCAAACACATTTGACTTACTTTCTTCCATGGAACACTTTTTTTTTTCCATACAAAGTAAGTGAAAGGTGACTGAGATTGAAGATTCTGCCTTGCGTCTCTTTTTGTGTCCAACAGGGTTGGAATAATATGAGGGGGAGAATATGATAACAGAAGTCCCTTCTTTTCTTTTATTATTTAGTGCGGACAGGCATCTTCAAAGGCCTGAATTGATCAGAATAATAATGTTTTGCTGCATGCATCAAATGTTTGAGATTTGCTGTTTGTAACACCTATTTTTCTTAACATGAGTGCCGAGCCCCAGAGTGGTGGGGAGGGCTCCCAGGGGAGAGGCTGTTCTTTTATCGGTGTCCCTTCTGATTTTATCACACTACACGCTATCATGAACACAAACGACATGGAGAAAACAGCAGTGTTCCTATAGTGATCCCCATTGTCAGCCAGTGCCGAGAAATATCTATTGCTGGGCATGTATTTAATGCAGCAGCTAGTAACATGATCTTTTTGAGCATGTTGTTTCATTAGTGCCCTCATCCACTCTCATATAAAACCTCAGGTCTGGGCTCTAGACAAAGATGCCTTTTGAGCAAACAGCCTTAAATGTTAAGCGTGTAAATTTAGTGATGTTAAAAGATGTTTTCCTTTCATATGCTGAGACAAGTGTAAATAAGCCATAGATTGTGATGGACACAGGTACTGATAACAATTAGGATATACTCTATGACTGATCCCTGGATTACAATATTATCATTGGATGCAATAGGCGAGGTGTTTGATTGTTAGGGAAAACGTGCATAAATTGTGGGTAATGGAATGAGATCGCTTCTCAGGGGTCATTTCCTACAAGGAAAAGCGAGATTGCAATGCAAAGGAAATCAGTAGTTAAAGTATGAAATACTGAGCAGGGTAAACAATAAATGACCTTTACTGTTACGCCCAAATGACCTCAGTGTTCCTTTAGAGGTGTTCTGAAAAAAAAAAAAAAAATGCAGAATTTATGTTTCCACTTCCTAATAGTTTTTGCAGCTGATATTGTTTTGGGTTCAAAATTGCTGTCCTCAACCGGGTGACCCCTTCAACATGGCTTCACAATTGTCTGAGGTAAAAATGTACATTTTTGAGATGTTTAGATTCGAGTGGTGCATTGTGGAGTGTGCATTATTCCTCAGCTTATTGTTTCAGAGAGGAAGTGTTGAGTGTAAATACAGTAACTGAGAATGCATGTGATGGGGCCGCAGGGTGCACAGCAGATCTAGAATATAACAGGTTAACCTTGAGCTTCGCTAGACTGTACAAAGAAAATACAGGACTATTTGGACACTCTAACCACACGTGAAATGAACAACCAGAAAGTGTCAAAATATTTTTGTCTTAAATTTTAACTGTATATTAATTGTTTTATTTTTGGGAGAAATTTTATGTTTAAAAAGTGTATTTCCTGTGAATAGACAACCACTTTTTTTATTGGCAGCTTCATGAGGTGGTTAGAAATAGTTCATCTTAACGCAGCATCTAACTACCAGCTAAAGAGTCCAACAGACCATGATATGTCCCACAGGTTTCCCATTCTTTATTTACTGCATGATAAACATCTAACGTTACGAGCTGACTTGATTTTAAGCCTGGAAAACCTATTAAAATGAACTTTGCTAAATCTTTGAATAAGATTTGTGGCTAAATGGTGACTTAGCAGGGAGAGAATTCTGCCCTTAAAAAGTCATTTCTGGATATGGAAGGACCCAGAACAGCTGCAGGGGTGTTGACACAAGGATAGATCTTAAAGATAGCACGTTGGGGTGAAATAGCAAATGACTGTTCTCTCAAAGCTACGACTGTTGCCATGAATTGCATATTGCATGTTGCTGGATATTCTGTACCCTCATTTGCAGCAGGCAACATGGAGTGAGTCTATTATGCCCTTACAGTCTGCAGATTTCTGACTTAAACATGTGTTTATCAATACTGAGGCTATCAATACTGAATTCTTGTTGTTAGCTTAAAGCGTAATCAATTTGTACACTTTAACATCCTCAGACATGCTCTGCCTTTTATATTCAAAGGGGATACACAGGAAGTTTGTGTCTGTGGTGTCTGGCCCTCAAACTGCCTTTTTGTTCTCTTAGATGTCTCATACATACATGCTGAAATAGGAAAAGTTCTTACTGGTACAAGTCTTCTGGTATGGTGTGCTTCACTGTAAGAGCATGCTTAGGTGTCTGATAGTGAACTTAAGTGAAAGCTGTGGAGAGGAAGGCAGGTTGGGACAAGGGAGTTGATGTGAGGTTAGTCATCAGGAAGGGGATGGCAGCTATGTTCTCACTGTGTATCTTGATTCTCTTTATTTATTACTTTCTCTCTCAGACTCTTTCTCTCCTGCTTGAAGATGCAGACTCTGTGTATTTTTGGAGTCTTTAGTGAGCTGTCAGATTAAAGGCTGAGCAGGGCACCGTTGGCGAGACTGAATCTTTTTAGCTGATGAGACTCTTCAGTGTCAGGCTCTTTTTATTCCGCTGTCATGTTCAGGATTAAATCGTACTGTTGTGGCTGCTTGAAATATTGTTGGGGGTCTGATTGCAATCTAGTTACGGTTTTTCCTTCTAGGTTTGTATGTAGAGTCTGGGCTTTGAGCGTTCTCCATTTCTCACTTTGTATTTCTCACCCTTTCTTATAGGTGTGACTGACACTGCAACTTACAAATACACATACGATTTAATGGTTTTAACAAACACTGTTCTAATGCCTTTCGCCCAAAACATACTGTTTGCAAGTACATGAACTCATACATGAATTCATAATAAATGCAAATCTGCATTGTATTCTCAGCATTGCCACAAGGACTCCCATTCTTTAAACTGTCGAGTAAAGTCAGTCAACGGCCACAGTAGGTCAATAACGTACGTTAAGTATGTATAGCTGGACCAGGTGCTTTAAATGCATTGGCAATTCACATCTGCGCTTGCAAACTTACAAAGAGTGTGTTTCTGGTCTTTAGTTAAACAAGTTTGTCATGTTTATAGTGAAAGGCATTGCAATTTACACATTTACTTTTTTCAAAAATGGTACAAGCATTGTTGTTGTTGACTTATTCATTTTTAATGAAAGTTTTATTTTTTCAAACAAATGGTTGGTATTCACTGAATTAAATGATTTGTTTCTCTTACTCTTTTTTTTTTATCAGCTGAGAGGAGTTTATGCACTGAAAAGACCACAGGAAAATCCACAATGGCCGCCAAAAGGAAAGGTGGCCTAAAACTGAATGCGATCTGTGCCAAGCTTAGCCGGCAGGTGGTATATGACGGTAGCTCCCAGAACGCAGAGGGCGACTCAGACCTAGTGGACAACAGCGAGCGGGGCAGCCTGCACTACGATGAAGGTGACAGGCCTGAATGCGACTTCCCAGAGGAGCTGACCCTGGGCCAGAGCTTGGAGGAGGACCACAAACGGCGCGAGGCCATTGAGAAGTGGGTAAATGGTGAATATGCTGATGATCCTCAATCCTTAGATGGGGTTGAACACAGGGTACTCAGACCCAACAATGGAGATGATGGCCCTCCTGAAGGCGTGTACATGGTGCAGCCCAAAGGCTGCAGTGATGAAGAAGACAACACGGAAGAAGCTGAGACCATGCCTGGCTCCAATGAGGGCAGTTATCACGAGGATAGAGACTCAGAGGGCAGCCCACACAAGGACGATAGCTACCAGCCCACCACTGAAGCCCCCCCTCGCCAACCCGCCTTCTCTTCTCCAGGTATTACCTTGTTCTTTCACTCATACGCTATCCAAAACAAAGTTTGCATAACCTTGATAGCATCACTCTTAAAAGACTTGCCAGATCAGTTTTGTTGGTTTAGTCTTACTTTACCAGCAAGCATAATCATAAAGATACTTTGACAGTGGCAATAGTGAGCCATTCTTGAGTGAAAAGCATTGCTGGTCACCGTTATTTGACCATTTAATGCTTAACCAGCAAGACTTCCTTGGTCAACCAGCTTCAACAGATTGACCATACCAGTTTACCCACATTTTTGATGTGCACTAAAGCTGTATAAACCAGCATGGACAAATATGGTAATTCATGCTGGTCTAAAATTGTCTTTTTAGCATGGTTGCACAGTTGTAATCTCCACATCTATGGTTACATCATGAATGCATGACATTATTGCCCACCACAAATAAATGCAACCAATAGACAAATGGGAAAACAGAAACCGATATAAAAATATATATATTTAGAAGAAGCTTACAGTATATTGAATTCACTGTTTGTGCATAGCAGCCGAGGGACCAAGACTGTTGGCAGGCTGGCTAAGCTTCATATTACACCCAGGATTACACTCTGACTTTGATTTTCTATAAGCTCACAAAACGTAGCTACCACCCCAACTGAATTACATAGTAGCCTGATCTGCCAAGACTCCAGGTCTCTGTCAGTTCAGGAGATTAACTCACAGTCTCTCAATCCTGGAGATTTAGAGAAATAAAGTCTCAAGTACAACGAAAACCTTTCGAATGAATGCAGTGAAGCAACAGTTACGCACTGCTTTTGGTTTCACACTGTGGTTTACCTTCTGAAAAGGTTCATGAATGCAAGCATGCTTTAAATTTGTATGGGAACAAACAAACACTGCATTTACAGTACCTCTGTATTTGCAACACGATTGTGTAGATAATGTGGCACTTGCATTGGCATTGTTTTCATGAAGTGAAAACAACTAGCAAAAATCAGCAATAACCGACTTAGTCTGCACCTTAATAGCTCAGTTGAACTTTCACCTCTGAGTTATCTCAAGAAAAGAGCATTATTTGATAGAGATTTGCATCACATAACAGGACACAAGCTATGCTAGATAACAGTAACAGATAAGACTTTTCACTTTGGGTAAAAGCAGTTCTCTTTTCACAGATGGCTGTTGAAATCAGGTTAGGCTTTTTCTTTTTTACTTTTCTTTGCTAAATGTTTTCAACTTTGAGTTTTTTTTTTCTTCTGCTAAACACTTTTTTCTCATTTTACGGTAGAAACACCTATGTTTGTGGCCTCTCTCACAGAAGTAGGGCCGACAGCTTCTCAGAAAATCAAGCATTTTCCGGCAAACATGAGTGCTTTGTGGTTTTAATTAGTCATTTTGTGTTTATTTCATGGTCATAAAAAAGCTGTCTTTAAATAGGTGTTTGTGTTAAAAAACAAGCTACATATTTGCTTCCACTGGGCCCTGGCTGTGTTTGCATCTCAAAACAAAATAGCAAAAAGAGCGTTTAAAGAATGTAGTGAACAGACATTATTCACCACTCTTGTCTTGAGGTGTTTTTCCCCTCCTTTCTCGCTTTGTTGATTGTAACTAGGGCATCTATACTGCCATGTTACTGTGCGACTCACAATTATAATATTTTTCTTTCCTCGCGCTGCTGTCTTTCAAAGGCTGATGCAGAACGCACATAATTATGCATATAAACATAGTGGCTTAATTATCTCTCACAACATCAGTGACAATGTAATTAACAAACATCACAAGATCAATGAGGGAAAGTGCGACCTTCAAAACATTTAACTCCTCACATCGGGGGACTGAGCAGAATCCCTATCAGCATAAAATCACAGAATGCTGCTCCCATAGCAATCTGAAACATCCCATTCTTCTCAATAGATCTGGCGAAATTACGAAAAACAAAATGAAAGCAACAGATGATCTTCGGATCTGACAAATTAAGCTCCACCAACGAGTTTGCAATTATGTTAGGGTATAGGTTGCAGAATCATTGCAAGCAAACAAAGAAAAAAGGAACAAGCAAATAAATAAATATATATTTAAATTATATATTTATATATGTATTACATTATAATTATTAAATATAATTATTATATTATAATATGAATAAAGAAATTGTAAATAACTTTTTAAATGTTATATTATTATTAAAAAATATATATTTATAATAAATAATAAATAAATCACATTTAATTAGTATACTTATGTTGGTTGATAGGGCAAGTTTTGATTTTAAATAAATAAATTGCTAAAATATTTTATTTAATTGGTTGAGATTTGTGTTAAAAATAAAACAAAGTTGATATGGCAAGTTTTTTTAAAAATAAATAAATAGCTAAAATATTTTATTCAATTGGTTGAGTTTTGTTTTATTATTATTTGCAGTCTAATATACAATCGAAGCTACATTTTTTGAGTAGTTACATCACACATCTGTTAAAAGATACTGTACTGTAATCTTTATCTAAACTAAATCTAAATCTGAGTGCGTTCATTAACTAATCAGCATTACAAATGTCCATTTCAGGAGCACAGCTTTAACAGTGTTACTTGATAAGTCCATATATAGATCGTCATGTAATTATCATCACCCCCTCACTGGAGCACATATAGACAACCATGTAATGTCAGCAGAGAAGAGATATAATGCCCATTGGTTATCACACTATGGAGGGAAAAATGTACCTTAATTGCCTCAAACACAGACAAGGGCTTTGTCACTTGCCAGAATTTGCCAGTATGAAGTGGCGAGGTTAAGAGCACTTCTTTTTGTACTCTCCAGTGACACAAGTGAAGAGGAAAGAGAGAGCGAGAGAAAGAGCGAGAGAGTTGGGAGTTCAGCCAGGCAAATCACACCTTTCCCCTTAAGCCATGGCTTTCCAACCACATGCACATGACATCATTTGGAGCTTGTGTGATAAGGATGAGGGGGGAAAACTCATTTACATGCTGTTTTAAAAGGTTATCTCCTCTCAGGTCCTGGCAGAATGTGTGCAGTTTAAGTCCAATCATTCTCCTGACACTGATAGTCTATTAAAAACACACAGAGCCATCCTGGAGTTGCAAGTTCGAATCCAGGGTGTGCAGAGTTATTCCAGTTAGGCGTCCTTAGCAACCAATTGCCACAGTTGCTAGGGTTGGTAGAGTCATGTTGGTGTAACCTCCTTGTGGTCGCTATAATGTGGTTCTCGCTTTCGGTGGGGCACGTGGTGAGTTGTTCGTGGATGCTGCGAAGAGTAGCGTGAAGCCTCCACACGCGCTAGGTCTCCGTTGTAATGCACTCAACAAGCCACGCGGTAAGATGCATGGATTGCGGTCTCAGACGTGGAGGCAATTGAGATTCGTCCTCTGCCACCCGGACTGAGGCGAGCCACTATACCACCACAAGGACCTAGAGTGCATTGGGAATTGGGCATTCCAAATTGGGGATAAAAGGGGAGAAATAAAGTTATTTATAGAAATTAAAGAGCATGTCATGCTTTTAAAGCTGTGTAAAATCACTTGGCCTGACAAAACCTGTTCTGAGAAGTTTTGACCATTGCAAAAATACAGTCACTTTATTCAAATTTTGGGGGTGTTTACACTTTGTTCTTTTTTGCATTTTTGTTGATCAGTAAGCTATCCGATTGTGAAAAGACTGAGTCTAAATGAACTCCAAGATGAATACAATTGGATATAAATCCAATCACTCCTCTGAAGGTGGATTGAGATGCATTCCAGATGAAACTCGGTCAAGTGTAAATGCATCCGTCTGTTCAAGCCACATTTGTAAACTTCACTCTGCTCAAACAGCGCTACGTCAGCATAGGGGAAATTCGAAATATAACATAAATAATAAATAATAACAAATTAAGAAATGGATGCATGCTCTAGGAGAGACAGAACTTTTTTCTTCATTTATTTGACGCAGATTGCGGAACAAACATAAAATAAACACTGATATTTGAGCAGAGCCAAATGAGCGCAGCAGATGTGCATGATTCATCTTACCTACAACAAGCCCTGAGGGCAAAAACAGTGCATGCACACATGCAGATATGCGCATGCTGGGCAAAGTCACTTGGAATCAATTAATAACATCTTTAAATTCACTGCTCACCATTAGCATAATCACAAAAGTAATTTTGTTTTATTTGCATATAGCATGGGAATTGAAGTTCGGATTTATATCCGTTTTGCAGAGACACGTTTATGTGACCTAGTGTAAATACTCAGTTTATGACTGAAGCCTTGCTTGGCCAAACTGAACTTGTGAGGATATTTAGCACCAAATATCACCCACTAAGAAATCCCGGACTAATATCATGTCTTTTTATAGTTGTTATGTAGTGTTTTTGTCCAATTTTGCTATGACTAAATTCAGGTAAATTAAAGTCAGCATATACACAATATATTTACTTCCATAATGTGACATATTTCTGAGTGAAATGGGATTTCCAGTGAGGAATAAACATACTTGTAGTTGTAGTAACATTAACATATTAATCGTTCACAGTAAGACCAATGTTTATTAAGAGGCAATGTGTATTAAAGGTATAGTTCACCCAAAAATGCCTTTTCTGTCATCATTTACTCACCCTCATGTTTTTCCAAACCTGTATGACTTATTCTGTGGAACACACAAACACACACACACACACACACACACACACACACACATACACATGTGTTGGTCTACCTATCATTATGAGGACTTTCCATAGACATAATGTTTTGTATACTGTACAAACTATCGCTAAACCTAACACAACCCCTAAACCTAAACCTCACAAAAAACTTTCTGCATTTTACATTTTCAATAAAACATAATTTAATATGTTCTTACGCTATTTAAATTATTTGGACACTAGAAATGTCCTCATAAACTACATTTATGCATAATACCCTTGTAATTACCAGTTTGTAACCTAAAATTTTTCCTCGTAAACCACATAAACATTCCCCCACCCCATACACACACACAGAGAGAGAAGGCAGTATTTTAGTCTTAGTCACCATTCACTTTCATTTGATCTTGTTTTTCATGCAATGAAAGTGAATGGTGACTGAGCCATTCTGCCTAACATCTCCTTTTCTATTTCACAGAAGAAAATGAAGGTGAATGAATGATGGCAGAATTATCATTTATAGTTAAACTTTCCCTTTAAAAATTAAAATAGGGTCAGTTTTGATTACATTACATTTTATTTAAATAATTGTTTAAAAAGTGAAAAAAAATTAAACATTTGATCAGAATAGCATTCAAAGCAGCTCTGAATTAAACCAGATGTCACAGCGAAGTCTGTGTGGACTAACAGAAGCCCTAATCTTTGAGCATGATATGAAAAAATTTGCTCAAACACAGTCAAAGCTGATAAACTGATGCATGGCAAAGTGGTGGGAATTTCCTCTCAAATACCTGATACATTTCTCTTAAAGTTTTCATGCCCTTTTGATCTCCCGGATCGCCTTTCATACTGATGTGACACGACAAGGACTAGCCCCAATGCAGCAATGGAAATTTGGGGATTATTTTACATGCTGAGGAGATGTGAAAAGCATGGGTGAGAGACCGATTTAGCAATAACACAGAAATATGAGACCAAAGCTGAAATATTTTAGTATTAATTACCACGGCAGTGGCTAATGTTACCACTAACCGTCTCGTTTGGCCGGCAATGGAAAAGGCCATCAAATAAATGGAGAAAAGGTCTGGAGTTGAGCTGGTGTGCTGGCAGGGTGGAAAGGGAGTTTATCTGCCACCTCTGTTATGTTGTCATCTGGAGCTGTTTTCTTGTACCAGTGTAGCTCTCCTGACAGCAAAACTGAACGAATATGAGATTTTTAACATTCATCTGCTGTGGTAAACACTATATCGAAGCCAAGAACTAAGTGCAGAAGTGCCAAAAGGTTTGTGTCGCTCTTTTGTTTACACATATACTCAAACAGACTCTGAAAGGGCAGTAATTTGTTAACTTAATAAGTTTAAGCAGCAGCTTTCAAACCAAAACCATCTACTTTAATGCCATGCATGTCCTCTCTCCAGACCTGGAGGAAAGGTAATGGTCTAGAAATAATCTTACAATAATGCAATTAAACTGTTCTGCAATTAAACTATACAAAAATCTATTGCTTTTGTCCTTTCCATGGGGAGGACAGTCTGTTTTGACGACAAAACAAACTTTCATAGTGCTAATAAGTAGGAAACCACTGAAATATTTTTCCCTTTCAACTCAATGCAATTAATAGAATTGCAGTATATAACATCATAATAGGATAACATTATGACTGTCAGATCTCCTTAACACACGTAGCCTTGTTTATTATATGCAGTTAGTAAACTGAAAAAGGCAGCATAATGAAAATGGTTTAATTTTTCAATGTAAAAATATGTCAAACAATATATAAAAATTCAAATTCCTATCTTAAAATCCAGAGAAAACTATATGCAATCCATAGGTGGATTCCCCCCAAAAATGTAAACACTAGCACTATCAAAGATGTCTCTGTTTGTTTGTGCATGAACCAATGGCGTGAGTTTGGGTTAGAACTCTCTTGAAGACCGAGGAGTGTTCAGAAAACCTTTCTGAAAATGTTTTGATGACTCTAGTGGCACAGAACTTACATCATTCACATTTTATTTCTCAGATTCGTTTGCAGTTAAATTCTTAGCTATGTAAATTAACTGTTAATTTTTGTCTCGGTTGTCTTTAGGGGAGGCCTCCACTCTGCGTGACTACGCCACCAACACCATGAATGAGTTCTTACACATGTTTGGCTACGATGGCCAACAGGTTCGGGATGAGCTGGCCAAGAAGATCAGCTTCGAAAAGCTGAAAGCAGCTACCTCAGATCCCTCCTCCCTGAGCAGTGAGGAGGCCACCCGTCGTGCTCGCTTCTCCAAGTACGAGGAGTACATCCGCAAGCTAAAAGCTGGGGAGACCCTGCCATGGCCTATCCACACCAAACCTGAAGAGCTCAACTCCAAAATGGCGCAGGAGAAGAGCGCCGCCCTCATCCAACCACCCCTCACAGGGACTGAGGGTCAGATTTTTCCATCCGGAATGGACCACAAACAAAGCTCGCTCAACACGCCCCCAAACAACCCATCACACATGCAGAACCTGGTGTCCCGGGCCTCCAAATATGACTACTTCATCCAGAAGCTGAAGATGGGCGAGAGCCTCAAACAGCAGAATGGCAATTCCTACAAGCGGCCCTCCAAGTATGATCTGGAGAATGTGAAGTTCCTACACCTCTTTAAACCAGGAGAGGGCAACCCTGACATGGGTGGCGCCATCGCCTTTAAGACTGGCAAGGTTGGACGGCCTTCAAAATATGACATAAGAAACATCCAGAAGCTTATGCCTGTGAAGGCTGACCCTCCGATGATGCCAGCCATTCTCCCGGCTACACCAGGAACCCAAGGAACGCCAGTCGTTAACACAGCTGCTCCAGCTGGGGTCGTTGTGCCTCCGGGGTTGCCAGTAGATCAGGCGGGCCACCTGGGTTTTAACACTGATTACATGAAGTCCAGCTTCTCCAAGACTGACTCCATCACAACTGGAACTGTCTCCTCAGTCAAGTAAGAAAGACAATGCATACCATTTTTGAAACTGAAATAAACTGTTTACAGAATGTCTTATTGGAGATTGACTTATACAGTTTATATTTCAGCTCATCATTGCAGTCATAGTGTCGCTCTCTCCAGGATTAATATATAGGCCCAACTGCCATACAGACAGTTCATTAATCATCTCATTCATGTAGCACACAAGACTTTGTGACAGGGATACTTAAAGGGGTTTGTTTGATCTTACACGAGTTTCTCCTAGTGATTTAAGTAAACCATTTTTAGGTTGAAATCCATTGAAATATAGCACATTTAGCAGAGGTACAGTTTCGGTTTAATAATTATGAAACCATTACTAAACTCTAGAGGACTGGTAAGGGCTGTGAAGGCCTCCGTAATACACTTTAAAATCACATTACAAGCTTGGGCACTTTCCCTTTGATTTGTCTTGACTTTGTCAATAGTTAAGACTGGTTATAGTAGTAACCCTGAGGCTGATCTCCTGCAGGGCCAACCAGCAGTGTGCCATGTACAAGCGCACACACACACACACACACACACACACACACACACACACACACAGAAACACACACACCAGAACCAGCCCTTAAGAGGCAAATTAACCATCGGTCACCCCCTGTGTGTATCTACGCGTGTTTACTTCTGTGTTAGTGCCACAGAACTGCTGCCACCTTGCATACAAAAGGCTTCATGCAGACTATAATGTGTTGTATTAAGAATTCCTCCCTTTAAATGCTTATTCAGTGAATGTCCAATCCAGACTTTCTTACTAACAAACATGCCAGACTCAAACAGATAAATCAATGAGTATTGTTTCTGAAATAAGATTAAAAAAAGCCGTAGTCATCCCTTAAACAAGGGCCAATCAAAAAAATAATAAAAGACAGCCATTTTTCGGCCTTCTGACATTTTGCACACCCTCTTTGGAGTTGTGCACTCTCCAAAAACACACATAAATAATTTATGCTTTCAAAAAAAAATTCCCCATTGTTGAGATGCCATGCATCAAAGTGCACTGTATGTACCTCCACGATTCATTCCCAAAGCAAATCGCTAGTGCATTGCAGAAAATGTATATTGATAGCCCAAACTTTGAAATGACTCATAAGTAAATACTGTCAGTTTGTTTTTATTACTGATATATACATACCATTAATCCTTTTCCTTTTTTGTTCTATGATAGGAACGGTCTTCCTCCAGAGAAACCTGCCACAGAGGATATCAATGTATACCAGAAATATATCGCCAGGTACAGTATGCAAATTCTCCCACTTACTAAACTTAGTGACAACATTCTTGAATTGATGACATATTTTATGCCTTTTTTAAAGGAAGACACACCACATTTTTGTGAAAACATTTGACTGTCATGTGTATGTTTGGGGTTTGGGGGCTTTTAGTCCATATCTGATGCCTTTGAATTCATCTATTTGCTATTGTACTCTGAAGAGTTGGCATAATTAACTTCAGAAGATATATGCATTTAAATTATACTGTGTTTCGCTTCCAGGAAAACGAAACAAAATTTTGATGACTCATCTTGCACTACAATTTTTTTTTTCTTCAATCAAATGCTCTCTAAATTGAGAATGCCCTGCACCCAAATGCTATTTTACTTTTGGCTTGAAATTGTGAGTAGCAAATCATGATTTATAGCAGAGACGTAACAAAAGCCTATTGGCTATTTATAAATGGGGTGGGGCCCTTCAATATGCCCCATCCAAACTTCCTATTTCAGTACGAAATACTGTACATCAACACAGGAAAGAAAACTATGCTCGTCAGGGAACGATTTCACGGGGTGTTTAAATGAAAGTGTAGTCTTTGGGCTTTGTGCTTTCTAGCAATGTCTGTGCCATCTGCCGTGACTTCATAGATAGTTGAGATTTTCATTTCAAATATCTACACTTCAAATAAAGATACTGAATCAACTAAATGACAGGCACTCACAAATCAAGACAAAGCTTGGAGATAGATGTGGCGCACTCCAATATCGGCTTCTGTATTCCTTTTGTCGCACCAGTAGAAAGGTGATTATCATTTGTTTATTTATTCTAGCCTTAAAGAGAGAAAAAACTGTTTCAAAAGGCAAAGTGGCTTTGGCGTTAATGATTACTCTCCCAAGCCATAACATGAAGGCCACAAATCAAAGCCCTGGTTCTAACAGACACACACACACACACACACACACACACACACACACACACACACACACACACACACTTCCTTGTGCACACACAAAAACCCTCCTTGGACTGATTACATTTTGCAAGAAGATTTAATTAAGGAATTTTTAATGAGGCTTCTGCTGGCACTGCCAAGAACTGTTTTGATATTTGCACTGCATAATGCATAAAATTTGTCTAAACATCTCGGCAGTTGATGTGTGGGGAGGCAGTAGATAAGCCCAGATACAGTTTCAATTTCCGTGTTGGGAAAAAAAGAAAGGAAAGAGAGGAGGGGTAAAAAGAAAAACGAGGACTCATAAAAAGGGCAAATGCAGCCTGGTGTATTGGGGTCTTGTTGAAGGGTGGGGGGTGGGGGGGTAGATCATCCACACTAATGAGAGAACAGTAGTGCTAAAAAGCAGCTTTGTAAACTTGTCTACACCCACCTTCCCCCTACAAAAGGGGAAAAAGTTCTTTATCTACTTGCACTGCCTCAGTTTGATGTTTAAAGCGCTTCCCTGGTAGTGTTTAGTCACTGTTTTCCCTCCTAAATGCTTTTATGTACCCACCATTGCACCGAACTTTGATCTGCATGTCTCTATTGTAACAAGAGATATGCGGAAATCTCTGTATCATGGCGATATTAATATTTAATCCACTGTTGAATAGCAGCTAGGCCCATTCGCCCCCTGACTCAGCAAGTGGGAATTATCTAGAGGCAAATGATACAGCCGGGGTGGGCTGCAGTCCTTGGGGGCTTCTGTGTACACGGGGCCAGGGAATGTTTGAGTGCGTCGCAGAGGGGCTGCTAATGGTGGGTGGCTTTAATTTGCAGATTTCTTTCAGTGCACGTGTACTATAGTATAATCTACTGTAGCCTGTAGTCTTTTTTAAAGGAATAGTTCACTCAGGAATGAAAATGATGTCATCATTGACTCATTCTCATATTGTTCCAAACCAATACATCTTTCCTTCTTGTGTGGAATGCAGAAGGGGTTATCAAGAAGAATGTCCATTTTGCTCTTTTCCAAACAATGAAAGTGCATGGTGTCCACGACTGTCCATGATCGTCATCCACTTTCATTTGATGGAAAAGAGCAGCTTGGATTCTAGTCTGAGAGAAGACTGCATATTTCGTTTTTCGCGATTGAAAATGTGGTTATGAGGGATAGATGTACAGTCTGATTTATTGTTTATACAACTTGTATAGTAATATTGACTGTTTACCATATCTATTACACACAGCCTCGTTTTTAATCATGAAAATGTTTAAATGGCATCTACCCTGAGAAGTGTCTTGCTGAGAAAAATATGACAGAATTTTCATTTTTAGGTGAACAATCCCTTTAAGAAGCAAATTAAACCACCTAAAGCACCTCCCCGCCCCTTCAGAACACCGCCCACATTTAGCAGATAGTGGATTCGCCATTTAATTAGCTTAAATAACTCAGCAAAGTGATTTGTAAAAGCAGTCCAGGGATAATCCAGGCAGAAGGGAGAATAAATTCTATTACTTAGCTTTTTCTGTACTTCAGCAGATGGTGCTCTTGGCAGCGGCAGTGCAAATGTTTATTTGTGTGTTTTAAGCTGTAATTGGAGGTTTTTAACAGTCCTCATCGTCAGGGTTATAATCAACCCGTAAACACTCAGGAAATGTGCCTCCTCAAAGCGCCTTCAATCTACGGAAGACCGGGAGAGTCAGATGACGAGAGAGAAGAGGAGGAAGCCACGCGGAGACACTCAAACCTTTCTATTAGGCCTAACCTTTCCCTGATTAAAGCATAGGCTGTTAACCTGGAGAGCTGAGCGCTGATTTGGCAGGCCTTAAAGCACAAGCAAATGAGTGAATTATGTCGGGGGTTACAGTTTAATAAGAGTCTACCTACTGCCTTAGAAGCAATGGAACTAATTTGGTGGAGATTGCTGTGGCTGGAGAGTGAATTGCAATCGTATGGTCGAGGAAGCGTAGACCTGTTTTCTCCATGTGTTTATAGTTATTGGTAATGACTCTGAGCTCCGTGAAGATGACTGTCAGTGTTAGGGCATCTATCAAGCGGAGATAAAAGGCTAAATTGCTTTTTCAAGATCAGCCCCCGCATTGTTAGAGGTTTCAAAAAAGAAATAGCAAAATGATTCCGTTTGAATACAATAAATGCAGATTTTTTTAGCTTCTTCTGAAGTCTTATTCATCTATCTGGTAAATATAATAACAATGTATATAAATGTTTTTCAAAAGCTATATGTTTTTGAAAAGGTTAAATTGCCCTTTCAAGATATTGTGATATTGCAAAAGATTACTCCATTTCAGTAAATTCAGATTTTTTTTAAATAATCACTTTTACTCATGATGTCTGAAATCGTTTTTTATTATTTATTTATGTCTTAAATATGATAGTAATGCTAAGATTCATAATGCTTTGTCAAAACACCAACAATGACACACATATTACATTTTCTGTGTTATTCTAGGTTTTCTGGGAGCCAGCACTGTGGCCATGTGCACTGTGCTTACCAGTACAGAGAGCATTATCACTGCATGGACCCTGAATGTAACTATCAGGTGAGTACAAGAAAGTGCCCAAAATGAACACTTGTCAAATGCGAATATGTACAAATTAAAAAAATAAAATAAAAATAGGCTTATACTTTACAAAATGGTTGACTTTGTTAACATACTGTAAGTGAAGTACATTATTTAACATGAATTAACAATGAGAAACCCTTCCAGTACTTATTAATCTGGGGTAATGTTAATTCCAGCATTAATAATACATTTTTTAACATTAAAAGTTGGATATGTTAACAGTAGTTGATGCATTATGAACTTACAATGAGCAATTGTAAATGTAGAAATTTACATTAACCAAGATTAATTAAAGTTATTAAAAATATTGTTCATTGTAAGTTCATTATAACTAATGTTAACACATAGAACCCTGTTGAATTTTAAAAACAAATTCATTTTAAGAATGATAATCTGACCCATGCTGATGTAAGTGACATGCATAGTTCAAATTAAACTGTCTGATAATGAAAACATCTGTTATCTCTTAACAACATTTACCTCAATGAAAACATATAACATCAAATGTTGATCTAGGACACCTAGTTGTGTGGAATATTATTTACATGAAGCCACCCAGAAAAATCATGAGGAAAGATGTTTACGATATGATATCAAAATAATTTTGATATGTGCAGTTTGAATGATTTTCATCTCATGTACACAGTATGATTATGCGAGTGACAATAATGTGTTGTTTGCACAAAGGAAAAAACGTGTATAGTATATCATGGCTGAAATGAATTATTTATTGTCGGTAAATGTTCTCAATTCACCTGCCATTGGTAAAAACGCACTCACTATAAACAAAGACAAAAGACCCCAGGTTTTACTTTTTTTAAGTGTCTGTTCCTCCACTTTGTTGATAGATGAGATGATGTCAGCCGGGTAATTTTGCAGTCTAACGGCCACGGTTCAATGCCCCTAAACATTCATCCCTCACTGCTTAAAAACTGAACAACCACACAACACCATTTCAGTGCTTACCTGCACTCTTTTCCCATCACATCCTGACAGGAGAGGAAGATAACTGTTCGAGGAAATGATTTAAATGAATCAGCGTACATTCAAGGAAACACCCAAACAAAACATAATGGACAAGGCATTTATCTTTTGTGCACTGGCTAAACAGGTTAATATAGATGAGGACTATTTCTCAACGCTCAATCAAACAGACAATTGCCTTTCATTTTTTCTTGGTTAATAGTAAATAATTTCAAAAGATGCATTCTTTTTTTTCTTAAGGACATCTGTTAATTCTCTTGGTCTAATCATAATCCCCTTTCACATTATTAATCTGATCCATGTCAAAGAGTTGTCATGTTCAGCACAGCAAAATCAGCATTAAGCAGATTTGAACACAGACAGCCATGGCTCACGCGCATATGGTGGAAAAGAGCAGGCAAAGACAAGCACATTTGTCGAAGACATCAAAAATCCTGTCGTAACCGAGAGCCGCTCAGTTTTTCCTCTATCAGACCCTCTCTAGTCATAATCTCCCACTTCATTTTTAATCATCTGATTACATTTTTCATTATAAACATACAGGAATCCTGCGGAAGACGACAGGGATGCTGTTGCACATAATAGAGACTTATTCAGCCCACCAGGCTGCCTCTTGTTATTCAAGAACAATTTCTCAAACTGTTGTGGCAAGATAGAGAAGAGCTGACTGAAAATACCCTTTGAAGATGTCTGTTTTTGGGACTTGCATTGAGGATTCATTGCCTCTTGACCAGTTTTTGAACTGAGGGGGGGCTGGTGCGGGCCCCGATAAGAGTTAAAGGACCCCATACAACCCTCCTAACTATCCCTTTAACAGTAGTAGTTAGCATGTTAATTTCAGGTGAAATCACTAAATCAAATGCCACTTACACAATGTAAACACTTCTCCTGAATGTTTGGTAATGATAGACAGGAGGATGTACATATAGCTTTTAGCCCAGCAGAAAGGTTAGGTGCAGATTAACTTGTTTTTTTTGGAATTGATAACTGTTAAATGTTACATGACACAGTGGTGGAATATTATCTTGCCATTGCCTGCCACTGCTCTACTCCATACCAGCCCTGCCTCTCCTTTCATGGCCTTGTGTTCACCCAGCAATGCAATGGGAATCTGAAAATAAATGTCCACACAAGCGTATAGCCACTCCGCTAAGTACAGAAGACCAACTGATACAATTTCCTGTTGTTTTCTGCATTTACGCTCAGTATGGTCGCATATAAAGATCAGTATCTCTTTTTATTTGTATGTGGACATCCCAAATACCTGTCATTACTGTTTGTTCGACGTAGGCTCATATATTACATTAATACACATCTCTGGAACAGGAAAGAAAATGTGAGGCATTCTATACAGTAGGCTAGATTTATATATTTTTTATAGATTTATAGATGTATAGATTTTGCCTGTATGATTGAGGTTTAGTATTTTAGATGATATTTTGTCTCTCTCTATTTCTTATGTAGAAATATGGATTTAAGTTAGAAGGGGCTCATTGATTTCAGCTACACTTGTTTCAGTTCCAGTAATATTAGCTCAAGCCCAATTACTGCAGATTTGGTTGACCGGATCTCTCAAGAGTGAGTCGTCCCCAACCCCACCTCCCCCCCGCTTCGTGTAATTTTTTCTTGAAAATGCTCCATGGTTTCGTAGATTTAAATTTTGTTGAGGGGGTGTAACAGTTAAAGGACGGGCAAGGAGGAGGTGGGAACCGGCTGAAGAGTAAACATAAAGTTTAATGGTAAAACTCCACTTAAAATAACATAAAACAAACATGAACACAGACACACGCATATGCGTCTCTCTCAAACTGGCATCTCCAGCTCCCTCTTATCATGCTGTCCCACTGATCAGCTGATTCAGCACCAGCCATGCACCCTCACAGCCCGGCCACATCCTCATCCTCGTCACACTTCTCCCCCACCCAATTCAGGCCAGGGTGCCACCAGACTGACCTACCCATGTAGGGGAGATGCTGCCCTTCCGGCCGTTCTGTCAGCCGGTGGTCCACCCTGCCTCCTGGGAACCTGAGGGAGAGACGAGGGGAGGTGTGGGGAGAAGGAAAGGGTGGGCGAGAGACACACATAGAGAGATGAGAGGAAGAGAAAACTTGACCCCCGGTTCCCGGACACGCTGTTGCCCAGTCCTCAACCGCTCCTCCGCCCTCTGGTGGACGACAGCTCGCTCCTCCCCCGGTGGACAGCAGTGAGCCCTCCGACCCCTGGCGGACAGAACCGCTCCTCCCCTTCACAGCGGATGGCAGTGGTTCCTCTGGCTCTCAGCGGCTAGCAGCGACCCCTCCGACCCCAGGCAGAGACCCTGGCGGATGGCAGCGGCAAGGACTATGCCTGTGCATCCCTCCTCCCTCCCAGGTTTCAGCACCACTCTAACAGTATAATGATGGGCAAGGAGGAGGTGAGAACCGGCTGAACAGTCAACATAAACTTTAATAATATAAATAAACTTAAAACAATATGAAACATAGGGACTCAGACAAACATGCAGTGCATCCACATGCATCTCTCTCTCTCTCGAACTGACGTCTCCAGCCCCCCCTGTATCTCACTCTCATGCTGATCAGTTGATTCAGCGCTGGCCGTGCATCCTCGCAGCCCGGTCACGCCCTTCTCCTCATCACAGGGGTTTTTTAGAATATTCTCTCATTATTATAGTCTAACCCCACACAAAACTGTGCTTTAATACTTTAATTAAAAATGAGATCATATCTCAGATGGGGAATTAAAAGAGACATTTTTTGGGTTGCCTTGTTTATTTGTTTGTTGTCTTTTCCCTGTGCACATTCGAAAACCATCTGCGTGGAACATGATTTTTCAGAAGCTTAGAATATCACAACTGTGATCTCTGCATGTCAAGTGGTCCATCTTAATTAGAAATGGCAAAGTAAAAAGTACTAAACACGCTAGCTTTGTAACCTTTGTTAGTAGCTTGGAGTCAAATATCAGCTGAGCTTACAAATGTACCACAGATTCAAGTCAGTGTATGAGAGTCATAATGCTATACACTCAGGTAGTTACAATATGAGTCATCTATGAGCCACAGTAAGTGCTAAGTATTGACTGGTTTTAGGTGTATTTGGCGTTTTTGCATCTTTGAAGGATTGTAGGGTCATTCCAAAAGAAAGTGAACAACTGAATCCCGCCATGAAGGGCTCCTCCACAAGGCTGAAATTTATATACGAAGGTCACTTAAATCTGGCTTAATTAAATTTACAGTTTGCAATGATTCTGGGTACTGCGTCATTGCGATTAATTTTGAAACTAACGATTATTTATTTATTTTCGTTTTGTGTTTTGTTCTTTTTTATTCTGCCCTCCTTAATGAGAAGGGCACAATAGAATTCGCCCGATACCTGTTGCAACATCACCAGTGACATGCACCACTCTTTTTTCACCTGGCTGCAATTGTCCACGATGCTCTGCAGCTGTTGCAAGAAAGTTAAAGTGACTCATTGTTGGTTTCCTACAGAACACACCACCTCCCCCACCTTACGGACTCTGTGTCTATGTTGTTTACAGAGATTCACCAGTAAGCAGGATGTGATAAGGCATTATAACATGCATAAGAAGAGGGACAACTCCCTGCAGCATGGATTCATGCGCTTTAGCCCATTGGATGACTGCAGTGTCTACTACCATGGCTGCCATCTCAACGGCAAGAGCACCCATTACCACTGCATGCAGGTAAACCACAGCAAAAACCCCTAGTTTAAAAAAAGCACATTCACCCTTATATAGACATGCAAAGAATTGCGAGAATTTGGGGAAATAGATGTAATAAAATTAGTAAAACATTTTATTTTCCCCTTCACCGAGTAAGAGCACTTGCACAAGTCTAGAGTTTACTCTACATCAATTTGGAAAATCCATTGATTTGCAAGGACAAAGAGGAAAAACGTGAAACTGACACTCCATCATGCCAACAAAAGTTGAGAAAAACATAAACTTTTGCCGCAAGGAACTCTGATGTAGGCATTCGTTGATTAATATGAACTTCAGTGAGGGGGGTTCAGTTGTGCTTTCAGAAATCCAATTCGCTGTGTTCCCGCTTGATTTTAAACTGACATGCCTCTTTCCCTCAAAGCAAATCTTAAACACTCATATCCTTTAAATGCACCATCTGACCTTTCTCTAGTGAGTAGGCAGCCTAAACATTTTGTATCCTCCACTTAAGTGTCACACAATGCATGGTGGTCATGGAAGATGGAATATTCAATTTTTTCCAAAGGGAAGAATAGGGGTGGTGGGAGACCAGTGCATATTTTGATACTCCTGACAATCTTATGGCTTTCAGTTGAATTAAAAAGGATATTAAAGTTCTCCTACTTTTTCCTCTAGGCCTATACCGTATGACCATTTAAGAGCAGCTTTTTGTTCATGAGACAGAAGGTGTTATAAAGTAAATAAAACAAAAATTAAAAGGATGAACAGGATGGGGCCCTCCTCTCCCCTCACCCGTTCTCCCTCACTCCATAATTGGCATGGATAAAATTCTGTTCTGTTACTTGTTTATATAAACTCAACATTTTTCATCTTTTAGTACCAAGATCATTTCCCACCAGATCTGTTTAATTCTTTACATCTGCTTATTTTCAAGGTGTCACCTAGCCCATTGCTTTTTTCACTCCTGGAAACAGTGGCCCAGGCTCGAGATATATTATTTTTTAAACTTCCCTAATGTTGTCATTGTTGTAAGACATTTCAGCTCTTGTTTTAACAGCAGTGAGAACAGGCAGATGTTGGCACCCGTTCTCCTGATTTACGGAGAAAAAAGCAGAGTGGCATTTTTTTCATTGTTTGACTGAATATGGCCAAGTTGCCCTGTTTGCATGGGTGAAAAGTGCCAGAGATGATATACAATTGCTGGTTTTAATTCAAACATTAGTTTGTGTTCTTCTGCTGCCTAGAGGGCTCCTGAGTGCTGCTGTTGAGTAACAGAACCTTTCAAACCAAAGAAAGTGACAGTTTCCCCGAACAACCCCCCTGACTCTACCACTCTTTCGACTAAAGCAGAGACACTGGCTCTCTTATATAGACTTAAAGCCTTAAATGGAAGAAGGTTATAACAACACGCCACCTCCCTAAGCTATCTTTTGCATGCCACATATTGCATATCACAAAAAATAATCCTCTCTTTCATCTCTTTGAAGCTGTTTTCATTAAACACACACCTGTTTTGGGGGGTAAAAGGTTTGCTTTTCATATTTTATGAGTTGTCTCAGGAGTGCATTTTTAACAATGCTCAGATCTTGAGAAAATGTTTCCTGTTAATTTTTTTAGGTCACCTGTTTCTTTTGCTCCCCACATTGAGTTCATTGCCAAACTGAGCTATTTTTGTGTCACATCTCCGAGATGTTGTTTTCATATCCCTGCAGACTAAGAGAGCTTGAGCGCGAAGCCACTGTTTTCATACTGAGCAATTTTCATCCAGTGCAACAAACTGAAACTCACACTTGGTGTTTATTTCAAGTCTTGTGCACGCTTTGTCTCATATAGGGCTTTTTTCATTTCCCGTCTGCCAGGTGGGCTGTAACAAGGTGTACACAAGCACCTCTGATGTCATGACTCATGAGAACTTCCATAAGAAAAATGCACAGCTGATCAATGATGGCTTCCAGAGGTTCCGTGCCACAGAAGATTGTGGAACAGTTGGGTGTCAGTTTTATGGGCAAAAGACTACCCACTTCCACTGCAGGTATGATGGCAGACAGAGTTATCATTCAAACTAAGATGAAAACTGTTAATTTAAAAACATATTCATAAACTGAAAAAAATTAATTCAAATCAAAGCAAGACCTAAAACTAAACAAAATAAATTAAACTATTAACTGAAGTTTAGGATAAACAACAACAAAAAAATATTTTAGGGATCATCCATCTTCATACATACGATATGTATTCTTTTTTTAGTTGTCTTTTATTTTTAAGCATATTTTATTTAGTTCCTTTCACACAGCATTATGCATCCATCTGTGCTGTTTTTAAAATGTTCTATGTGAACAAGCATGCCACATCAATTTAAAAGAACTTCAACTTCAAAAAACATTTACCATTTAATTTGTTGTATTAACTGCTGTCTAACTTTTTTGAATGCAAGAACGTGTTATGCCAATCTCATCTTCAAAGGTTTTGCGTAATTTATTTGTAAAGAAGTTTAAAAATCATATTGAAATAACAGCTACTTAGGAAAAGCAAAGCTATAATAAACGTGGTGGCAATTAAGCCCCAATAACTGGTTGATGATTAATGTGTTAAACAGGGATTTTTGAGTTGAGTCTTTCTATTTTCCACCACTGTGAATCTCAGGCGCTCAGGCTGTACCTTCACCTTCAAGAACAAGTGTGACATCGAGAAGCACAAGAGCTATCACATCAAAGATGACGCTTACGCCAAGGATGGCTTCAAGAAGTTTTACAAATATGAGGAGTGCAAGTATGAAGGCTGTGTCTACAGCAAGGCCACCAACCATTTTCACTGCATCCGTCAGGGCTGTGGCTTCACCTTTACCTCCACCAGCCAGATGACCTCACACAAGCGCAAACACGAGCGCCGCCACATCCGATCGTCAGGCATGCTGGGCCTCACTTCCTCCTTCCTTGTACCCAAAGAGGAACAGGACGAGTCCAGCAACGATGACCTCATGGATTTCTCAGCGATTAGCAGCAAGAACTCAAGCTTAAGTGCTTCTCCAACCACACAGCAGTCCTCCACTGCACCACACATGCTGCCCACTCCAGCAACCACCATGTCCTCCAGTCACAGCGTCAAGCCAACCGCCGCTCTGCCTCCGGCCAGCCGCATATCCACCCTGCTCTCCCAGGCTCTCCCCAGCAATGTGCCCATGGCTCTGGCTCTTTCCAACAGTGCCTTAGCAGGGGCTTCCAACCCCTTCTTTCCTCTCATTCCCAGAATGTCAATGTCGCTCACACCCTCTGCCTCTGGCCTGATCTGTGCCAGCAACTCCGGGGCTCACTCCATGCCCATCGACTCTCTTACCCAGACCTCAACCCCATCTGGGGACCCAGCCTCTGCTACTGTAGCTTCCACTCCAACCTCCTTTGCTGCATCATCCATCATGGAGAAGATGTCAGCCAGTAAAGGTTTGATATCGCCCATGATGGCCAGACTGGCAGCCGCTGCCCTGAAGCCCTCAAGTAACCTGGATGCAGGTTAGTTTATCTAATTTTTCTCTGCATAGTATCAACTCATGATCATGTAGATATTCTCATAATGTCATTATCTGTAGTTATAATACAACATACAACAGCATAAGGATCCACCCACCCAGTTCTCAGGAGTATGAATGTACAATATTCAAATCTCCCAATATGTTTAACGGGAAACAGGAATAGAAAGATTCTGTCAAAGGATCAATTTTCCATACTGTGTTTCCCCTTCTGAAAAGACCAGCTTAAGCCAGGAGCCACTCTGGTTCAGGTTAGTTTATGCTGGTTAGTACTGGTTTAGTGCTGGTCTACCTGCTGTATCACATAGCCAAGATGTTAAACAGCAAATCTTAGCTGGTGAATGTCAGCCAACGGGGTATTTCTCTGAAGCTGACTGACCAAGGAAGTCTTGCTGGTTAAGGTAGTTACACAGTTCCCACGGACATGGAAATAATGTAAATCTTAAAACGTCATGGGAATGTCTATAGTGAATCTACATTTGTGAAGTTATGCTATGCTCTATATCATTTCATTGGCACTCTTTGTGAGTTAAGTCTGTATGAATTAAAAATGCTTTTACAGTAATCCAATGAAAAAATCATGGACAATTATTAGATATTCATTGTTTAAAAGGTGTGTGAACCCTATGGCTTGGTTGGGGCACCAGCATCCAAAACTTAGAAAGTATCCCAAAAATGCTTGTCTTTTCAATTGGGTGAGAACATGAGAACACCTCAGTTCTATAGGTCAATCTCACCCTCTCTTTTCCTCTCTAATGGTGAAAGGGCACTTTCAGGTCATCAGCTTATGCTATCTACAGACGGTACACAAATCTCTGATTTGAGGATTAGGGCAAAAGAATAAAGGGCTGTTTTGCTGCTCTAGTCTTGTTATTGCAGTGATCATTGTCATGATACCCACAATCCATTAGTAGATAAGTGCTGAACTAGTGAGTGGGCTCTGTACAGCTGCCTCTAATATCATTCTCAGGAGGATCCCGGGGCCTGTGTTCTACACGCTTCCTCATCACCGGCCTCTTATCTGAGCGTGCAGTCGTTCCAACCAAATGGAGCCTGAATAATATTAAGTTAAGAAATTGGAGGTACAAAGCAGCTTTTTATATGCACTCTGATATAGAGGAAGAAATATCAGAAACTGTTGAAGCAGAAATGACTTATTGCTCCAGAGAGGCAGATTTGTGTGTGTGTACATGTGTGCATTTGTGTATTTGGGCTTGTGTGTATGTGGGATGATAACTTGTTCTCAGCTTTCAGTGTTTGTATGAAAACACTCATGTATTCTCTATTCTTAAAGTGTTTCAGGCCAGTGAGTAAATTAGTTCCCTTACAAAAAAGTACTGTATCGGTACAGTGGTGTACAGTGATGGTTTCAGATGGTAATATTATGGTATTTGGATTGATGGCATGGTACAAAATTATTTCCATATTCATGTATCATTGAATTTGCATGATACTTCAAGGTATTTTAAAGTATACCATGGCACCAGGGCTAGACTGGTAATCTGGCATACTGGGCATTTTCCGAGAACTGAGCGGACCGGTAGGTCGGCTGCGAAACAGGCTGAATGGGCCGGAATAAGCTAATATGAGTCACCACGTTATGCTGAACGGACCACAAAATGGTGCCGCGATATGCTGTAAAGGACAGCGAACACCCCCACCCCTCCCTTTTGGCCAGTTGCTATGTAAAATCCAGATTTCTCTTCTCAGTCTAGCCCTGCATGGCACTACCATGGTACATGCATAAAAACATACTAAAACCATGGTACATGCACAAATAAACATGGCATTAGCGTGGAATATGAGAATGGTACCAAGTCCAAAAACCAAAACCATTGTTCTGCTACAGTACATATAAAAAATGCTATACCTGGTATTTTTGATACTTTTTTGTTTGTACAGGGATAAATGGAGTCTGGTGTAAGCTCAGAGTGTTGGGATGTAGATTGGAGTCTGCTGTTATATTTATAGAAGGAAATTGGCTGCATAGACTTGGGGACATCTCAGATCTTCCCAGAGAAGGCAAAGAGAGGCTTATCTTAGGAAGAGAAAGAGAGAGGACAGTGTTGGGGTGAGGTTGGCTTGCTGGTTATAGATAGTCTGACTGCCCTACAAGAGGGCGAAGGAGAATTAAATGAGACGTATGTTAGAATGCTTTTAAGTATGAGCATCTTGTGTTTAATTTTGTTACTTTTGTGAAAGTTGAGAGGAAATAAAAGTAAAATAGAGAAAAAAATCCCCCACTAGACAAAGTTATTTACAGACCATACCGTGGAATTGCTAATTTTACACGTTTGCTCAGAAAAGACGTGTGAACAGGACATTTGGGTAAAATATGAAGAGGATGTGGTCAGAGCAGAGAACATATTTACTGCAGCTATTTTCATATAGCTTTGTCTTTTTTTCAAACTCGTACTTTTAGTCAAGAGGGCAGTTTTACAAGAAACATGTCTCTGTCTTAGCGTATGAGAAGAGTTGCATGCTAATTTGTTCAGGTGGATTTATTTCCTGGTTGAATGTTCACTGCTTTATCCAGGCTTACCCCCAGTGTGTTACTGAAGATCCTGAAATCTGAGGGGTTTCCTAATTAGACACCCATTACAAATGATCTTTCACAAGTTCAGTAACTTCATCAAGGTAATTACACAGTACAACATTATTCTTGGATAATTTCCAGAAAAATACAGCTTTGTGAGCACACGCAAGTTTTTTTTTTTCATGCTCTCTTAGCTCATCGGCAATTTTTTGTTACAGAAACTGCAAAGCTGAAGGTTTAATGACCCTCTCCTCACATGGTCGTTCAACATCCCTTGTTAATGTCAGGCAGTTTATCATCACAAAAATAAAAAGAGAAAAATTAGAAAGTGATAAAGCTGAGACAATGTCCTTTCTGTAAAAAGCTGTGGTTTTAGAATGATTTTAGGCACTTTTGGGCAGCTAGACTATCTTAAATCAGATAAGACCAGCAAACCAGCTTAGCAGGGTGGAAAGGAGTCTTTTGTGGACAGGTTGTGAGGTTAACATCATTACAATGTATTACATGCTTCACGCATACTGACTGCAAATATGGGCTGAATTGAGGTGGACTGAGTCGTTTTAGGTGCAAAGACAGGGGGTAATTAGTCAAATGTGAATTACATACAGCGGCAAAGCGAGGCTGGTATGAACTAACCCTTCTGGCTTTATTGGGATGTGGTGTGTCTAAAGCCGACACATCACAATGAGTCATTATTTTACCTCCTCCACTGTGTAACTGTAACAAACAGACAGTCAAGTCATCAGGAATGGCACTTGAGTGACACTATCTGATAAAGTCCACATTTGTATGTGGGTGCATGTGTTTGTCACCCAGGGTGGTGTGTTGTATGGGGTATTCCTCTGTTTTCACATAGTTAAACGCCCTCCAAACTGAAGGCCAAGGGCAAAGCGGGTGATAGCTGTCACTTTTCCTCAGTGGGGCCTGTTTCTTAAACAACAGTCTATACACACAATCACGGTTGATGCACTCAGCACTTCTTTCAGCTTGTGTCTGGTACTCCAGTGTAACCCTTTTTTTAATAAAATACCACTTACTGCCTACCAAAAGCCTGGCTTTCTCTACATAGCCTGAGGGCACAATTAATATTTCAAACATTTGGGGATTGGAGGAAAAGCCAGGTCGGATTCCCGTCAGTTTTTCTACCCCCCTTCTTTATCTATTCCACCCGGCTCCTTGCGCCTCTCCTGTTTTCACTCTACCCATCCTCTGAATACTTATTTTGAAAATCCAGATTGAGAGGTCATGCTATTTGAACTGATCTTATTGGCTGTCTCCTCTAATCTACCGGACAAGCAGATGTTCCTTTTGGGCATGCTCAGTGGCATCGACTGCCGTCCGTCGTCAGGCCAACAAGTACATGTGGCGATGGAGGGGGCGGGGTGGGGGGTGCAGTCTGAATCTGCCACTATCCCTCAGCATTAGCATGCCTCTTAATGACCAGCTAAGAGGCAGGCCAGCAAATGAGTTGTGACAAGGCTGAAGAAAAAGGAGTATTTTTCCCTCATTCCCACTGCCGCTCAATCAACATTTAAACGCCTTGACGGGCTGACATAATTCTGCAATAATTATCACTCCTGGTCCTCTCCTTGGCCCGGACAGGAGTCAGATTGGATCTCATCACAGCGCATTAATGCTGACCAACAATAACTTTGCTTTCTCCCTCTCTCTTCTCAGGGATTGGGCAGCCAGCTCAAGCAGGCTGGTTTAATTCGGTTGAAGTGAAGCAGGAGCTAGTGGACAACACCTCGGGGGTCTCCCAAGACTCCATGCAAGAGCACAGCCTGGACCTGAGCAAGAAAGACCACAGGTATCCCATCAAGCACTGGCCCCAGCCCCCTTTTCAGCTCAGCTAATGCTATCTACCGTATCTCTCAAATAAAGCTGTATTGTGTTAATTAGTGTGATTGCTCTTGTTAAAACCCCCTTTTCAAGGTGGGATGGTTCAGTGATCAAGGTGGAAGATTTACACACTCCCTCCTTTAAACATTGCAAGGTCCTCATTTGAGGAAATCTATCAAACAAATGCAAAAATTCTCCCTTAATGTTTCTTTCCCCATCTTTTCATAATGCACGTCAAGAATGAAGCATGACATGTTTGCACATTCATTTAGATGAAAGTGTGTTTGCATAAACCCTAATTTCCAGCCCCCTGGTTTTCAATGCAACAGCACATTACATTTCATTTTTCCCCTTTTCTTCACTGTATATTCACAATCTGAGATAAATTATAATATGAACTGTTCTCATGCAAATCTAGCCTAACCACTGTTCATATTGCGTCTTCCAGCACTGAATCAAACGGACACCCGCCGCCCGGAAAAACATCTCTTTTATCCTCTCTTATGAATAAGGTAAGATTCATCCATCAAGCACTTTTCATCCCAAGACAAATTAGCAGGATGCAGAGGGGGCTGTTTGTTTTTTAATGTTTCACAGCTAATAGGATGAGTTTGTATCATTTAAATTTTCTTGCCATTTTTCATACAGTGTAATTTCAGCCCGGCGCTCGCAAATTAATATAATGAAGCAGGAGCCGGTTGCCACGGCAGATATATAGAGATGTTTGTTTTTTGATGAGCTGTTTTGAACTCTCAGTGCATTTTTTTTCTCCCGCTTTTTTCTTTTTCATCTCCATCTGCTCTATCTTTATTTATGGACTTTGTAAATTATTTGATTAAAAAGTCAGCACCAAGAAAAAAGAGCAACTGTCACCCTCATTTTTTAAAAAGACGAAATGGTGCCGAACAGATATTTCAATGTTGTGTGTTTTTGTGGAGATTAAAATGGACATTGTTTTAATCATACATCTTCTATGACTAATATTAAATGGTATGCATATACCATTACCTTGATGATTGAAATAGAAAACTCAGTCTAGTTTTACTGACAGCTGAGCTCAGCTCTCTCTCTCTCTCTCTCTCTCTCTCTCTCTCTCTCTCTCTCTCTCTCGCTCTTCAGTTCATATTCAAGACTTGTTACTGAAACTTGTAACTTATATGAAGCCTCAACATAAAACTTTATAATGTCTTTAATGATTTTTTGTTGTTTTTGTATTTAAGAATTCTGTTGATTTATTGTAATGTACATGGTGTGTATTGTGTATTTTGTTTACAATGAAGACTTTATCTAATTTGTGCTAATTGTCTAGCTGATAATACTGTACACCTCAATTTTCAACACAGAATCAATTAATCTAAATGTAACCACATAGCATAAAGCACACAAAAACTGTTGTATGTATGATCTGTGCTCAAGTAAGACAAGGCTGTTTGTTTAAGATGTCATGAAACTTGTCTAAGCATGAACGTTCATGTCTTTGTAGATGACACATGTGAATCCTGGTTTCTTTGGTGCTTTGAATTTGAAGTCTGAGCTGGAGGGAGCTCAGGCAGCTGATGGCTCAGAGGCAGCTCAGTATCTCAGCAGGGTGATGAAGAGATCGGCCCCAGAGAAACCAGTTGAGTTATGGAGGACCTATCTGCACAGGTGCCTGAAAGAACCTTCTGTTTCTATAGAGTCTTCAAGCTTTACTTTTAAAGTCCTGCCCACACCACATTTTTATTCAAAGCATGAAATTAGGTTTTCGCTTGTTTCAATTCCCTTTTACACTTGCGGAACATTAAAGGGATGTGGGTCTTTTCTTTATAAAAAATAAAAAGGTATAATTTAGAGCCCCATTTTACCTACAGTTTGTAACTGTATGCATGACATGGAATTTCAAGCAGAAACACTATCCCGCAATGGGGCATGCTATATTTATCTAAAATTATTTTAAAAAGCATATTTCAAATTCTTGTAAAATGATCATACATGCTGTTTTTATTACATCATATTAATTGAGAAACTACATAGAATATTTATACTTTTAAAACTTAATTTGTCACACTTCATGACTTTTGAAATGAACAGCAAATATGATAAAATGTGTATATGTCTATCAAATGTATACATGTCTAACCAGACACCAGCTTCAATAAAACCAGAGGATGAGGAGCCAGAGAATGGCTGTGTTTTCTGTCATAGAAGGGCACACTGTGGTGATACATACTGTAGATGGGTAATTAGTATAATATATATATACTGTACTATATATATCTATGATATAAATATATACTGTATATGTGTATGATACAAATGTTTTTTGTCAACTACCCAACTACAGTATGTATCACCACAGTGTGCCCAAATGCCCAAATAGATCATCTATGACAGAAAACACAGCCATTCTCTGGCTCCTCATCCTTTGTTTTTTATTGAAGCTGGTGTCTGGTTTTTGTCACCATCAGTCTTTATGATGTACCTGCATTGCTTGTCAGTGCCATCTTGCAGTGTTTGTTCCCAGGTTGTTATGTGGAAAGAGAAGGTTTATCCAGAGCATGTGATGATATGTATTTTGTAACAAAGCCTTGGTGACTGCTGCTTTTAGCTCAGGTGTAGTGCACCTAAAGAATAACCTTACTCAAAGTCAGATACTCATGAGCTAAACCGAGAATACATGAACGTTAGAGTAACTGAATTTACTAGCAATTTGATCCTTTATCTCACTTTTAAGAGTTTCTGTTTTTCTCATGTTGTGCAGGTATGACACTGATGATTTCTGTGAAGCCCAGTGTGATTTCTTGCACAAGATTCATTTTCATTGCCTGGTGGAGGATTGTGGGGCCCTTTTCAGTACAGTGGATGGAGCCATCAAACATGCAAAGTAAGCAGCACTCTAGTTCACAGCAAAAAACAAATATATATATATATATATATATATATATATATATATATATATATATATATATATATATATATATATATATATATACACACAGTATATATATATATATATATATATATATACACACACAGTATATATATATATATATATATATATATATATATATATACACACAGTATATATATATATATATATATATATATATATATATATATATATATATATATATATATAGCAGTATATATACTGCTCTCCCAGATACGCACAAACGGATGAGTTAGGGGCTGTTCACACCGAATGTGTTTTTGTCTGTGTCTGCTCTGTTTTGACATTGTTTTCCTGTGTAAACACACGCTAGACAAACACCATACCTGCTGCACCGCTTCTCGCTGTTTCTTCGGTGTCTCACGGAGGACCGGCACATTTTTAGACACTGTGTCAAGTTAATAAGAGCTTCAGGTTTCAAAAATGCATGCCAAGACACCTGCGTTCTGTATCAGTCGTTGAACTGTGTCTAGATTTTTTTAGCTCGTCACGCACATAATGTATCGGCATAGACGTGTTGCATGGAGATTGAGGGGCTCGCGGGGCATGTTGTGTCATGAGGTCCTCCTAAAAAAAAAAAAAAGCAGTACAATCATAGAGATTAAGTTTTATCGAAGTTTTTCAATGAGTTCACACTTACACACACACACACTCAATTTACATGATTATGATCAAGTAATGTTAATTTGCTGCTATGTTTGGCAGCTGTAAATAGCACATCTAATGGGTGGTGCACCTCTGTGTTATTAGCTTCCACTTCAGAGCCAACCTGAAGGTTAAATCAGAGTCACCTTTCAACGAGAGCAAGGAATCCAACGATAGTGCCCCTAATCAGATGGCTGTCCCCATTTCCATGGCCAAGACGCCTCCCATGGAGGTGCCCAGCCTTGCTGTTTCGGGGGGATACAGCTCGTCCCCTTCATTGCAAGCCTGGAAACAGCTGGCTGGATCGATCCCCCAACTTCCCGCTTCCATGCCCAGTATGCCAGCCACTTCTCCACTGGCCACAACCTCACTGGAGAATGCTAAGCCGCAGGTCAAGCCTGGCTTCCTACAGTTCCAGGACAAGTGAGTGGACACTACCTTTCTTTTAAATCCATAATGCTGTGGTGGTATGATTTACATAAGTTTGAGCTACAAGTATTTCCATTTTTCCTCTGGATTTCATTGTAATTTCCCCCCCCCTCCACAGTGATCCTTGTCTGGCCACTGACTGCAAATACTCCAATAAGTTCCATTTCCACTGTCTGTTTGGAAACTGCAAATATGTGTGTAAAACCTCCGGGAAGGCCGAATCGCACTGCCTGGATCACATAAACCCCAACAGCAACCTGGTGAATGTGCGAGACCAGTTCTCCTACTATTCCCTACAGTGTCTTTGTCCTAACCAGGTGAGTAAGCCATATCAATGCCATATCAAGTAGCACTTATTTTGTCTTTGTGAGTGGTGCTTAGCAGATTATGTGACTTGTTGAGGAGATGTGTGTTATTGCTTTTTTAAGCAATCAGAAGTAAAATTTCCACTATACAATGATCTAGTTGATCTCATGAATTTTTACTGTAAAAAGGGGTGAAAAAACTCAGGGACTTAGACAAATGTATGAACCAGAATATCATAGAGATTTGGGGGTGGGCTCTTTTGACTTGGGCCAGTAACCAACCACTCTAGGAACCACCAAGCAATGCCCTAGCACCCGAAAAACACTAAGAACACATTAGCAACCATATGTTAACCCCCTGAACCACCTAGAACACCATAGAAACCACCTAGCAATACCTTAGCAACCATCCAGAACACCCTTGCAACGCCCTGGTCACCACAACAACCTAGCAACCACATAGCAACACATGTAAAACACTCAGAACACATTGACAACCACATATCAACACCTTAGTAACAACGCAGAACACTGACTGCAGCCACATAGCAACACTTTCAAAACATTCTGAGCACCTTGGTAACCATATATCAATTCCCGACAACCATCCACAACACCCTAGAATTGTGGCAGCAACTATTGCATAGACAAGCACCACTCAAAATTTCTGAGGAAAATTAAAAAATCTAGTTCAACACTACATTTAAAACTCACAGAAGACAATGGCATTGGTAAATATTTATTGTCTCTGTGCCAGAAAAAAAAAAAAAAGAAAAGAAAAGAGAAACACCTTGGAGCCGCCAAAGCTGTATAAAATAAACAAGTTTTGCTTTTCATCAAAAATTCCATCATTAATAGAAAAAAGCCCTCCCCTTGTTGCAACTTGCATTTGGAGCAAAACCTGTTTAAATGAATTCATTTATGCATCCCATCCCCACTTCTTCAAGCCCCCCTCCTCTCTCCAGAGTAGAGTGGGTTCTGTTTATGTGCTCCTGAGGGATCTGCCTCTCTGGAAACAGATGGTGGTGCAGAAACAGGTTATATTGCCGAAGACACACACATATACACACACACACACAGACTAATGAATTGGTAAAAGAGCTGTTTTATAAATAGATGAATCGCCAAATGAACTAATTGCTATTGTTATTGGGGTCAGTGGCTACATCTTGGGTCTAAACTCCAGATTTCATTTCGTCATTGAGGCTGGTCATGTCACAAGCTCTAAAAAAGAGAAAGGAAAAGGATTTAATGAGCAAACATAACCTACTTCTTCCCTTTGGTAATTGAAGGAAGGCTCTGACAACCTATCAGACCCTATTTTGGTTCAAAAGCTGGTCAGTTTAGTAATGCTTGTGAATCAACGTAATGTCTTATAATTGGGTTGTTAATTAACTAGAAATCTGAACCATGGAAATGTATCATGATGTACTACATTTGGCTAAGACTAAGAACGGTGTGTTAAAACCGTTCTTAGTCTGACAGTTTGTGTTTCATTTGTTCTCTGCAGCACTGTGAGTTTCGGATGAGGGGCCACTATCATTGTCTGAGACCTGGCTGTTACTTCGTAACTAACATCACCACCAAACTGCCCTGGCACGTCAAGAAACATGAGAAAGCCGAAAGACGTGCAGCCAATGGGTTTAAATACTTCACCAAGAGAGAAGAATGTGGCAGACTCGGTAAGAACCAGATCTGTTATTTCATGGCCATGGGCCCCAAATCGTATATGGACACTTGAAAATGTATGAATGTCTTTGCATTATTTAACAAAACAATGTGCCAATGTGCACAAACACATATTACACAAAAATAACTTTGCTAGGTTTTCAAATTATAAAACAATAAATACTGTATATTGTTCACAATTAAGAAAAAGTAGTATTTGGATACTTTCTGGTGGTCAAACTTTAGTTAATGTGATTGACTTCACCTGCTTGGACACCTGTGAAAACTTGAGGGGAACAGACATCGTACATCCACAAAAACATCACATTGAGACCAGTTGTTTAAATGTTTTTCCAATAGAAAAAGGTCTAGCTTAAGTTGTTTGCTGATGCCTCTTAGTTTGATATTTTTTTGTCAAATGCAATGATATTTAGACATTTTTAAGCTTGACTTAAGTGTCAAAATACGTTTTTTGGTGCCAATGTATATATAAAAGGAGTGTCTTAATCACAGAGCGCACTTGGTAATCCTTGCTAACCATTTGACTATATGATTGGCTTGACTGGGTGTGGTTTGCTAATGTGGTTTGTAATGTATTGCATTCAACATTATGAAATCGTTCTAATCTTACCATTCACATCACTCATGTTTCCAAACACTCTCTCTTCATCCAAAATCCCACTGCCAGCTCACTATAAGTAATGAAGCAAGATGGGTCAGAAATGGTGTGAAATCTCAAAATGAAGTAACCATAATTTCATATCAGTGCCATCACCTGCTATGAACACACTTTTTCCATTGGCTGTGCTAGCTATAGGAAAAGTACCTTTCCCTCGCTGAGTTGCTAACTGCCATGCTTTTCGCAGCAGAATGTGCAGGGCATGAAACTGCTGCGCTTCACACTCGTTCACTGAATTTTGAATGTTTCCTTGAAGCTGTTATCCCATTAGTATCTGTGCAATGATATTTTGTCAGTTTGATGGTTTACACTGACAGTAGCTCAGAGTCAGCTAGCTTCCATCATTTACATTTTTTAGAACAAACACTTTTGGCAGAATTAAAGATGGTCTTGTCTCATTGTAAAGCTGGGGACTTTTTGTTTAGATTACAAAAAAAACAGGCTGAGCAAAATGGTGTCTGCCTTTTTGTCATACATTAATACTTCAGTATTTATAGTAGGCAATCAAACAGAGGTTGTTTTCTTGGGTATATTTAACCTGTCAGGAATGAGCAATTACATATGTTTGTTAATTACTGTGCCTGTCGAGCTCAGTCTGTTTGTTCTGCTCTTTTTCAAGCCTCGATCATCATCACAAGCAGGCAGATTAAAAGTTTTTATTTTATTTTGCTCTGCTGCCCTCCCTTTAAAGGGATAGTTCACACAAAAATGAATATTCTGTTATCATTTACTCACCCTCATCTAATGTCAAACCTGTTTGACTTTATGTCTTCCATGGAACACAAAAGGACATTTTTTGGCAGATTTTTTGCCTCAGTCACCATTTACTTCAATTGTATGGAGAAAGAAAAGTTGCAATGAAAGTGAATGGTGACTGAGGCTAACATTCTGCCGAACATTTTCCTTTATGCTCCACTTTTGAAGAATCTCGAGTAATCAATGTCAGGATTTTTCATTTCTGGGTGAACTGTCCTTTTAAACCAAAGAAAAAGAACATTTATTCAAGAGTTGAAAGTATCACAAGTGTCTGAGTTATTCATGGTCTCTGATGTCTCCTGTTGCATTTTTAGAGGTATAAACCAGGCACATACAGTATGACAAAAGCAAGCTGTAGAGTCATAAAGAATTGATGGTTCAGCTGGACTGGGAAAGTGGTATCCATGGCAGCAACATTAAACAGAACACCACTGATGAGGTTACCAGGATCTGCTGGCACAAAGAGCCCTGATATTTCAGCATGTGCGCATATTTACTCAACTCTGCCTTTTTAAAGTATACGTATCACCCTTGTGTACAAAGCAATCTGACAACAGGCGGCTAGTTGTGTTGTGCCAAGGGTACCATGGTAACGGACAAGCCTGAACCTGCCCTGAATGGGACACTTTCAATTATTTTAGCATGCATTATTCACAATAAAATTATTACGAGCACCCTACACTATTTGATTAGTGCACAGAGGCAGTCTTTAAATATGAAAACATATAGCAATTAAAATCTGCAGGGCCCTTTGTGGAAAAAATAAAAACCGAGAGAACAGACAGGGGTGGGGGGAGGAAATAGACCAGCAACAGATAGGTCTTGAAAAATGAATTTAATATGGAAATAATTGTGTGTTTACTTTGGTTTGCAGGGTTGTGCATTATTGCATCTCCAAATGCAGAATGTATTTATGTAAATTCCAAATTGAATAAAATATGTCAAAGTAATAAAAGAGCACCACAGGTCTAATCTTCAAAAGGGTCAACTTTCCCAGTATGACACTGGACTCATCTGCTCTGTCACTCTGCATTATGCAGGCGCAGGATGGAAGCACAATGTCCTCATTACCTCGTAGAGAATCTGTGATGTATGTTGTCCCTGAAACCCAGGCGCGATGAAGATGGTCTTTGCTCAAGTTAATTTTGTTCGCTCGTTTCTTGCAGGGTGCAAATACAACCAAGTTAACAGCCACTTCCATTGTATCCGTGAGGGCTGTCAGTTCTCCTTCCTGCTCAAGCACCAGATGACTTCCCATGCCCGCAAACACATGAGGAGGATGCTGGGGAAAAACTTTGACCGAGTCCCTTCCCAGGTACACACACTTGTTGGCAAGAAAAGGTTGTTTAACTGCCATAAGCACTTTTATAACCCCAAATGTTCTAGAAAATAGTAAGATAATGGTTAATTTAAAAAAATAGCAAAAGTTCCCATCTATGTTCCCATACATTGGCTGCTTTTCTTTATTATTTGGTCCAAGTCATCCACTTCAAAAACTTTTTTATATATAAAATATTTGTTTTAGAATGAAATAAATTAATATGGTGGCACAATTAAATTTTTTCCTACAAAACAAAGTAAAAATACAAGGACATGGTAGGAGCCGCTCAAATGCATTTTTAAAAGTTGATGTCCTTTTTAATTTGTCTATAAACTGCTCTTGTGTGAGAAGCTGAGCGGTCAAAGATGTCCAAACATCATGTTTACATAGAAAAACTATTTAAAACTGCAGAAAGATGCAGAAACGTGTTTGGTGTAAATGCCCCCTTATGTGTCAATTACCCTCATTGTTGTGGTAGTTAATCAACTAATGCGTTAATTGATAATGTTAATAAAAAATGTCTAAGCTCTTGCTCAAAATGTACCAATGTTTGTGTGTAATGATGTGTTATGCCATTCAATAGGTTGCCTCTCATGCCCACCGGCCTGAAGAGATGCAGCACATGGCCAGTCTAGCTTCGTCTGGTGTGATGGGCAGCCATCCTGGTCTGACCCACAACTTCTCCAGCATGATGGAGGAAAATGATGACTACATGGACTACACTGGCGGGGGAAGCCCACTTGGCCTCTCCTCAGAATCCTCTTACCAAGACCGTAGCTGCACAAGCACCCCAGTGGGCAATGACAGCTCGCCAGCAGGTTAGTTAACCACACAACATTCATGGCTATTAAACATTTTCAGGCTCACAAGGTAGACTGTTCAAAATATATTACACCCAAAAATGAAATTCTGTCATCATTTACACACCCTTATATTGTTCCAAATCCATAAGACTTTCTTCCATGGAACACAAAATGAGATGTTAGGCAGAATGTTCAATCTCAGTCACTATTACATTTTTATTGCATATTTTTCCTCCATACAATGAAAGTGAATAATGACTGTGCCTAACATTCTGCCTAACATTTTCTTTTGTGTTCCATGGAAGAAAGAAAATCATGTGGGTTTTGGAACCACTTTAGGGTGTAGATTTTGACAACATTTTTATTTTTGGGGTGAACAATCCCTTAAACTTTGAACATACACAGCAAAAAAAAAAAAACATCTTTTGAGTATTTTTGTCTAATTTTCCTGTAAATAAAAAAAATAAAACCAAGAAAAAAATTACGTAAAGGAGACCTATTATCATTTATTATACCATGTTATAAATGCCTCTTTTTGGGTGGAATCAAAAACACGCTGATTTCGTGTGTCTCTTTAAATGCAAATGAGCTGCTGCTCCCCGCCCCCTTTCCGGAAGAGCGCTGTGCCTTTACAGCTCGTTCTTCGGATACTACAGCAACAAAAAATTAGAACCAATATGACTGACAGTGTAAACACTGTAGTTCAGCCATATATGTATGAATATATATGTATATCTGGTCTCCGTGACTACAATCAGAGACAATGGTAACTTTAGCTGCATTAGACGTGGAATCAGCTAACAAGCACATTCAGAAAGGCCATTTGCAAACATTCACAAAATATAAAGTGCGATATTTACATCTTCAGGATATCAAGCTGGAACATGAACAGCTGGTACTGATCTATGCTTGAGAATCAAATTATTTGTAAATCCTGCTGTATATTGACACTCATTCACAAAGCAGTCCTGTGTAAAATGATTTGCACAAACATACACACATTTTTGTATGTTTTGGGGCACATTTCCTTCAAAAACAAAACTTGTCCACATGAAGACTCATATGTTCACTTTTACAGCCAACAACAGAACCCATGATGCTTATGAAGCTGAGACATTATTCTTCTCACTGTATCTGCTCCAGCGTTGAAAAATATGGTGGACTGTGTGTAGATCACTCAGGGGAGGATCTATGATAATAGGGTGGAGTCCATCACCAGTCGTGGGCGAGGCCTGCTCTAACGTGACGTCACTATAGAGCAGAAATGAAAACCATTCATTTTGACACACTGTTTTTATTAATAGAAATATATGAAAGAGGAGTGGGTGGACTTTTAACATTGTAGGGTGGTTGTGTACACACACTGCCGACTCACATTTATGTACAAACACCATATACATTTTGCACAATAGGTCCCCTTTAAGAAAATCTGACTAACGGGATGAGAAAATAAACATGTTTTCCCTCTAAATCAAGTGTTTTTTCTTACCCCATTGGCAAATAGATGTTTTTTTTGATATTAGCAAAAATATTAGATAATTTTGCTAGATTTCTCAGGAAACAAGATAAAATATCTGAGGCCCTTTGACTTCTCTAGTAAATGTATCGTTTTCCATAAAAAATGTATAAACATTCTTAAAACAAGACAAAAATTCTCAATAAGGAAATTATTTTTGCAGTGTATTTTTATGACAGCACTCGAGAGGCATATAATGAAACCAAAATAGAGGCCCATTGAAGTCAATTGAACAAACATGTAGATTTTTTTTTATTTTATTTTTTTGTCAATGACATTTCACTGGTGGTGTTGGTTCCTTGTGTTGGTATCCTGTGGGCCTTTTGTCCTACCCTGACAAATAGTAATGTTAGAATCTCTCTCATTTAATTCCTTGTAGCAGTGACTCAGATGTAATGATATTTATACAATTTTAGAGCACTAAGTTTGTTATATAGTCCTACACACACACACACACACACACACAGGGCTCATATTAACTTTATAACAGAGGCTTCCCATCTCTACTGTCATTGAACTCAGTCACTTATATTGAGGCAGCACAAGTTATCTACCTTTTTCTCTGAGCTTAGAGGTGCTTTTTTTTTTTCAAATACAACCCAGAAAATATCTCTACTATCTGGCATATATCTCTGAAGTGGGTGTCTCTTTGGCAGCCCTAGGCTCTGTATACGGCAAAAAAGAATATGGATGTGCCCACAATTTTTTAGTCAATCGCAAAACGGCTGTCAATCATTGAGCACATTTAGATTGCTGACATTACATTGGCAGACATGCCTTTTAAAATTAGGGTTGTGGCATATTTGAAGGGATGGGGATGTTCTAATTGGCGGAAATCAGCAAAATGGCTAAAATTTCCTACAGCATATTTAAATCTGGGCTTTTTCTCCTTGAATCAGAGCTTTCCTTCATTTAATTGATTTTATAGTTTCACTGTTTGGTTTCAAATGTTATCTTCCATTCTCATCACTGTTGCTTTTGGCTGTTGTCTGATTTTGGTTACCATTTGGCTTTCATTATTACATTACTTGATCTCTTTTCCCTTTTTACATCCTCACCCTTGTGTTCTATACCTTCCTGTTTCTGTCTGTTACCACCATCCTTCCTTGGCACCCTGTCTTTGTAGGACCAGGCTGTCAGGTCCCTCCTCCTGCTACCACTACCTCTGCTGACTCTCCTTCTCCTTCTCAATCTGCACCTCTTCCTCCTCCACCTCTTCCTCCTCCTCCTCCACATCAGCCCACACTCCAGAGTCAGCCTCAATCTCTCTCCTCTGCTCTTCTCCAGCCACCACTCCCATCGCTCCCATACCTTCTCTCCCCTTCCTGTCTGTCATACTCTCTGCTCAGCACCTCTCTTGGAGCCACTAGGAGTGTTGTCATGCCAACCAACACACCAGCTTTCAGCTCCATCATTCCTACTTCGTCTTCGGTTAAAAATGATGTCCCTATAGTTCAGGATGCTGCAGGTACCTATACCATCTCCACTTGAACTCTGCAGCTCTAAACTAACTGTAGTTTTGATTTATAGATTAAGATCCAAGTGAATCTTATATCAGCCTAAAATTGTATGCTGGTCATAATTGTTCTCCAACCCAGTCAGATTGGTTCAGGTTGGTCTGTTTGCTGGTTTTAAAGGTGTTTTTGGCTTGTGTCAGTTACTCAGGCTAGGAGACCAGCCAAGCCAGTTGAAGACCAGCTTGACCAACCTGGGCACCAGCTCAATCAGCTAGTTTAAGGTGTTTTTTAACAGGTACCTCTCCAAAAAACTTGACCAGATATAATTTCAATTAATAAACAATTATCTAGATTACAAATATGTAGCACTCAAAACATGCAATACATATGTCACAAAGTTTTGGTTATAAACCAGTGTTATTATTCCACAGAAGTTTGTTTGTTGTTTTTTGGTGTTATGTAGTGCATGACACACCTTCCATTAAGTCTAAATTCTGACCATTAGTTGCCTGCTGTAAAGAGCTGGTTTAATCATGCCAGAGTTTAATAGAGTTATGTGATTCCTGTTTGCTTGGACAGAGAGCAAATCATTGGCTCTGACATCAAGCTTATGGGAGGGTATCCTGCACTCCCATAAAGCAGGATGTATGGAAGTACCTCTAAACTCTCCCAATACCTATATGTGAAACTCACATTAAAATGTCAAGAGCATATTATACAAATGGGACTGGTCTCTGTCTGATTATGGCATGGAATCACATTATATACTTTAGTCTTCTGTGGCCACTTCTGCTCGGCTTTTTGTAGAATTGCTTTGTTGCTTAATGTATCAATTGTTGCCTAACTTGTAAACTGCATTTTTGTGTCTCCAGGTAACACCATCTCTATCCCCACTGCAACTGGCAGCAAGAAGCGCTTCTGGATCATCGAGGATATGTCACCCTTTGGCAAACGGCGCAAGACAGCCTCGTCTCGCAAGATGCTGGATGAAGGCATGATGCTGGAAGGATTCCGCCGCTACGACCTCTATGAGGACTGTAAGGATATGGCCTGCCAGTTCTCCCTGAAGGTCACCCACTACCATTGCACACGGGAGAACTGCGGCTACAAGTTCTGCGGCCGCACCCACATGTATAAGCATGCTCAACACCATGACCGCGTGGACAACCTGGTTCTGGATGATTTCAAGCGCTTCAAGTCTTCGTTGTGTTGCAACTTCCCAGATTGCCAGTTTTCTGGCAACAGCACCCATTTCCACTGCCTTCGCTGTGGCTTCCGCTGCACCGACAGCACCAAGGTGACTGCACACCGCAAGCACCATGGGAAGCAAGACGTGATCAGTGCTGCCGGCTTCTGTCAGTTCAGCTCCAGCGTAGACTGTGAAGTCACCGACTGCAAGTATAAGCTCAAATGCTCGCATTTCCATTGCACTTACCCAGAGTGCAAGCACACAGTGGTAGGGATGTCCCAGATGGATTCCCACAAGCGCAAGCACGAGAAGCAGGAGAGGGGTGAGCTGCCTTCTGTCTCCCCCAACCGAGATGGCAATCACCACCATGCAGGCCTGGACGTGTCCCCTGCGCACATGAATCTACCCCCAACCTCACCCAACACACCAGGGCTGACCCATAACAATGTGGCCATGTATCTCCCTTCAGCTAGGGGTGCTGTTGAGTATGAGCCTCCAGGATCTGCAATCAATCTCGATAGCTCTCTAAACCTCGGAACGGACACCAACAGCTCTCTGTTCTTCCTGAAGAACGCTGCAGGATTGGGCCTCAGCGACTCCATGGACCTAAGCAAGATGATGCACAGGGAGCCCCTGTCTCTGGCTGCTAGGTCTGGCCCTGCTGATTTTTTGGGCCTGACCAACCCTCAGGATGACACTACCGGCACTTCTGGCGATCCAGAAGAAGACTTATCAGCCGAGGAAGAGCCGATAGCAGAGGTGGACGATGACGACGATGATGATGAGGAAGACGAGGAGGAACCAGAGGAGGACATGAATACAGACTCGTATGATGATTGCATGCCAGAGCCAGATGTTGACAAAGACAATGGTGAAAGTTTTGATGCTTCCATGAACCATGCTGAGACTTCCCAACTGGATAAAGAGGAGCCCGAGTCTGAGCCCTAATCTATGCTGTAGGAGAACTCTGAATTCCCTGAACAAATGGAAGTTTGAGTCCCTCATTTATCATCCTTACAGACGCTGCAGATGACAAGAAAACAACCAACTACACAAGAAAAGTGAAGGCCCAAAATGATTTATTATGATGTTTACAAGATGACCAACATTATAAATTTAATTATGCATTAAAAAATGAACAGAGACAGACAAACGAGGCCCTCTTTTACACATGGGTGACTATGTAAACCTTTTCCTACACATCAGTCTTTTGTGTGTGTGCATGTTTGACTTTAATTTATTCAATTTCATTTGTTACTCTTTGTGTGTGGAAAAAATAAGGAAAAACAATCTCTAAATATGAATATCTATATAAAGTAGATGTGTGTGGATATTAATGTAAATTTTAATTGCAGTCACTGGATTGCAGGACCCTCATACCACCTGAAAGAGACAATAGTACATTGCAGGAATGTTTTATAAAGAATGTTGCTGAAATAATTGATTCTGAAACACCTTGTGTCATTATTATTATTATTATTAATGAATTGCAGGGGCCTGCATCAGTTATTTGACTTATATGCTACTTTGTTTATCAGTTGATTCTTTGTATTTTATTTACAACGATCGCAGTTCTCAATTAAACATGCCGTCATGGTCAGTGATGTCATAGGCTCCATTCCACATGGACAATCACCTGCATCTACAGCACAAACAGTGACCAGAGACTGCAAATCTTCAGGCCATAAAGCATTGATCTCAGTGAACTCAACTTACCAAACGCTAGCTCTCACTTGATCTGAACGAGGACCCATTTGGCATTGCATATTAATAGCGCACTTTTGTATAGATGAGCAGATCCTCAAGCCTCTATTTAAGACATCTTTTACATGATTGCATTACTATGGCTTTTTCATTTGTTTGTTTTTGCATTTTTTTCTAATTGTACAGGCATGACAAGATGATGTGGGGGTGTCTCACTGTAAAGGAGTCTGTTGTAATGATGGGCATCAGCACCCCCTGTGTTTTGGAGAGTTTGTATTGTTATGATGGTGCTACAGCCCAAAATTAATTGGGGATGATTACAGCTGTTTTTTTCATCCACAAATAGATGAACTCAAGTGTCCATCAAAAAGAGCAGGAGACAAGTGTCTCTGAATGTAGGGAAAAATACATTTGTATGTGTTAATTTTCTTTGATTTCAGTAGCATGAAAAAAATTGTTGTAACAAAGTCGGAAGATGGAGACTGGTTTTTTTAAGCTTCTTTTTTTCAGAAGCCTCATATATCTATTTCTAAAGGAAGAGGAAACTTGGAAAGAGACTCTTTTTCTAGTCGGCTGAATGGATGACAGGTATCACAGAGACACCATAATGAATGCAAGTGCTGGTGATGGAAAATGTGTGATTTTATGAATTGTACAGTGTGAAAATAATGTTTCAAGGTTTTGTTTTCTCTTTAAAACAGCTGTGGTTTCTCTCCAATAATAAGAAGTTATTTAATATTTATGTGACCTTGCAATGAGAAAATTCTAGGGTGTTTTTGTTTTTGTTTGTTTTTTGCACTTTTTAGGTTCATTTTTACCATATGAAATTATGGCATATATCTTTTAACAGGGAATTTGCTTTATCATGCTGTTTAGTTCACCTTGCTTTGATGCACAAATAGTCTTCAGTGTGACGAAGAACTGATGTCCTGTGTTTTATTTAAGGAAAAAACAAAAGAAAAAAGTTTTTCTTTGCATCCAAGATTGGATGATTTCAATATTAAATGGCAAGATAGAACCTGGCCTGCCTAACGAGTAACACTAATGATCACTGTAATTTATATTAATTCTATACAAAAGGAAATTATTGCAGTGCTCTGCTCTAAATTTCAAAACAAGAGAGAAGAATTAATTTAGTTAGCTTGGACTCCATTGAATCTAAACAAGGAAAAGTGAGACGAGGAAATGTATTAATTATTTCCTAAACTTGACATTGAATGAACTATCATAATATAGGCAACTAAATGTGTAGATAAATATCTTCAAAAAATATTGTTTCAGGAGGGGGAAAAAAGGTTGTATAGTATTTTCTTCTGTAAAAACTAAATATGAACAAAAATGCTCTTTGATTAAAATCTTCCTTTAAAAAGAAACTAAAAAGAAGAAATAAAGAATAAAAAGTTAAAAACTGAAATAATGGCAGTATAGTTTGCTTGCTTGTGTGTGCGTGCGTGCGTGTGAGAGAGAGATACAGTGTGTGAGTATGTGTTTGTGTGTGTGTGAGGTTTTATAATCATGGTTTTCCCATAGTGGTAGAAGAATTAGTGGTAATTAAATCTATATGAGTCACATTTTTGTAACACTGAATGTGTGCATTTCTACCTTTTACGTTAGAAATCATATTTTTTTGAGATATCATGCACAATAACATTATACAGATCATCAGATCGGAAATCTGGGTAATTTAATACCATCCATATCTCGGTTTTGTTTGTTATTGTTTTTGTGTTTGTTTTATTTTATTTTATTGAATTGGTTGACATGTATTTTGCATATGGCATGCCTCTCTCACAGGCCGTTTTGTTCTCTGGTCTCAAGTGCAAGGCAGGGCTCACACTGACTCTCCTGATAGAACACTGAAACGGCTCTTTGCCTGGGAGATACTGTGCACTTGAATACATTTTATGTGTGTAAAATAGCAGGATTTGTAAAGAGTCAAAATAAAGAAATTCTAATTATTATAACAAAGCAAATGTTCCACACAGTGTTTTAGCTCCTGTGTTTGTGTTGAAAAAACTGCGATATCACGGGTTGCTATTTCAGAAGAATGCACTTCGAATTGTCTTAGGCAGCACTGTTGTGGTTTATAGAAAGGGTGTAACCAGTTAATAAGCCCCCTCCCACTGAGACAAACACTGTTAAAGGGGAAAAGGCCCTGGGTCTGTGGTATGACACAGAGGACACCCAGTCGAGGGCCAGCAGCACTGCTCTAACTGAGGGAAACTGGTTATATTCGATGATTATATATTGCCTATTAAAAAAATAGTATGTGAGAGTAGTTTTTATTCAATGATGCATCATTGTTTCAAACAGTAGCATGCTACATTGTTACCTGACATTTAACATTGTATCATTCATTCAGTGAGTGGAGTCCAGTAATTATTGTGGACACATTTTATTTCTTTATTTTAATTATCATAACAATATTGACTTTTGGCAGTCAAATAATGACTCAAGAAATAGATGTTAAAAATAGCTGCTGATATTACTTAATTCAGAATTGCCTATTCATCAAAAGGAAATGGAAGGTCAAGCACATTGCATTGAGAAATACAATACCCTGCTGATTGCATATGCTTTGTTGTATACTCTGCAGTATTACAAATGTAGCAGGTTGTCCTAGTGTTCTGTGCAAAGAGAAATATTGCATTCTAATATTTATAGTATACATACTATGTACTGCAGAAAAAGTGTAGCATGGTGTGCCAAACAGAGGCCGTGTTCTGACAATCTGTGCTACCTGCTTAGGATGTGCCAACAGCATTAAAAACAGTGATATGTAAAGTTAAATCATGGGTTGCACATGTCGGGAAGCACAGGAGAACCTGTCGGTATATACTACAACAGCATGAAATGTGTATCAGGATGTGCTACCAGCATAAATATTAGATAGTGTGATATGGTGTGTGGCTATACTAAGCTCCAACCCTTCTCAAACGCTATCCCCAACCCCAACCCTAAAACTATGCGCATATAGCATTGGTAGCACATCCTGATGGGTTGCATATATTTTCAGGACACCGGCACTAGGGAGGGGCTAGCGTGTGCTTCAGCCTCCCTGCAATCATGTCATGTGTGCCTGTATTTCTGTCGCCTGTTCAGAATCAGAACTAGTGATGACCGATTTACGAATGAATTACCCATTTGAGTTGATTCCCTCAAATAATTAATTGCCCGAATCGTTCAGACAGCTCATGCACTGTATCGTTTGGAGCTTTTCTCACTCCGTAAAAACGGAAATGAAATAAATAAAACCAAAACAATCAAGTGGATTATTTACTTTCATGATACACAGAGCAGATGAGGAGGTAAATTAACTGTTGAAACTTAATTAAGCACACTCACTCCAACTGCATGTCTCACAACAACTCTCTCAGTAATGGTGGTGGAGCAGCTCCCGTCACCTCAAATCCCCGGACCCTGCTTTGTAACAACTAGAGCCCTTTTACCAAGTGACCCTGCAAAGCTAGCAAAACAAAAAGTATAATGCAGCAGTCCCATTGACATTCGTATGGTGGTTCACTGGCATGGAGACAAGAGACAAGAATAATAAAATGCTTTTGTGTGGAAACAGCGCTTAACTTAATGAATTGGCCGCCTGTTCACTAATCTTCAGCATGTTTTACACTTAACAATTCCATTGAAGTGAAACGTGGAGTTTACTACGATAAAAATGGCTGTTTTCACAAATTATTTTGCGACATGTAAGTGTCAGTTTACGGCTCTCCCCATTCATACAGGGACGACGATGTTTTTAATTAAAACCGGCAAGTGCATCCTTCGTTTGAACAGCGATAAATTGAACACCTGCATGTGTCTCGGGTTACCTAACTGTAACCCCTGTTCCCTGATAAAAGCTGCTCTGCGCAATAGCACTTAATCAGTCACTTAAAAAATTATATTATATATATATATATATATATATATATATATATATATATATATATATACACTCACCTAAAGGATTATTAGGAACACCATACTAATATTGTGTTTGACCCCCTTTCACCTTCAGAACTGCCTTAATTCTACGTGGCATTGATTCAACAAGGTGCTGAAAGCATTCTTTAGAAATGTTGATGGGATTGCATCTTGCAGTTGATGGAGATTTGTGGGATGCACATCCAGGGCACGAAGCTCCCGTTCCACCACATCCCAAAGATGCTCTATTGGGTTGAGATCTGGTGACTGTGGGGGCCATTTTAGTACAGTGAACTCATTGTCATGTTCAAGAAACCAATTTGAAATGATTCGAGCTTTGTGACATGGTGCATTATCCTGCTGGAAGTAGCCATCAGAGGATGGGTACATGGTGGCCATAAAGGGATGGACATGGTCAAAAACAATGCTCAGGTAGTCCGTGGCATTTAAACGATGCCCAATTGGCACTAAGGGGCCTAAAGTGTGCCAAGAAAACATCCCCCACACCATTACACCACCACCACCAGCCTGCACAGTGGTAACAAGGCATGATGGATCCATGTTCTCATTCTGTTCACGCCAAATTCTGACTCTACCATCTGAATGTCTCAACAGAAATCGAGACTCATCAGACCAGGCAACATTTTTCCAGTCTTCAACTGTCCAATTTTGGTGAGCTCTTGCAAATTGTAGCCTCTTTTTCCTATTTGTAGTGGAGATGAGTGGTACCCGGTGGGGTCTACTGCTGTTGTAGCCCATCCGCCTCAAGGTTGTGCGTGTAGTGGCTTCACAAATGCTTTGCTGCATACCTCGGTTGTAACGAGTGGTTATTTCAGGCAAAGTTGCTCTTCTATCAGCTTGAATCAGTCGGCCCATTCTCCTCTGACCTCTAGCATCAACAAGGCATTTTCGCCCACAGGACTGCCGCATACTGGATGTTTTTCCCTTTTCACACCATTCTTTGTAAACCCTAGAAATGTTTGTGCGTGAAAATTCCAGTAACTGAGCAGATTGTGAAATACTCAGACCGGCCCGTCTGGCACCAACAAACATGCCACGCTCAAAATTGCTTAAATCACCTTTCTTTCCCATTCTGACATTCAGTTTGGAGTTCAGGAGATTGTCTTGACCTGGACCACACCCCTAAATGCATTGAAGAAACTGCCATGTGAATGGTTGATTAGATAATTGCATTAATGAGAAATTGAACAGGTGTTCCTAATAATCCTTTAGGTGAGTGTATATATATTTACAATTCTGGTTGCACTTAAATCTTTGTAGTATGGCACTTTTCGTACCACTGTCTCTTTAAGATGATTTGCTTATGTTTTCCTCTTTTGTAAGTCGCTTTAAATAAAAGCGTCTGACAAATGAATAAATGTAAATGTAATTCTGGCAGTTAGCTGGATCTGCATTATGTGCACTGCACCATCTTTCAAAGACACCCCATTTATTGGCATAACGTCTTCTAGTAGAGGGAGTCCTAGCGCTTAGAATGTTCTCGATAACTTCAGGTGAAAGCCCAGTGTCCCTCAGTTGGTACCATTCAGAGGCCAAACATGAAGGTTCCGCAGCTCGGGCCGGGGATGAAATATTGTCCCCTGTGCCTGAGACAGAAGGTCTCTCCTGTCTGGAATCGCCCAAGGCGAGCCGTTGAGGAGAGACATTATCTCCGAGAACCATACCCTGTTCGGCCAATGCGGCGCTATCAGTAAGAGGCAGGACCCTTGCTGGCAAACTCTGGCCAAGACTTCCGGGAGCAGAGAAACCGGAGGAAACACATACAGGTGCATTCTGGGCCATGTATGTGCCATCGTGTCCAGACCCAGGGGGGCTGGGTGACTCAGAGAGAAGTAGAGGGGACATTGCGCTGTCTGTTGGGAGGCAAAGAGGTCCACTTCTGCTCTGTAAAATCTCAATCAGATTTGTTCCACTACCTCTGGGTGGAGTTTCCACTCCTCCGTCTGTATTTTCTGTCTGGACAGTAAATCTGCTCCCACATTCAGGTATCCAGGGATTTAAACTGCTCTGATTGACAGGAGCTTGCCCTGGGCCCAAAGGAGAATCAACCATGCCAGTCTGTTCAGCTGGCATGAACGTAGACCTCCTTGATGGTTTATGTAAGACATACATAGAAGACCACATAGAAAGGTACGAAGCGCATGGCGCATAACCCTTATCTGCCTTAGGGGACTGGCCCTTGGATGAAATCCCCTGGCTTTGAGCCACAACTGAAACGTGTCAATGTGCAGAAGGGCCAAAGGGATCACCAAGGACGCAGATGCCATGAGACCTAGTATTCCTTGATACTGACAAACAGTGCAACCTTGGCCTAGCCTGACTTTGCTCAGGGTGTTCTGAATGGACTCGATTCGAGCGGGAGACAATTGTGCCTGCATTGTGATCTAATTCCATACGATCCCCAGATAGGTAGTTTTCTGAGTGAGAGAGAGGATGCTTTTCTTGGCATTGAGCCTCAACCCAAGAGAAACCAGATGAGCTAAGACGATATCCCTGTGCTGTAATGCCAGTTCTTGTGACTGTGCTAGCATCAGCCAGTCGTCTATATAATTCAGAATGCGGATGCCCCGGAGTCGCAAAGGAGCCAGTGCTGCATCCATGCACTTCGTGAATGTGTGGAGTGATAAGGCTAGGCCGAATGGAAGAACCCGATATTGGAAGGCTTTGCCTCCGAAAGCGAACCTCAGGAACTTCCTGTGTTGTGGCAGAATTTCTATATGAAAGTATGCATCCATGATATCTATCGTGACCAACCAATCGCGATGTTGGATTTGAGACACTACCGTCTTGACAGTTAGCATCTTGAACTTGAACGCCCTTACTGAGCGATTCAAGCCTCAACGGTCTAAAATCGGACGCAACCCCCCATCCTTCTTGGGAACCAGGAAGTATCTGCTGTAGTAACCTGACTCTCTCTCTGGAAGTGGAACATGTTCTATGGCCCCTTTGACCGAGAGGTTTTGCAGTTCTTTCCATAGTAGACATGTTTGTTTCGGTTTCACGGTAGTGGGAAAAATGGCATTGAAATGTGGAGGACGGTGAACAAATTAAATTCTGTAGCATTTTTCTACTGTTCTTAGAACCCACATAGAAACACCTGGCAGTAGCTTCCATGCTGCCAGGTTCTCTGAGATGGGAATCAATTTTGACACTTCCTGTTGAGGGGATGTAGAGTATTCCATGTCCTGGACTACGGCAGGAAGCAATGGAACACCCAACATTTTGCTGGAAACCGCTAACTCCCGAAACACCAGAGCCGGTGGGAAAGGAGTGGTTTCGGGGGGTATCGGGAAGGTACAGGTGGATGTTTCACACGCCCTGACACGAGGGGGGCTACCCCCACAAGGCTGGGCACAAAACCGTCAGGGTTTTCTCTTCTTTGAGATGACTGCCCTGAGGAATTGCTTTGGGGGCTGCTGAGGGCGATGAACCGGCCCCCAGTCTCTACAAGGGGGAGCACAATTCGCCATGTTTTGTTTTTGAGCCTCCCTTCTAGAAGGACCGGGGCAGGGCTGGGTGGCCAACGGCTCCTCCCCCTGAGTGCGGCAAGGAAGGATTTGCCCGAAGGCCTCCTCATGACTCTTCGCCTCCTGGAACCTGGTGATAACTGTGTTCATAGCGTCACCAAATAAGCCAGAAGGCAAAACCGGGGCATCGAGGAAAACTTTGTCCTTGTCTCTGATGCCCAACAGGTGTGGCCATAAGTGTCTCTCCATGCTAGCCAAAGCAGCCATAGACCGGCCAATGGCGTGAACCGTCTGTTTGGTCACGAGAAGAGACAGACCATGGTGCCCGCACTCAGGTCCTTCAACAGGTCAGCCTGGTATGCCTGTAACACTGCCATAGTGTGCAGGGCAGCACCAGCCTGACCTGCTGCCTGATAAGCCTTCCCCACAAGCGTAGAGTGGTCCTGCATGGCTTTGTGGGGAGAGTTGGTCTCATTAGCGATGATGCCGAGCCAGGTGAGAGATAACCCTCAAGTGTCTATTCTACCGGCGGCATCAATGAATACCCCCGTGCCTCAGCACTCACTATAGTCGAATATGTCGATGTCGAGGGCACAAAGACACAGGAAGTATAAGGTTTGCTCCATGAACGAGAGAGCTCATCATGGAGGTCATCAAAGAAAGAAAGGGACTGATATAGCGCCCCCTTCCTTTTTTTTTTTTGTAGCCTGGCCACAGCCCGAGTAACTACCTTGAGTAATTCCTCAGCCGCTTTATTATTGTGCGTGGAATGTTCAGAGGTGGGTAGCTCAAAGTCCGCAGAATCAAGAGATTCAGTGTCCCCCTCGTGAACCGAAGAGGAGCCGAAGCGCAGTTCAGGCTCACAAGAAGGACCAGCTGGATCTGGGGAGAGAGCAAGCAATAGGGACGGACCCATCTCTCGCTCCTCGGCCAGATCCATGCGAGAGCCCCACGATGAAAGAGTGGGCGCTGGCTCTTGGAAGCGAGACGAGTGCAAAGCTTTTTGACTGTAAACAGATCGCAATGCTTGCACCCGCCCTAACGCAAGAGCAGCATGCTTTTCCCCCAAACACACAAAACAAAATTGGTGTCATAATTTCAGCCATAGAGCATAAATACGGGAACACACACTGCTTGCTTTGCCTCACACTCATTCTTGGAAAGGAGAAAAGGTTTTCTGCGCACTGCATAACAAATTCTAACTCCTAACAGAGGAAAAGAAAGTTCTGACAGGTTGAGAAGCACAACACACACAGAGTGGTCTGAAGACAAATGACCTGACGATGCACCTGTAGCACTTCTATTTATAGCCCTGCTACAGGTGCATCCTGATGATGTCACCAGCAGAGGCTATAAATTCTAGTCAATTTCATTGATGTGTTCACATATTCACAGCACAGCATCAAAGTGTAGCTTTTTGATAGGGAACTCATTGGTAAGCTTGATAATAATATCACGTCGGAAATTAAGTTGCGGGAAAATGGGAAAAGGTGGAGGAGACTGTCTTCACTATGCCCAACTCTGTTAAGGATGTGGATGGGCGGTGAAAAAGAAAGTCTCAGCTTTCTAATGTTATAATTATTATGTTTCTATGAACTCTAATGATCACAGAAAGAGAGCGCTGTGCAGCGCATCCATTTGAATTAGCATGATTGGTCACCACATTATCCATCCATCCATCCATCCATCCATCCATCCATCCATCCATCTTCAACCGCTTACCCAAAGTCGGGTCGCGGGGGCAGCAGCTCCAGCAGGGGCCCCAAACTTCCCTATCCCGAGCCACATTAACCACCTCTGACTAGGGGACACCAAGGCGTTCCCAGGCCAGTGTGGAGATGTAATCTCTCCACCTAGTCCTGGGTCTTCCCCGAGGCCTCCTCCTAGCTGGATGTGCCTGAAACACCTCCCTAGGGAGGCGGCCAGGGGGCATCCTTACCAGATGCCCAAACCACCTCAACTGACTCACTTCAAAACAACATTTATTGTTTGAATTTGGTGATAACATTTACATGGTTTAAAAGCTGAAAATAAAAATAAATGTTTATGTTTACCAAGTGTTTTGGTAAACATAAACAGTGCATTGTGACTTCAGACTCTACATGAAAAACCCATTAAATTAATTAAATGTCTTACCCTTTTAGAATTTAAGACAATTGTGAGGTTATCCTAACTTTAAGATGTTGTTTATGACAAAATGTTCTTACAAAAATCTTTCTTAAGTTCTTAAGAAGAAATAAGGTAGTTAAATAGACATTTCTTCTTAAGAACGTTTAGTGAATCCGGCCTTGATTTTCAGACAGTACTGAAAAAGCTGAAAACACAACACTACACTGTTGCCTGTTTTACTGAGGCTGCAGCATAGAAATCTCACTTCTGTAGTCACCACGTACAAACTGATATTAATAAAATCACTTGGCCATTCTGGGTTTTGCACATATTTAGTGACCAAAGCTCAGCTCCCCCTGTCAATGATTTAGCACCTCTTCAGCACCAGCAATCAAAATTTGGTGGTGCTGCCCCTGGTGCCAAACAAAGCATCTTTGTTCTTTTTCTCTGCAGGAACTCAATACATTTCTATGTGTGCACACATGCACAGCAATAAATCATAAAGTTATTGTAACAGAACAGCAAATATGAGACATTTCTGTTGCTTCTGTTGAGCCAAAAAAAAAAACATTCTGAAAGGGTCTTTGGTGGTTATCTTTTCTTACATTCAGCCAGCTGCTCCTCGCAATGACCAACATCCCGTCCTGTCCCGCTCAGTACAGCTGTTCTCTTCCCTCTCCCTCCTCTTCCTTCTGATGTGTCTTTAAATAAAAACGTGTAAAGCCACCACCATCTGTCTGCCAGCTGGCATCCTGCATATAATCTTGGAAAAAAAAAATATATATGGAAATTATATTACACAAAAACCAGACGGAAAGGCTGCTGTTGGAACGACAGATCACCTTATTGTCTACATTACAAGGAAAAACAGGAATTTCTGTATGACTGTTTTTTGTTGCATAAATTTTAAATTGCATTATTTAAATTAAACGATGGGGTCTAAAAGTCTGAAACCATGTTGAAAATGTGACATTCAAAATCGAATTTAAGCCTGTCAATAGCGATAAGTAAATTAAGATAAAGAAAATTCTTAAACAAGAAAAATTTAAGAAATATCTACCTTTGTATAGGTCAGATTACCTTGCTTTTATTGGTTTTACAAAAACTTGTGGAGTCAGTGCTAGCTCGAGTGCATGCTGTCATCAAAGCAAAAGGGGGACATACTGTACCAAACACTATGAAATTCTCTATTATTATTAATACTCAAGTACATTTTTCAAACAGATTGCTATTCTGCTAACAATTTGTAATTAATGCATTTTCACTTGTGGTCTCAGACTTTTGGACCCCAAATTGGTTTCATTTGCCTGATAAATTCAAGCTTGCATTTTATTGTGTATGACATTTTATGCAGTCATACCAGGACCGGATCTGACTTGTTCTGATGTTCAGAGCATTGATGTTCCAGGAACAGGTTGCGTGAGAGACAGCAGCAGTGCATGGAGAAACAATGAGGCCAAGAAACATGCAACAGGTGTCCTGTACATAACACAGCCTATTAAATTTCACAACAATGTACATAATAAACGGGCGGCTGTGGCTCAGGTGGTAGAGCGGGTTGGCCACTAATCGCAGGGTTGGCGGTTCAATTCCTGGCCCACATGACTCCACTTGCCAAAGTGTCCTTGGCCAAGACTCTGAACCCCAGGTTGCTCCCAATGGCAGGCTAGTGCCTTGCATGGCAGTTCTGCCGTCATTGGTTTGTGATAGTGTGTGTGTGAGAGAATGGGCGCTATATAAGTGCAGACTATTTACCATTTAATACTTCCAAGTGTTGTAATTGAGTTCTTAGAGAAAGCTATGCATACAGCATATATTTATTTTAAATTGCGTTGGCATATATACAGTTGAGTGTATAAGTTTGCACCCCCCTCGCAGTATCTGCCAGATGTTTATCTTTTTTTTTTAAGAGGCATCTTATAAAATGCATTTTTGGCACTGTCCTGATGAAGCTATTTGACAAAAAATATTTAGTCATATTCCATAAGATAAAATAATAACCGAATTTACACATATCAAAAGTTTACATACACATGGTTTTTAATATGGTGTTTGTATATTTTGTGATAGTTGTGCATGAGTCCAAGGGCGTAGCCAGCAAATTACTTTTGGGTGGGCCTCAATAAAAATGGATGGGCCAAGTTTTTGCCCAAATTTATTTTTACCAAATCTTCCAAAGCAGCTTATTCAAACAGATCTTTCACACTTTCAAAAATCAGCAATTTATGTATATTTTTTTACCTATTTTATAAACATATATTTGAAGTCAAAGAATAATCTTTAATATTCCGGGTTGGCCTAGGTCTAATTTGGGTGGGGGCCCAGGCCCACCCTGTCCCGCCCTTGGCTACACCACTGCATGAGTCCCTGCTTCATCCTGAGCTGTGAAGTATTTCATGTATGCTCATGTACTGCACATTCTTTGGTTTCCCAGCAACTTCTGCACATTTACTTCTTTCCAACAGTGGCTATAAAATGTTGAGATCCAGCTTTTGACACTTTGGGTAATTGAACTATTACAAAAGGTTCATACAATCATTAATGCTCAAGAAGCTAAATGTGTGTGTGTGATATTTAAACATTTGTAGCATTTGTATACAAATATATTTATTTATTACTATAACAAAAAGTGTATTTATATTTCAGATTAAATCAGACCCTGTACAGTTGTCTGATTACAAAAATAAAAAATACTGGGAAACAAATCCAAATGTGCAAAATTCTTCTAATTTGTTTGCAACTGTGCAATCACCATCCATTACCTCTTTTAACCTTTGGCATTCACCTTCATTTAACTGTTTCCATTCATGCATGACTTTATTTTAAGAGGCCTTTGGTCAGAGTTTAAAAAAAGGATTCATCAGAAAGCTGCCATACCACTGGTAGCAGCTGTTGCTTGTATGAAAAATTCAGTTCAGGGACCCCAAAGGAAAAAAAGAATTAGAGACACATTCAGCCAATTTTCTTTAACAAGACCTCATTGGAAATAATGTCACAGGCCTGCTATGTACAAATGCTATTCTCTGTATTCATGTTTACTGAAATGAGGAGAAATGCTCGATTATATTCTGGATCACCATAAATATGACCAATTGTGCAGTCCACGACAACCAGCCCATTCAACAGGCTGTGATACTGATTTTGGCAAAACAGTGTGACATTAAACCATCTATATTCAAGATGATTTAATATCCTCTTATCTTAACATTAACAAAATGCACACCTGTCAAAATCAGGTGTGCATTTTGCAAGTTGTTTTGCTTGAAGGTAGGCAGCTGCGCATAAACAAGCAAATCATTTCATTTTGAGAAACACACACTGACACATAAACACACTGATATAAACTCAATCTGCCAGATTTCCAAAGTTCTTTTTTTACAACAATTTTAAGCAAGTGAAAACAGGTCCTATCTTTGTGTGGGTTAGTAATACGATTGGGGTAAAATTTCTTAAAGGAACCCTCATGCCATCCCAGATGTGTATGACTTTCTTTCTTCTGCTAAATACAAACTTTTAGAAGATTTTTTCAGCTCTGAGTGTCCTCACAATGCAAGTGAACGGTGACCAAAATGTAAAAAAGTACAAAAGCAATCCACACGGTTAAATGTGATTAGATGCGTGTGATTATTTTGTCCGTTAACATTTTTCAGACCTACTTTTTCGTGAATAAAAAAAACATACAGAGTCTGACTCAAAATGAACCAAGAATTGTTGTGTGTTATGTGGACTTAAAGCTCATTTCACACATTATGCTGGAACTTCAATGCCTAAATTATGAAATGTAATAATCAGTATTTTCTGCATATCACTGCCCCTTGGGCATATCATGGAGCCGTTTTGTGTCCATTCCACATAACAGCTTATCGCGGCCCATTCTGCCCTGTTTCGTGTCCGGCCCTTCAGGAAAAGTCCCGGTTCTCCCGATGGCCAGTCCGCCCCTGCTGAGTAGGATATGTGTACAACATTGTGAATGACAGACATTCCAGTTCTGCTGAAATCTGTGTCACTTTCAGTGGGCACAGATTTTGTATGGGCCTGATAGGGTTAAAAACATGCTGAAATCATCAAATAAAATTGGTTTAGAAGACTTTGGCACTCAGGCGGGGAGCTGATACATTACAAGCAGTTTGCTTAAAGGCTGAGCAGCCATCTCTGCAGCACTGGGAGATGTTTCAGCTCTTTATGACTCCTTCCTGAAAGAGAGTTCTGGGAGCAACAAGGCATTACTTTCTCACACACATGCGCATATACACACCAGCAAGGGCCATTTACTTACCAACTAAGGAGATCCTTAAGTGCTAAGCTGTAAATTTGGTTAATTTAGCACGATTCCACAGAGAATAGCTTGGTGTTCTTGCAGGGCAAAAATCCAGCAGGCGTGCTGAGAATGAGAGGAGATGGTTGATGTGGTCCTTAGTGGCGTGATCACGTCAAGAACACAGGGCTGACAGCCTGCACCAGAGCTATAAAACAGCACTGCTTGGCAGCCATACACGCCAGGGCACAATGCACAGCAAAATGAATATTGCTCAAACTTAATCCAATTAGCATGTATTGAAGAAAGATGAAAATGTTCAATACTTAGAGCAAATGGTGTATACAGATGGCCCTTTAAAATTACACGTCTAGGCAATCAACACTGCACAACATCAGGCAAATGCAAGTGATAAATCCCGATATTTCACATTATCATCAAGGGGTCACAGTTTGGCTGGTTAGCACCGCATCGTCCAAGGAGGTCTGTAATACCTGGAGAAAGCTGTCTGCCAGTATTCACATTATTTTCAATGACAGTTGCTCGGCTGGCTCCAGGAACATTTTGTCATGTGACTCATCACTTGTCAGTGGCAGCAGATAGGGTAAAAAGAAGTCCATTTCATGTTTTTATGAGTCCTCCAAAAACAATATGTCACTGGTAAAATGTCTACTATATATAAAGAAGTACTTGCAATTTCTATGTTGCTTGGGGGAAAAAAAATGTGTCTGAATACATGGCCGTCAAATGGGAAACACATTTACCTCGCATTTACCATTGCACTACAAAATTCTGCAAGCAAACAAGGTGTGGGTGGATGTTAAAAGCATGTGAAACCAGCAAATACTACTTGTCAAGCAGCTTCTTTTTTTTATGTTGCACTTTATAATCTGGGAGTGAAGTTATAAAGAAAGTCAATGCTAGGATTATTTCCTTGTCCACTGTGAAAATTCTGTGTAGCTGTATGAAGCACTGCCCACACAGAGGTCACTGCCAAACCAGTAACTTTTGTTGTTCAATGCTTGTCAAAGCACGCAAAACTTAAAACCCTTGCGAAATCCGCATCATGAAATTTTTTTGCCACTGGAAGTCTATCAGGTGAAATTCCTGATTGTTTGGAATTACATTGCAATGACTGTATTTTGCCCACAGAATTTTTCCATGTAAAGGTGAATGTGGCCAAACCTTAATGTTGTAGTTCTGAAATCTACCTGCAGGGGATAATGACCATAAAAAAAAAAAAGCTAAACAAAAACAAAACATTAATTGCTTTTTCAAGCAACACATAATTCGCAAATATTTCATTACATTATAGTAGATGTTTGACCAGTGGCCAGTAATTTGAGTTTTTTGACTCCCAATTTGTAATTCCCAATGTGCTCCAAGTCCTCATGCAGTGCTCGGTAGTGACTTGTCTCAATCCGGGTGGCAGAGGACAATTCTCAGCTGCCTCCACGTCTGAGAATTCAACCCGCGGATCTTATCACGTGGCTTGTTGAGTGTGTTACAGCAGAGATATAGCACATGTGGAGGCTTCACGCCATCCACCGTTGCATCCACGCACAACTCACCACACGGCCCACCGAGAGCGAAACACATTCTAGGTTACCCCATGAGGAGGTTACCCCATGTGACTCTACCCTCCCTAGCAACCGGGCCAATTTGGTTTCTTAGGAGACCCAGCTGGAGTCACACAGCATGTCCTGGAGTCCCCGAAAATTTTCATTTTGCTTGCAATAAATTTTGTTCCATGGGAAGAGAAATCGGCCCGGGGATTTATTTCTGCATATCGCTGGCCCCTTAGGCATATAGCGGTGCCATTTTGTGGCCCATTCTGCATAGCCCGGTGGCTCATTTCAGCTTATCGCGGCCCATTTGGCACATTTCGGCCATTTCTCTCGATGGCCAGTCCGCCAATGATCGGCCCCAAAGTGCTTCGGCCCACCGGAAAAATGCATGGTAGGCCAGATTACAAATCCAGCCCTGGGGTACATGGTTACTTTTCAAAACTTGATCCGACACTGAATACTCAAGCAGCCTAATTTACACTTTTACTCCTGATGTTGCAATAACAATGCAAAAAGCACTTACCAATTTGCATGAAGTGAAAATCATTCCTCCTTTCCTGTTTAATTAATCAATCACACGATCATGCAAAACATCTCAGGGTTTTAAATCCATAAGGATCTCTTTGTCAATGACGATGGCAGCAGTGACAGTCGACTCTTCAGCAAGATCTCACGCTCTTCGCATTCAAATTACGTACATCACTTAAAGCATGATTGCGTCACTCAAGGCCAGCTAGAAGGCCTGGAGAGGGACATATCCTAAATATCCTACCCCCAGGAACTAATAAATCAATCTCATTGGCTGATAAATCTGACAATCTGCAGTGTTGAGGGATTCTGCAGAAATTCTGAAGGCCTGACAGGGTGGAGTTCACACTCACAAGCTGCTTCGGATTCGGGTATGTGATTTGTGAAACAGTTGTCACACTTTGCTTGTAAGCATCAAGGAATAAATTCAGATTGGATGAACTTTTAGTTTTTTGCTATTAGTTTGTACATGAATTAGGAGTGGAAAATGATTGTAATGTAATGTAATATAATGTAATGTAATATAATGTAATGTAATGTAAGGGCAAAAAGTTGAATGAGAATGAAAGGATGAAACAATATGTATTTATTAGGCATGTTACGCAGCAGAGAAGGCTTTGCTTGCCCCGAGAAATCACCACTGCTTGTTTGGTGCAGCAGTTGTGGCCTTTATGAAAAGAAAAGTTAAAACAGGTGGAATGTGGCTTGTGCTAATCTTTCACATCATGGTCTCTCTCTCCCTAAACTAAAAACACTGTCATTTAATACCCAATACATCAGCAATGTGACATTTTCAGCATAGAAGAGGTGGAGTTTGGAAAGATTTTGCTGATACTAATAATAGATATTGTTCACCACAAATGTGTTTCAGTTAACAGAGGAACTTTGACAGTGCCACACACCTTCCAAAAGATGATAGAGATCTATGCAAACCAAAGGTTTCTTTATTTTTTTGAAGCTGCAAGTAGCTGAAATTTCAAACACAATATATGGTCAGCAGTTTTGTTCAATTTTGTTCCTTAAATGAGTTCAACTAACCACCATTCAAATCAGTGGGCCGGAACTAATTGTTGTATTTTGCATCTTTATCTCCCTTGTTCTCCTCAAAATACACAATAACTAATTAGTTGTGTGTCAACTAATACACAATGGTGTCTTAAACATGTCATTCTGAGAGGACCATCAAACCATGAAAACCAACATGATCACACAGGAAGTCGGCATGTTGTTTCTGAAAGTTCTAGTAGGCCTCCTCTTGAATCAGCCACATTATGCCGAATCACTGACAAGCGGCATCTCCCATCAGACATTTTTACATCATCTCTTGCAGGTTTACCTTCCATTGTGGCGTAACCAGAATACTGTGGCGGCAGTGTGTGAGACCCAAGTTCACATCCCACATTGAAACCAGGAATTAATCAGTGATGAGCGCGATTCTGAGGTTGCATTTTTTTTTTACCCCAAGATTACATTTGTACTCCACTGATTGTTAGGTTTTGGGGGGACAGTTTATAAAATGTGTTTTCCTCTTTACTGCATTACATCCTGTGCAGCTGAAAACAACTAGCTTGACAACTCCCTTTTGGCGCCCCTCTGTGGCCATTTCACCCTTAAAATGGAGCTCACTTGTGCCCATACACCCAGCACTTACTGCTTTGGTCAATGGGGGAAGTATTTATATTTTTGGCAAGCACAGACTTTTAGCTAAAGAAAAGTCAAGGTACTGAAAACAATATGAAATACCATTTCCCACCTCATATTTCACCATTTAATGGCTTTATGGTTTCCAACAACATTTTAGCACAGTATTAAAGCACACAACATTTTATGCAAGCAGCTAATTTATAAACAGTCTTTAATAAACACGTTAATGACAGAGAACCCCTCCAGCTGTACAAGAGAAGAGTTATTTCTCCAGGCAGTAGACATCTTACTTATTCCACAGTCATTAAGAGCTGTGCTGCAGGATATAGCAGAGATGCTGTAATTACAAAGGTACCGTGATGAGGAAGTAAACACTGGTATTCATTGTCTTAATTAAGGCATAAACTCTAAGCTCCAAGCTAAAAGAAGCTCTGTTGGTTTAGACAGAGTTATAGGAGTGCCATTTTGAGCATGTCAGTGTCATACAGCATGTCCTACCAGGGTGAAACTGTGCATTTGAATGTGTAAAGTAAGCCAGAGAGGAAGAATGGAGTTGCCTTGAATGATTGAATGAATCCTTTTTTCATTTTTTTGTTTGGCCAGCTTCGCATTCTGATAAATGTAAGCGCAGCATAGTTCTAGCGGGAAGACTAGCAGCTGTACATCATCGCACCTTTAGCTGGGTAATTCCCAGCCAATCACATGTAAGCCGTTGCTTTATAAGTCTGCTCACAATCACAGCTCACATTGCTGTTTCAGTGTGCTAAAACGGCAACCTCCACCACCCCACCACCACCAGTTGAATCCCGTCCTGCATGAGGGTAGGCTCCTCGCTCCTGCCTCCTATCTCCGGCAGGATATGACGGTTCCGAGTACTACAACTTCTTTGGACCGCCTGATGGGGCCTACGCCAAAGAGAGACATTACATTTCTGTTTGCTATTCATCAAATAAATGTAATCTTAAATTGCACTCAAGTCTGCGAGTCTTCCTGATAGAACCCCTCTTCTTCCACTATGCATGGAGAGCGCATAAAGTGTCCAATAGTCAGAAATCTTTTAAAATCTAGTTTAACCCTAGAAAGCATATGTGGGTCAAAAATTACCTTGCATCCAGTTTTTAGGACATTGTTTTTACATGAATTTGTAATTTTCAAAGATACTTTTTTTATTGTCTCCAGATGGTTATTTTTTACTTTAAGAACCAGAAAAAATATTAAAATGCAATGAACTCTAAATTTGAAGACATGTTTGACCAGTGGCCAGTTTTTTGGAGGGTCCTTCGATTTTTCCTAGTCTGTTGCATTTGACGTCACAGCTCAGGATAGTCGCTAACTTTAATTTTCACGTGACTTTACACTGATTACTGAGTGATTAATTAGCTCAGGTGTCTGGCAAAAAAAATAAAAATAAATAAAGACTGCAGAATTAAGCACCCATGAGCAGAGATGGCAGATTTCAAATTGCATGCTTTAATTGATGCATGTGCCAGCTGGACAACTGCTATTGAGATGAATAGGAATGCTAACTAATAGCTTTCTCAAGGTATTACAGACTGCCTTCATTAACATCAGTGCTGTAACCGATGTGTGCACTGCCTCTGTGATCAGAAGAACCTGCAGACCACAATGTTCATCTGTAAAGGATACAAACCAGAACATTTTCAAATTGACATTTTTTGAAAGAAAAAAAGAGAGAGAGGGAGAAATAAAAGCCAGCTACCAATTTTGTCCATTCAAGCGACTCTTAAATCAGTTACAGATACTGCAGGATATGACGTTTCGAGTACAACTTCTTTGGACCGCCTGATGGGGCCTACGCCAAAAAGAGACTTTACATTTCTGTTTTATATTCATCAAATAAATGTCATCTTAAATTTCACTCAAGTCTGCGAGTCTTCCTGATAGAACCCCTCTTCTTCCACTACGCATGGAGAGTGCATAAAGTGTCCAATAGTCAGAAATCTTTTAAAATCCTGTTTAACCCTAGAAAGCATATGTGGGTCAAAAATTACCTGAAAAATGTCAATGAACTCTGATTTTGAAGACATGTTCAATTGTTTTGTTTAAACTTTTAATGTATTTTTGAATACATTTGAACAGATCTGTGAAAACAGCCGGCTCACAGTTTTCTGTATTTTTTTTTAACTTTCTTTTTACATTTCAAATCTGACGGCTCCTCAGCTCATGAGACCTTATGGAATAGCAAAATGTCCACTGGTTGCACACTTTAAAATCTCAACGTATGCAGGTTATTCAGATACTGTTATGAATATGGTGTATTTAGGCATAATGTTTTTCACATACTGTGTTGCAGAGAAGCACACAAAAATAGACACAAGTTCTGATAAGGAAGAAAGAGCAAGTCCTATCTAAAAAAAACGTAGAGTTTGTACCAGGTCAACCTTTGCTTTCACTTTCTCCTCTGCACCCACTGCATCTCTCAGGTGCTGCACATGCACATGTCTATATGATTTGTCTAATTTGCAAGCCTTGGCTAGGGCTGCACCTGTTGCCTCGCCACCGCCTGCAGTCCTGGGTCCTCAACAGGCTGACAAGCACCACTAGATAATCCATTCTACCCCATAACAGGGACGCTCTTCTTACCGGTGTAGGACAAGGGCATTTTTCTCCAGTGGAGTGCTCATATCCGCCATGGCGCTGATGGCTCATTACTGGCCAATTCATAAATATTGTCTCCAGGATTACCACTTCCAAGCCCCTCTAAGCTCCCCAGAGATTTATTCTTCTCTTTTACACTGCTATTTTTTTTCACTCTTTCTGTTTTTCACACCCCATTCTCAGTTCTTCCATGCCTCCTCCGACTATACTACAGACACCTCACAGTTTTGACCACCAGAGCCTCAGCTCTTGCCGCATGAGGACGCCGGCTTTGAATTTGTTCCATTTAGAGTTGAAACAGGGCCAGAGGAACATTAAGTGACAGCAGCCACACAGCAGGGCGAAATGCAATCCTGCTCGATTGAACAATCATATAAGTGATGACAAAGTGCTTTATGGCTGTATGGGCTTTGTTGCACTTGGGTTTAGCCCACTAAGGCCTTATGTAGCTGGTGTCATCTAACTTTGGCCCTTTTTCACCTTACTGTAGTACTCAACTTGTGCTCCCGAAGGTTCTTACTACTTATAGACCAAGAAAGTGCATCTGTGTTCAGCTAAAATAGATGTTTTTACAACTAAAACTCAAAGATTTTGCAAAATCAAACAGGAATTGCTAAAATAGCATAGCCAAGTCAAAATTAAGTAATTGGTATTCTTTTAGGTGCAAACACTTCTATGTAAATAGAAAGCAACAGCGCCTGTCCACTTTTTCAGATGTTTTGTATCTGAAAGTAATTTCCCATTAAAGTTTTTCCATACGGATTTCAAAAAATTCTTCATAAAAAAACATTCTAAGCCATGAACCAAACCAACCAGCTCCAAGATGAATCACTAGATTACAAGTGTTTATATGTAGCATTGATATGGTGGCGGGGATTTTGTCCAGAGATACTGCTTTAATGGGGCACCTGTTGTGCTACTGTTAAAAATAAAGATATGTATGGCTGACATTGACTGGACATATCTATAATATGGAATGCATTCTAATTCCAGTGTATGACAGCACTGTGGTGTTGAAAGTGATGTTTAGACCCTGTCTACACCATTGAAGTGGTCTGTACTGTTGCAACAGCTTGAAGCTGTCTGGACAAAAAGTGAACATTCAAAATGACACACAGAAAGCAAGGACCAATCAGGTGTAAGCTTGAGTAGATTTCAGCAAACCTGTATTCTGCTTTATTTTCAACATACATGCACTGCTAAAAATGTTCTCATTAAATATTTATTATTTTAATGTTATTTATGCCACAACTACATAAATGTGGTTGGAAACAAAAGATTATCAAAACGAATAGACTAGATACATCATTAGCTGGTTTTAATTGTAAAAGTTGGAAGTAACGAATACAATTTACGGCAAAAGATTCCCCAGTATATATTTCAGTTCAAATAATTTTATTTCAGTTGGACATGACAGAACAGGGACTGGAGTAGCTATGCAGCAAGTCAGCAAAGGAACGGGGCATCAGTCCACTGTCTGTAGGTATAAGGGGTATATTTTGATTGTATTAAACTTTCTACATAATTTTACATTTTCAAAAATTTTTGTGCATTTTAGTTTGCCATTTGAATTTCTCACAAACCCATGCATGACTGAAGGGGAGGGCAATGTCTCATTTGGAGAAGTCCCCGTGGTAGGCCCTACCCGGAGGGGAGAGGAGCTCTACAAACATGGCGACCGGGGCAGAAGGGTCTATTTATCAACAGGGAAAGTGTTTTGTGGGAGGTACATCACACAGGGTTACATACGGGCAACCAGTGCTTGTGGAGCACCTACCCCAGTTCAGGGCCAAATCAGCAATCGCCTGCCACAGAGCTAAGAAGGAAGGACATCCAGGGTCCACTAATTTGTGAACACGACTGGGGATAAAAGGCGCACGTCTTCGCCTCCAGGAGGGGATATAGAGCAAGCGGTACACCCAGCTATCCCAAAACTTACCAGCTCATACCTGACAACACACGGGACTAGAGCGGCTCAACCCGGGGGTTGTAGAACCTTGCAAATGTGTTGCGTGTTGCCCAGCCCGCTGTTTGCGAATATCTGCTAAAGAGGCGCCATTGGTCAGAGCCCAGGCATCAATGACCCAGTGGGCGATCCTCTGTTTGGAGACAGTCCTCCCTTTCTGCTGTCCCCCAAAGCAGACAAAGAGCTGCTCTGAGCGTCTAGAGCTCTGCGTGTGATCCAAATATGTGTGTAAAGCACGCACCGGACACAGCAATGACAAGGCTGGATCTGCCTCCTCCTGGGGCAGCTTTGCTTGCAAGTTCACCACCTGATCCCTAAACGGGGTCGTGGGAAGCTTGGGCATCAGTCGGGGTCTCAGGACCACGTGAGAGTATTCCGGACTGAACATAAGGCATGTGTCGCTGACAGAGAATGTCTGCAGGTCCCCTACCCTCTTGATGGACATGAGCCCAGTCAGGAGGGCAGTCTTTAAGAGACCGCCTTCAGCTCAACTGACAGCACGGACCCGTTGGACCACAGAGAGATCCTATGAGGGAATGAGTCATGGTCTGGGAGGATTCAACCTCTCTGCGGCTCTAAGGAACCTGATGGTCAGGTCACGCTTCCCGAGATACTTACCGTCAAGTCTAGGCATCTTGGTCATCGTGACCAAGCGATGTGCCGCACAGCACCATGCCCATCTCGGGACTCGAGTCTGAAGTCAGTGTTGAAGCAGTCTCATATGCATCAAACTAAATCGCATAACCAAGTCGGACGTTCCTGGTTAGCCACCGCGACAGGTTGGGGAGCGCGACCTACGCCCCTAAGCCCAGGGCGAGGGAGACAGAGGGGACAATGGCGTCGGACATACCGGTGGGTGGGGCCTCGCAGAGTGGCGGAGCCTGAGACGCCACATTTAGGGGGCTCGAACCCCAATACCATGGCCATGCTGAGTCTAGGGATATCAGAGCACTTACCTCCCTCTGTATACCCACAATAGGAGCGATCTGATACAGGGAGGAGGAAAATCGTCCTTGCGGCCTGTCACAACCGTCCCGGCATGGGCGCAATTGTGCCAGAGCTGGGTGTGCAGGGGAGGGGGGCCCACCTCCAGAATGCCATACCTGCCATAAAGGAATGGTTGGAGCCCCGTCGAGTCCTCGAAGTTAGACTAAACCAGCCCGCTTTCTGGTGATGAATCGAGATCTCACCTTGAGTCGAGCCAGCGATCCCATCGCAGAACTCGACCGGGGCAAATGAGCCTGCTGGGGAATGGGATGTCCGTGGGGGTTTACCCAGCGGGGCTGGGGTGGCTTTCCCTCGGAGTAAGGATAGCCATGACCACAAAGTTGCCATAATCATGCTCTCACAGTGAGAACACGACCATCCACGAACGCTGTCCCCGTACGGGCAGTGCCCAAGCACGTGAGGCAGCGATCGTGGCTTTTGGAAGCGGAGAGGTAACGACAGCAACCAGGAATTATTCACAAACAGAAAGGCATCTTTAAAAAGACGATGTCACTCTTTTAGAAGGAAATATACTCTTTTAGAAGAAGAATATATACTCTTTTAGACTGCTGAAGCACCCAGGGGCATTCTCTGCACTACACCGTTGCAAGAGGGGGAGAAGCCGCTGTAATGTGCCGTAAATCCAACAGCTTTGCAGACGTGAATTGATCGGTGGAGGAATTCAGCTTGCTGAAACACAACCGCTCGACTCTGAAGAAAAAATCTGAATGAGGTTTCAAGCCAGCTCCTTTTATCCCCGTATGTCCAGGGGAGTGGCATGCAAATTCCACACGCCAATTCCCATTGGCCTTTTCTCAAAAGTGTTTGGGGCTCCCAAAGCCGACCCCTAGTATCACTATAGGGAACTGAAAAAATCCTATTAAATTACTTCATTAATTAGGCCATAGGGGTTCCACAGACAAAATTTTGGGAACCCTTTTTCCAATGCACTGAGCAGAATTTCATGCTTTGCTCCATTAACTGTTCTTTAAAGTACCGATCTGAAGTGGTTATAAGAAAATATATATGGATAGCAAAAGACAATCCAGGTTGTAATTTCTCCAAGTGAGCGCATCCAGTGTGCAGTGAACCTCCTGGTGCAGGAAGGGCTAACAACCCTTGCATTGATCCAAGGAGACACTCAGTCCTCTAACCTGCTGAGTGCTCAGTTCAGGAGAACAATAGAGTTCAGCACACATCAATACAGCTGCAGCCTATTGACTGTTTAGCAAAGCCCACTGATGGGGCTGAAGCCCCCAAGTACCAGCAAAACCTGGGGTGACACCATCTATATAAAACCCTTTTCCCTTGTCTGTGCAGCCAGACAAAGAAGCACTAATCTGCATGTTGTATCTGCTCTAGCGTTATAACATATTTTTCCTGTTTAAAGGGAAAGTTCACCCAAAAAATTTAAATTCTTTCATCATTTACTAGCCCCCACATTGTTCAAACCCATATAAGGCTAAATGACAGCCTTGGTCACTATGCACTGCATCCATGAAATGAAGGCTAACATTGTGCCTAACATCTCCGTTTGTGTTCCATGAAAGGAAGTCATACAAGTTTGGAACCAGCAATGGATCAGAGAATGAATGATGAACACATTTTTATGTATGGGTGAACTATTCCTTTAAGTGTAGGCCCAGATCACACTGTTTGTGGGTCTCACCCACCTTTCCAATGAAAAGAGTTGGAGATTGGGATGGAAGAGGCTTTCTAGGCAGGAATGCACAGCTTGTCCCATAAGACACTAAATGATGTACAAGTGCATTTATTACAGCAGCCCCTATAAATCTGAGCTTGGCCTGAACTCCGGGGAGAGGTTAATGGATTACAAAGGGATGCGGTATCGAACCTTTCAAGAAGTTTATACACCACATTAATATGTGCAAGGTTATTGATCATTTAGACCTTGACAGACAAATTAAATTCATAAACTTGATAATGCACTGGAATATTTGTATTGCTTACTACAGTGGAATGAGCCATTTTTAAATTTTTTATTTTAAATAGTGCTGTTTTAGGATCAAGGTCTATCGACTGAAATTCACTTAGAGAGTCCATTAAAAATGCCAGGAAGAGTGCTGACCTAATGTGAAATTCAGAGTAATATTATGTTTTTTATTAAATCCTATGCAAATTTTACACATTTCATTTTCATCTCACATTGGCTTTTATGAAAAAAAAAAGTTAGGTTTAAGATTTTGGATAGGGAGGTTGGTTTTCTTCTCGACAGAGTATTAACCGTATAAACCCAATTAATCTCGGAAATATAAATGTAATGAACCACATTATATCATTTTTGCAAAAATGTCACCGCCACATAATTTTCATAAGATCAGGCTGGACATGCATCATTTGCATTCAAGTGTTTTCAAAATAATTTTATAAGCTTTTTGCCTATATTGAAAGAGGACAGTATAGAGGTGACAGGAACGACAGGGAGTAAAAGAGGTGAGTGGGATTGGATCTCAAGCCAGATTCCCATCAATCCACATGTCCGACTAATTAGTTTTTCTATTGAGATATTGTTGATCTATTATGGTGTCAAGCATGAATAAATATTAATGCATTCTTCAATGCCTTGTATAAAAATGGATATCCTCACATGATTTCAACTGCTGAACACAAACAAAGATGTTTCTCAGCTTTGTAATGTGTACCATATGTATGTGAATGGGTGCCAACATTTTTAAGTACTCCAAACGACTCTGGTGGTTAAATCCATATCTTCAGACATGATATGATAGTTGTGGGTGAGAAACGTATTTTTCTTATAAAAATCATAATACTTTAGAACAAAAGCAGCGTGGGCAGTGGTTACACGTTACAATTGTTCCTCATCAAATAAAAAAAATTAAATGAGGAAACAAGGAACTTTGTGTTAAATCAAATTTATTACAATTATTTACAATCATCTCTTTTTACACCAGAATGTCTCTGTGACAAAAACCAGCAGGGTGTCAACGAGAATATCAACAGAGCTACATACAGCAGCATTGTTCAGTTCGTACAAATCTTTTTACAAGCTTACTTGTAAAACTGAGCCAACAGACACACACACACACACACACACACACACACACACACACACACACACGCACTGACATGAGAATGAATACTTTAAAGCCCCAATCAGAGTTGTGGAAACCCAGCCTCAGGATGTAACGATTCATAACTAAATTTTGTCATAAAAATGCGGTTGGAGACAAGCAGAATGTTATCTCAACAGAGACATAGGCATGATTCTTTGACTTATCTCTTCATTAATTCAGTAGCCCTAACCTCTATCACGGTGGCTTTACAATGATTAGCTAAAATTAGCAAGCTATGATGCTGTTGTATGAAGGCCTCTGTTGTCACACTATACCAGATTCAACCTGCGTGGCAGGAACTACAGAATTAGGTTTTAAGCAAAGTTTGATACATGCACTCACACTAAAGCTGTCTCATTCCGAAGCCAACGCTCTTTCTTCCTCTCAAATGTTCGGTAACTCTCAGTAACACAGCGACGGCATTCCTGTGACTCAAGATGTGATTTACTTTCAAGATCATATTTACTTCCCTGATTCCATTTGGAATAGTTAACCCAAAAATGAAAAATGTGACAACTTACTCACTCTCATGTTATTTCAAACCATATGAAAAAAGTATTTTAAAGAATCTTTATGCAGATCTGTTCCATACATTTACAGTTCATAGTGTTACCTGTTTTTATACAAAAATGAAAAAAATAAATACAAAAACAGCCAAAAACCACTATAAAAGGTATCCTTAAAACTATATTCCTAGTCTTCTGACGCCACATAATTGCTTTGTCAGAGAAACAGACCAAAATCTACATTGTTATTCACTGATAATCTTCCCCTTCAGTGAGCTTTTAACATGAGAACCACAATTGAATCATTAAGTCAGCGAGTGTAACTTAAGAATTTAATCTGTCCGATTTGTAAATGAATGTCTGAATGTTTTACGAATCTGGCTCTTGAGTTCGACTCTCAAACTTAATGATCAGCTATCGTATGGCTTCAGAAGACATGAGCTATATACAGACATGGTCACTATGAACCATGTTTGTATGGAAAAGAGCAACATATTTCTGTTTGACAGAAAGAATAACAGCATTTAGGTATGGAACGACATGAGGATGAGGATATGACTTTGACTAAATTTTAGGGTGAACTAACCCTTAACGTTCAATTTGCATTTGGATTTTGAGCTTTTCAAATCAACACCGAAATCAAACCCATGTCACTGCATCAAACAAATATATATTGTTTCTCTTTACATCTCTTTGCATATCTAATATCCTTGTCTAGTCTAGGAAGGAGACAAACACACATAGTCAGACATGTTGAGCTCTTCCATTATGCCGTTTGCATGGTGAACACCACCACAGCCCCACAATTCACCTGCCTGCACCGTAATCCAGTTAATCTGAAGGTCATTTGTTAAAAGTGAAAATGTCACAGTGGATCTGATGCTCTAGTTCTCACTCCAGGATCTTTTTTTCTCATCAGCTGGCGAGTAATTTCATTAGTTAAATATTCATACTCCATTTGCATCACAGGGAGTTTTTATTTTTTTTTGTCCTTTTTTTTTAAAATCCTCTCAGGACTTTCAGAGAGAAAAGCCCCCAAAGAGAAAAGCACAACTGTCAGCACCTCCGCTGAAGCATCCATTGTTTTACACAGTTTAATTACAAAACCCCAGCACCGTTTCATGTTAAGATTATTCACTGCAGGAGGCCTATATAATTTGGACTGGAGGGTTTGTCATGTAATATAATACAATCTAACAGGCTTTCAGTATTAGATTTCAGATTTTAGCCTCCTTGACATTTCAAGCTGCATGAACTAATACATCTGTTATTTGTCGATCATTTGATTATTAACATACTTCATAAACCAAATCAGCTACCCTGCTGGAGACTGGAGATATAAAACTTTAACAAACACATTTCACTTGGCCCTGCATTTTTAACAGGTTTCCCTCTCTTTTTCAATCATAGACATACAAATTCTCACTACCACTGAGAAGCAAACCGCTATGACTTTAATAATAAATCACAAGACCTTGTTGTTACACAAACGGACTGACTGCTCCAGAACTCTGTGTGTACTACAGTATAGATACACGGGGTCAAATGTGATTCCTTGAAGCCTTTGAATATTTGCTATAGTCCCTTAAAGATATAGGTGCTAGATAATGATGTTGTCATTTACTCATCCTCTTGGTGTTCCAAACCTATATGATTTTTTTCTGTCAAAAATGTTAGCTTCAGTCACCATTCATTTCACAACATCTCCTTTTGTATTGCACAAAGGAAAGAACAGGTTTGGAACAACATGAGGTTGAGTAAATTATGTTTTTTTTTTTTTTTTTTTGTTTTGTGGACTATCTGTTTAACATGTTTGCTTTGACTTGAAGTTTTTTTTTAGTACACATATATTGGCTTTTACAGAGCCTTGGACACTACAGTTTCTGTATGATGAAATAGCTAGCATTTAGGGGAAGTGTCTGGTTTCCAATTGATTGCAAAAGGAAAATCATGTTCATTATTCTCTCATTGTCTTTTCCAAAAATGTGCTTCTGTGCTTGTTCAGGCATGCAGAATGTTTATGCCACTCCAGGTTGCACGTTGGAAATTTTGCATGTTGAAAAGTGAAGTTAGTCGAGTCAAAAGGGTACAAAACTGCAATGATTGGGACACAATCCATCTCACCTGAAGTGTAAATTAGGCCAATGATAGCCGTTTTACTGCAAAAAGGGTGAGCTATAAGAAATTCTTTATATATATATATATATATATATATATATAGGTCTATTTTTTGTAATATATATATATATACTGTGTATATATACACATATATATATATATATACATATATATATGTGTATATACTATATATACATATATATCAACTATATATCATATATATATATATATATATATATATATATATATATATATATATATATATATATATATAGATATATAGTTGATATAGATATAGATATATATATATATATATATATATATATATATATATATATATATATATATACACACACTTTGTACATAAACTATCTATCTATCTATCTATCTATCTATCCATCTATCTATCTATCTATCTATATACACTTTGTACATAAACTATATATATATATATATATATATATATACTATATCTATATATATATATATATATATATATATATATATATATATATATATATATCTATATCTATATCTATCTATCTGAGATTCTGAATTTGGGGTTTTCATAAGCTGTAAGCCATAATCATCAAAATTATATCAAATAAAGGCTTGAAATATCTTACTTTGCTTGTAATGAGTCTATATAATATATTAGTTTCACCTTTTAAGTTGAATTACTGAAATTAATGAACTTTTGCACGATATTCTAATTTTTCGAGTTTCACTTGTATATATATATATATATATATATATATATATATATATAGATAGATAGATATATAGTTTATATATATATATATATATACATATACATATTACAAAAAATAGACATTATTTTAATGAAGATCTTTTTAAATTAGCTATGAAAAAAAAAAACATGAGAAATGAATGGATGGATAGGTCTGGTCATGGATTTCCTCTAATCGACCTCACTCTCATTACTCGCTCCTTCTGGACGCCGCAGCTTCTCCACTTGTTCATTAATCTGTCCGTCTCCTCCTCTCCTGTCCTCGGTCTGGATGTTCAAGTGTTCTTCTTCATCTGCATGGGTCACGTTATCATCCTCCTCCTCTTCTTCTTCCTCCTCATCATCATCTTTCTTCTCCTCCTCACCCTGGACTTCCATGCGGACCTGGTCTTTCAGGTCCAGAGGGAGCATAGACCCCAGCCCCACATCTCCGTTAAGGCAAAGTGAGGCAGACAGGGTGGCCATGGAGCTGTTGCTCTCTTTAACAGGGGAGGAGTTTTCCGACTCGTTGCTGACAGGTGAGATGTCGCTGCTGCTGTTGGTGGAGGGCGAGTTGGACAGCGATCCTGGTTTAAGAGGGATCTGCCAGGATGGGATTTTGGGTACGGAGGGTGAAGCGGGGAACTGTCTCCTGGGAACGTGGAAGAGAAGGGACGTGAATGAACAGTACAAGCAGTTCTTTAAACTGTTTACTGAAATCTTGCACAAGGGAGTGTGCATGGTGCATCAGGCTACATTCTGACTATAATATGCAAGAGAGTGTCTAGATTTTGTGCTTTGGAAACATAAAGAGATTTGTTGGTCTTTAAAGGGATAATTTACCCAAAAATGTAAATTCTGTTAACATTTAATCATTCTGATGTTGTTCCAAACCTGAATGACTTGCTTCTGTGGAACACAAAAGGAGATGTATAACAGGCACAATGTTAGCCTCAGTCACCATTCACTTTCATTGTATGAAAAACAAGATGCAGTCGAAGTCAATGGTGATCTGTCAGTCCATGACGACATCTTTCTGTTCCATGAAGGACAGAAAGTAATACAGGTTGGGAATAACATGAGTAAATGATGACAAAATATTTATTTTTGTGTGTACTCCCACTTTAAGCCATGGATGGATGGGTGGACAGACGGATGGGTGGACAGACAGATGGATGAACCTTCCTCTCTAATGTTTCGTTGATATGTTGTCAAGAAAAAACAGATTTTTAGGACAACAAATTTCATGATCTTAACTACAGTTGGGGAGAAGCATAAAATCTTGTAAACAACACACTTAGTTTACGATTAATTAAGTAACACTGCAGAAGACCAGAAAATGTGAGTTTTTATATATGCGCAGGATGATAAGCTTCAGTCCTGTAGTGTGTGCTTGGATTTAGTTTGTGGAAGTACAAGAGAGAGAGAGAGAGAGATTATCACCATAAGTATGCCACACATGGCATAAAAAAATACATAAAAAAAAACATGTATTCACAACAATGTTTAAGTTACTTTGTAAAAGACTTCCAACATTTAATGTAACATTTGAACATATGTGACAATAAGCCGATCAGATGGAAAACATTTTTTCTTTTTTACCAAAGACAGCCATAAAAACATCTTGAGTCAAAACAAGTCAAAACATTCAGACAATGGAAGAAAAAGGTCATTAGAACTTAAAATGTTTATTGAGAAAGAAACAACAAACAAACCAAAAGCTTTTATCAGTGTGAATTTCAGATGTATGAGATTACTAATAATCTTTATTTGTGTGATGCTTGCATTTTTTTCTCTCTCCTTTTCACCCCAATTTGGAATGGCCAATTCCCAATGCGCTTTAAGTCCTTGTGGTGGTGTAATGACTCGCCTCAATCCGGGTGGTGGAGGACGAACTGAAACCTCAATACGCGCTACGTCTCTGCAGTAACATGCTCAACAAGCCACGTGATAAGATGCGCGGATTGATGGTCTCAGAGACCAACACGTTTGTTGAGCATGTTACTGCAGAGACGTAGCGCGTATTGAGGTTTCACGCTATTCTCGACGGCATCCACGCACAACTCACCATGCGCCCCGTTGAGAACGAGAACCACATTATAGCGACCACGAGGAGGTTACCCCATGTATCTCTGCCCTTCCTAGCAATCGGGCCAATTTGGTTGCTTAAGAGACCTGGCTGGAGTCACTCAGCACGCCCTGGATTCGAACTTGCGACTCCAAGTGTGGTAGTCAGCGTAAATACTCGCTGCCCAGGCCCCTAATCTATTCAACATTAACGAAAGTGAGAGAAGATCCATCCTGGGGCACTGAGGAAATCTGTTGGAAGCATCAGGCCTCATTAACCAGTAATGAGCCGGTTTCAGCTACATGCCCAGTTTCAGACACATTTATCTAATGAACAGTCCCGAGACAAGAATTTCCACTCATATGGATAGTGATAAAACTTGGATTTTGGAACTGCCATTAATTAAAGCTGTTATACTTCAAGTACATGCTTTTTTTCTAATATTGAGAAAAATGTCATAAAAATTTGATTTTTATTGTCTGTATTTTAGTATGGAGTTCGGTCGGCAGCGGTTCCATCCGCAGTGGCATTAAACATTCAGAAACTGTTAACAGAAAGATTATAACGAAAATAATTTTTAAAAATGGAATCTGTTTTGATTAATAAACTGTCCTTCCTTCCCTACCATAGATAGTGATATAAGTTGATGCAAACAAAGGCGAGGCTGTGCGAGACAGAGGTAAAGTCTGTGAAATAATGTGGCAGGGCGGAGGGCGGGGCCGGGTCGTGATCCTACACACCCGGTCCCGTATTAGGCTAATTATGCCTCCAGGATGAAGGTCGACTGCAGAGGATCGTGCGGGAGAGAGAGATCGTTTACGGACATGTCCGTCATGTGTGTGTTTATGTTGTCTTTTAAGTTTATCATTAAAACTATTATTTATATTGAAAAGCCGGTTCTCACCTCCTCCTTTCCATTGATCCCTTTACAAATAAGTCATACAGTTCTGCACCTGACCATTAGGTGCTAGGTCACATCTCATTTTATTTTTAACAATAGAAATTCGTAGAATTCATTTTCAATGTTTTGATACCAGAACGACTGACACTGTTGAATTCATTCAACAAAACTAATTTTCATTCGTGTTCATTTAAATTTGTCGCCAACTCTGACCAAAGAATGTTTTTAGAGTTCCACTGTTAGAAACAGTACATGCAAGATTAGTGTCACCTGCTGAGAAGAAGCCCCTTCAAAGACACAATCTCAGCCTTGAGTTCACTGATGCTCTGAGACTCCAGCATGCAGTTGGTGGAAGATGAGGCCTAAAAAGAACAAATAATTTCAAATCACTTTTATCATTCACTCTTACTGCCTTTAAAGGTGAAGATCTGCTCAAGAATGTGGAAAGGCTATTTGATGTCAGGCCTGATAAGTTATTAGCATACAGCATGTACAAAAACTTTGATGTCTTTAGCAATCTTTCTATCATATGATTTGGGCGGGTTATTAAATTCATGAAACACTTAACACATTCAAACTGCCAATATATCAAACAATTGTCATTTAGATAATGAAAGTCTTCAAAGTCTGATATCAAACCACATTTACACTGACGAGTCCCAACTATCTCTTCACTCAGAAGGTTAGGATCTTTCAGAAAAGGCTAAGGGAATTAATCATACCATTTTTACATATTTTTACATATTGCAGGCTGCTGATTTGAGCAGGACAGAGGTGTTTGATAAAAGGCCTGTGGCACAACAAAGGCAGTATTCATCAAGTCAGAGAGGTTTTTATTAAAAGAATCCTTATCACCAACTGCTTGCCATGGGATGAATTGCTCAAGGGAGTGATCGCCAATTGAAGTGGCCAGCAAACATTTGAATAGTAAATGACTTCAAGAAAATAAAAGGATAAAAAAAATCTAATCCATCCATCATTTTTTTTTCTTTTCAGACAGACATATAGCTGATATCAATTTTCAAAAAGAAAGAAATACTCTTCTAGTGAAAAAAGGTCTGGACTCTACATTTAGAATACCACAGAAAACTAACTCGAAAATATTCACGGTTTTTTCACACAACAAAGCACTCTTTGTCCACTGTACCTTCGTGTACTGTATGAGGCATTTTTTACACTCCCATTATTTTGATTTTTTTAAGCTTAGTGGAAAAATCTAAATCCTTTTGGCTTGTCCCATCTAAAAGTCCATGACCTTCTTAGATACCTTGGGTTGTACCACCTTTGATGTCTTAAATTTTTTAAATTACCAAAAATGTCATTTTTGTACATTTTGTGCAGAACACTATAACTGAATGATTGTACCCCTATACAAAAAATAATAATTATATCAAAATAATGGAACTTTTATGATTCATTTTCTCAATATTGACAAAAAAAATACTACAAACCAAAATATGATCCTAAGCCATCTAGCCACTAATTAGTATTATTTATATAAATTGGGTATATTTCATTTTGATGTTTAATGTTTATTGCTAAAAAATAGCAAAATCATACATATGGGACTTTAAAATGCATGCACTTACACAAATTTTGGCAACAGGGTTGCAATAATGAAAAACATTTTGCTAAATCAATGAATAGAATAAAACAGCTCATTTAATATATAGTTTCAGGACCTTGTTTGTCATGTGTTGCCATGAGTGTTCGTGGCAATCACAACATTAGAGAACCGACTCCATTTCAGTTCCCCAACCGAATGAGGGAAGCTAGCACTTTCACAGATTAATCCAGGCTCTCAAGCCCTGTTCAGAGGCAAAATAACGCTCCTGTACAGCTACACTGAGTCACAGCGGTACCTGACTCTTTGAACCGTCTACAAACAAACAGTCCTCAACAAACCCCATAATCCCACTTCCAGTTCTTCTGCCCCTCTGAAGGGGGAAAATGAGACCACGAAAAGGAAGTGGAAAGGGGCTGGGGGAAAAGAAAAAGAAAAGTGTAATTAAGAACATGTGAGTCACCAGAGGTGGCTAGTTAGAAAGCAGAGACCCCCTATTTAGAGGAGAGGGATAACTTGGACTCTTTCACATGTAATTAAATCTAAAGTAAATTAAATGAATCTCATCTGAAAAGGATCAAACTCATTTACTGTGAGGGGTGGGGAAGTATGGAAAGACGAGGCTGGGGTTTCTTCTTCTCTCTGCTCCTAAAGCCCTCCGATAAGTGTGGTGTTTTCGAAGAGGGAACATCTGATCCGAGCTGAGCGCATTAGGCCTGGTGAAGACACCCTTATTACAGGCCTCAACTCATTATGGCCATCTTAATCCCACACTCCCAACGGCACCCGCATAATAAGGCTGGAATGTGTCTCTTGCTTATTTTCACTTAATCTAAATAATATTTTAACAGAGGCTACAACACACATTCCAGCCACTGGTATTTGACGTCCACATAGTAATTTTGTTAATTGAACACACGCACGAATGCTCTCACCCACCATTCACCCACATGGATAAATTCACTAAATAGTTGCTCCACTTTATCACTATAAAAACATAAATTATATTTTATCCATTTTACACAGGATTGTGAGTCACAGATACTACAAAATGTGAATAACTTCGCAACTTTTGCATCCCTTCCCGCAAATGTTGTCCCAACTAGCCTAGCAGAGTTGTCTGAAGAAACTATTTCATATTGAACAACGTTACTGATTTGCAATTTCCCAGCATGCATTGAAGGCTTGTTTTTTGCTGTTTGCTGACTTTAATTAAGCTGCTGTATAGTTGTTTTGCATTGCCACTGTTAGTCAGTTGTTGCGTGGTGATTTTAAGAGCTTATATTTTAACTTAATAAGGTTTGTTTATTGTCACAGTTATTGAGGTGTGTGTGTTAAGGGTTGAGGTCTATTGGGTGTCCATGTCAAACAATTATACTGCATTGCCTTGCAAGACATACCTCTCTTCATAGGCAAATATTGCATTTAACTTAATGAAAACGTAATTTAAAACCATATTTAAGTTTGAAATGTTGACAAAATGAAAGTTCTCATATAGCAAATTGATACTTGGCTGAACAAGAAATTAGTAGTTCTCTCAACAAGAATATTTGCATTTGTTGAATGTAACGATTAGATGTAGAGAGGGAAAGGAGGACACAGGGAACTGGAATCTTCAAACTCAAAGGTATAGCTTTAATAAACAAACTTAAAAGGGCTTTTCAGCACAACACTCTTTAGCTTTAGTCTCTTTCAGACAGGCAGCTCTCTCTCTCTCTCTCTCTCCTCGTCTCTGGAGTGGTCCCTTTATATCGCTCTCCCCAATGCTTACTGCAATTAGAAACAGGTGTTAGACCTTATAAGGCTCAGGTGTGTGCACACTTTCTCTCTCTACAGACGAACACTTGACCATGCCCCCGCAGCTAAAAATGAACAAACAAATTCACATTTAATAAACAAAGCAATGTTACTAAGATAGTTGTTGAGAGAACTCAAAAATACTGCATCATGCTGCCTTGATGTTTTACGTTACTCAATTGTTTCGGTATTTCGTTTTAAAATCTGATTCACTCTCTGTTTCCATGCACTTAAGAAAACAATTTATTGCTTTCCTTATGCCGCTTTTATACCGACTAAGAGAAAGCAGTTTAACACACCTCGGTTTCTCCTACAAAACGAAGCTTACATGGCTATGACAATAAACAGTGTTTCAACAGGTTTTTGAAGAGTTTGCATATGCGTGTAACAGACTGGAAAACTGATGTCATAGGATGTAGCCCTACATCATATCAACAAGTCAAAACCGTGGAATTAATTGAACATTTCTAGGAAAATCACAAACACACTCTAAACTTTACTAATTTATACCCCCCAATTTAATGTAAATTAGACAAAAATTAGGCTCATTGCACCTTATATCATAACCAGACAAGATGCAACAAAACGACAAGTGATAAAATGTACCATGTTTTTGTCCATACCAGATGCAGAGTAGTGCCAAACAACATTTTTTTGTCAATCGCTTGACTTCTATTTCTATGGCGTTGTGCTGGGTATCCTTGCCCAACCCTAAATCTCATTGATCCAAGATTTCACTCCTCATAACTGTACAGTAAACATCAAAAATGTTTATATTGGCTGTGATTGTGCTGCACTGTGCAGTTTTATCACATTCACTGTGGACAGACAAATTGTTTGTTGCTGGAATCTTGATGCATTGCATCTGGTTAGGACATGGTGTTAATCGCAAAAAACATGGTTTTGCCAAATCAGATCACAGTAGTCTACTGCATCATCCACAAACTATTACTCAAAAGCAATTTATGTTAAACATTATTTAAGAAAATTATATAGTAGATTAGGATTTGAACCTAGGTCAACTTGCATGCAAAATCAAAACTATACAGCAAAACTAACAAGACTACAGTACAGGTGCATAAAGAGCTACTAAATTGTGTAGGATTATCCATGAACAAAGCCATCAAATGAACACATTCCACAGATCAGAGAGATCCCCCATCGAGCCATTAGAGAGTCATAAAAGCTAATCTATGGCACCGAAGTTGCTGAAGGAGACGTCTCTCCTATGCCTGCTTAATTTCAAACTAGGGTTTGTAATGACAGAGCTGACCAATAAAGAAGATCCTTCTTTGTTCCACAAATTTAAACTCTCAGCATGATCTTCTGAACTTCCACACAGAGCTAAAGCAGGTTTTCTTTGAAAGGTTTCTTTGTGAGGTCCTCATTAGATCCTCATCCCAATCCAAGTACTTGTGATTTAACCCTATAAAATATACACCATATCTAGCTTTGCTAGATAATTCTGAAAATGACTAAGACCTGTGATCATTTGTATAACTGACAAATGAAAGATTATTGCCGATGTACCTTTTAAAATATATGTAGTGATTGGTAATCACTTATAACTGACAAATCGATGATTATAATTTTTAATCTGGTATGATTCATCTCATTCTACTAAGAATGGTAACTATTCAACAGGATATTATACCCATGACAATCAGGTTTCTCATAATATGTAATGTATTATCCATGTTGTAAAACCAATGAATTAACCAGTATGATTTGTAACCAGGGATTTTCATCACGTATAATATTCATGAAAGAATGTCACATTTAGTATGTAAATGCTTGCTTGTTTATGTAGAGAATGTTGATGACAACTAATGCCATGTCTCTTGTACTGTTGTCAAGATAGAATCCTCCACAAAGGATCGAAAATCAACTTTGGGAAATGGACAGACCAGTCGACCATGTGACTCTGAAAAGCCACTTCTGATTGGCTCAGGACACCTTTTGGGGTGTGGCCAATTTCAGTTCAAATCTTTCCTACCCAAGGAAGACCTCCCTCTTCTCTTCTGAACTCTTCTGCTCTTGCAACGGTCTCTTGGTTTCCTCTCTTCGGCTCTCCTGCTTCTTCCAGATCCTCCGTGCCATGTAGAATCCAAGGAAAACTCGAGACACCAAAAGTCCAGAGGAAGCCTCTCGCTCTCTGCTCTACGGTTCATGCACCCAACGGGAGTCGTGAGTCCTCCTTGCAGAAGGCCTCGCTTGACTATAACTATCCGCGATCATAACAGAGTCCAAGACATCGACGGAACAAACTTTATACAAACGCCAAAGATCCAAGCAACACAAGGAAACGCAATGCAAGGAAATGCAACAACACACAAGTACATCTCCAAGACTTTTGCTCAACGTGCTGGTGCATTAGTTAAATACTTTGGGTAATCCGATTGCAAATCGATTTACACTCAAAAGAAGCATAAATGGTTCTTAAGGTATTGTCAACAGACTCCATAAAGTTCATTTTCACTGTACTGATCATTCTGTCACTTTACTCACCAACCTGTTTCATGTTGTATGTGTTAGATTAGTTTTATGTTTAGAATAGCAATAAAGTTTGTCTGTATTCAAAGATAATTTGACTGTGGTATATTTTGATAAATAATCTCATCCCAGTTTTAAAAAGATTTATCTTCAAAGCTATACCTAAATATGTGTAATATTATTATTATTATTATTTTCAATAAACCATGAGAATAAAATTACTCCAATAAATGGAAGTGCAGCGTAGTTCTAGCGGGAAGACTAGCAGCTGTACATCATCACATCATTAGCTGGGTAATACCTAGCCAAACGCATGTAAGCCATTGCTTTATAAGTCTGCTCACAATCTATCACATTGCTGTTTCAGTGTGCTAACACTGCAACCTCCACCACCCCACCAGCACCAGTTGAGCCCTGTCCCGCACGGGGGTAGGCTCCTCGCCCCTGCCTCCTATCTCCGGCAGGACATGACGGTTTCGGGTACAACTCCCTCGGACCGCCGGACGGGGTCTAGAGACATTACATCTTGTTTTACATTTATCAAATAAATGGCATCTTAAACTTCACTCAAGCCTGCGTGTCTTCCCGATAGAAGTTAATTAATCATAATTCCCTTATTAAAGCTAATTCCTTTCAATAGAAATTGTGAGCGGATAAACCAAGACATTTTCTTATATAATGATGTAGAATAAGGGGAGTTTAAATTAATTACTAACTCACACATATTGTTCCTACATATAATGGTGGAGAATTGTGGCACTTTAATCCGTACCGTGTCTTATCATGTCAATAGGACACTAACTGAGCCAGGATTGCCACTGGTGCACCCTTAAAAAAAAAGAAAACGGCTGCTGCTATCCACGGGCGGAATTCATTTTTAGCAATTTCCCCCCACAGTGTTCGATGATGACTCTTTAATTGCTGCTAAAGGCCTTTCTCTGCATGTCTTCGACTATGTGAGCAGCCATCTAGTCAGTGGGGTCAGTACAGTGTGATCAGGGTTCATCAACTTCTTAAGTGTGAACAAAGCTTCTCTATAGTCTGGGTAATTATTTAAGGAGGTCGCCATAAAAAGAGAGGTATCCGCACACACAGAGTAGAAGAGCCAGAGATGTACAGCAGCAGTCAAACATGGAATATATTAAAGTAAATGTCTGCAGACCATTAACAACAGATAATATCTTAACAAGGCGAGTTAAGAAATGTCAGAATGCAAATGAATTCACTGCGTCCATCTCTCAGATACTATTTCCACTGTGTAATGCATGTATATTTATGGTGGAATCAGTTCGAAAATAAATCCCAAGGGAGCGTTTCCGGTGAAAACACTGGTACAATTTATTTGAGCCTGTTTATTCACTCTCTCAGTGACAGGCCTTTCTGTGGTGAAAAAATCAGAGCTCCTAACATTCTGTGAGCAGCCACTATTAAAGACAGCTATCGCTGGATTAAAACAGCATAATAATTAAACTCAATATGTCAACTAGTAGACGTGGAGGCTGAAGTAAAAAGCAAAAAAAGCTTACGTGGAGAAGGAGAAAGAATGTTTTCCCTATGATACAGTAGTTAACAATAATAAAGGAGAACAAGGAGTTTTGTCAAAGAAGTGAGAACTCTATGTTGCTAGTCAGGTTAAAGGGTAATATAAAGTCCCTCCTTTAATACAAGTCATTGGGATTCACACAATTTATTGTCCGTCATGTAAAAACTGTCAGAAAGCTAAAAGAAGTAATCGCCCACCTGTCCTCAACAAAACTGAAAATTGAAAATCAGTGATTTAATTTATATCGGTAGCACAAATATAAAATAATTGTAGTTAAATACTCATAGTTAGGGGTTGTTTAAATCCCTAACAGCAAGTATAAGCAATTGTAATATACTTATGCTCTAATAACAAAAATGCTTTTTTAAAAATAGATTGACTGTGGATACAAACAGACAACAAAAGTATTGTCATTTTTATCTATATCTATATATAAGCATAAAAATTCACACTACTAAAAAACATTCACTACTAAAACAGGTACAATGGGATTCTTGTATCAGTTGACAAAGACTTTATCCATCGATATTTGAATAGCAGCTTAAATAATTGTGTGGAATAGAACAAGGAAATATATGGATGCATGGATCCCATCCATAGAAATTACAAAAGAAAAGGCTTTTCAGCGCAAACATTCACAGTGCAACTGGTACAAAGAAACAGGCCCAATGCGCTCACAAGACAGCACAAAGTACACTTGTGTGGTTTTGAAAGTATAAGACATGTTTACTTAGCAGATGAAGAAACAGGAGTTGCCATGTGTTTTGGGTTAAATACACATTTCCACATTAAAGGGTTTAATTGACAAGCTTGGCGCATTCTGCACAGAGTGGAAAACCCCAAAATGGCAGCTCTGAAAAACACATACTGAAAATGATGCACAGCCAAACACGTGTTCTTAATCTCATATGCACTCCGGACCTGAAAATAATTTCCGAATCTCCCATATGGCTCTAGACAACAGCCCCGTATCTCTCAAAACAATATTGAAGATCACTGCTAAGTAGACTTTATGATTTGTTTAAAGGGTATTTTGATGTGAAGAGTACTTTATACACTACAGCAATCCAGCAAGACACCCATGACAAACGAAGCCTGTGCTTTTTAATTCAATCTTCAATTTGATAGAGAAAATTCCACATCTCCTTGACTTTTGGCAGCTGTTGCAGATGACGGCTCAAAGTTCTTTGAACAATAGATTGATGTGGCTGTATTTTTCTGTAAGGTGCATTAAAGAGGTGTGTCTTTTTAATGAGTGAGGTGCACCTAATGTATACTGGCTGCGTTCTAAACATAATCTGCCTTGCTGCCTCGCTACCCAGTCAATGACTTCACCGATAGTGTTTTGTTTATGAAGGTACTACGCCTCTTAAGGGTTCCCTCAATATTTGACCAATGAATTTCCATGACTTTTCCAATAGTATGTAATTAAAATAATATTATAGAGATTCCACTTAAAAGACCTACAGTACTGTGCAAAAGTCTTAGGCACATAAGATGTTTCACAAAAGCATTTGTCTTAAGATGGTTATTTATATCTTCAGCTTTAGTGTTGCAGTAGGAAATATAAATGTTAGACTCTCAAACATTACTTTTGCAAATAGAAAAGATTATAATAGAAGAACAGGGAGCCCTGCAACTGATGTCATGGCCCCCACAAAACCTGCCACTGAACATTGTGTCAGTCTGAGATTATACAAAGAGACAGAATCAGTTGAGACTGATTCTGAAAAACTGTGTCCAGGTGTAAGTAGGAGAATTGGTGCTGTTTTAAAGGCAAAGGTGGTCACACTGAATCTTGATTTAGCTTTTTTATGTTTACTGGACTTTGTATGACATTAAGTGATGAATGAAAACTATTTATGTCATTATTTTTGAAGTCTTCCTCACTATGCAACATTTTTCACAAGTGCCTAAAACTTTTGCGCAGTACTGTATTGTTAGTAAATATAATTTTAGTTTATTTAATTTTATATAACACAACATTTTAAATTGTATTAATGTCAATGAATGTTGTGAAATTGTGAAAATCTCAATTTTAAATTATTATAATTTTTTTTAATTACTGTGGGAACCCTGAACATCATGTTTAATGCTCTACAAAAAGTTTTAGGGATAACGAAGCAAATATTTAGTGACTAAAATGCTTTTTTCTATGTAGAAATTGAGTCAAACACTGAAAAAAAAATACATTAATAAAACAAAAATTGGCAGCAAAGAATATATTTATGCTGCCTTCAAAAACCAGCCAGATGGAGGATCTTAGTAGACAGGATGTGACACAAACACTGGATTTGTATGTGCCTTGTGGCCTTCCTACTCCCATATACTGCCTTCAGTTTTCAAATACAGTCATACTTTTTTTGCCAAGTCAGTTTATGTATGGTGAACTTTAGTATGAAATGTAAGTACTGTATACTGGGGGGAGAAACGTAGTGGTGAGTCTGCACTTCTGACAAACTTCAGAAGGGTGGGAGATTCATATTTTCACTTTAATTTGTGAAGGGCCAGATGTGTTTGCATATGTTTTCCTACAAGATCCAGATGCTTCAGTGAAACACCCACGTGCGTAACAAGCTGTGGACATAAAACATGCCCTCGGTTGCTATTCCAAAGCGCTTTTTTTTCCTGCAGTATCGTAAGATACAAAGTGCATAGAGTTTCACATTTGAGGTATGCCGATGTATTTCTAGCAGGCAGCGCATGCATAACGCCAGCAATTTCCTTCAGACGCCTATTCTTTTTGAAGTTACAGTATGTGCTTATAATCTATAAAGCATTTGAAGGCCTTATCATCATGAGGAGCAGTCTTCTGAGATAATGACACCATTATGCATTAAATTAGCATACGATAAAGCCAACAAAATCAGTGCTGCCATAATATACAAACGTCAAAGATGAGAACTTCCTGACTCATTAACATTTTGCTTTCTATCCTTATTGATATGTTCATTTGTTTTCCCAAGCATGCGAGTGCATTCTTCTTTTTATTTTGTTGTTGACCATGTCTACACTAGAAATCGTTAGTGTTACGTCATGGTGCGACAACTTGAGGTTGTCTAAACTAGAAAGAGGCCAGCCTGTATTACGTGACTGTGGCAATATTTATGAAAAATTATATTTCGTGGTTCATTACATGCAGCATTTTCTTGGTGAATTGTCCACAGTGTGGCACTAAAAGCAAGTTAAATTGCTGAAACATGAAAGCACAATTGCTGAAGCAACCACATCATTTTGTTGTCCTTCTATGACACTTTCAGCTCACGTGTCGACTCGCATGTTCTTCTGGACTTGTACCCTGGTACCCTGCAAATGCAATGCTCTATCAGTTGACCTTCCCTGGGTGGCCACCTGGCGAGACCAGGAGTGCCATGAGAAAAATCCATCAAAAATCCAAAAATGCATATAAACATACAAAAAGAATATCATCCAATTGTCAATAGTAACAAATAATAATAATTCTAATAAAAATAATAATACTCTGTCTCTCTCGCGCGCGCACACGCACACACAGCATTCCGCAGCTCACTGGACGTTTGATGAGCCTGCAGTGAGTCGCGCACTGCTATACAGTGTCTCTACCAGCCACTGATGTGATAAAACAATCACTCCTGTTTATAATAAATGGAGCTGTCTCCATTGCAAGCGCACAACATTGGAGCGATCTAGTTTTGCCTCGTCACATCATGGTACTCGCTCATATTACAGCTCATTTGACAACAAAGGTAGAAATGTGTAAAATGCTACCAGAACAGCAGCAGGGTAAAGGGAAACGCTTAAAACAGACTACTTCATCATCCTGTTTAACACCTGATACAACTCCCATTTCCATCTGACCAATACAGGTGTTTCTCTGGCTTGTGAATCAATCATTTTTATAAGGAGGCCTGTGTACCGATTTACATAATATAGATAATATATTATTAATAATATACAGTACATGCATAATAATATTTAGCCTATAATAAAGATAGATAATAAGATGGTATTTAGAAAATTATTTATTTTCATTAAACATAAGAATTTTAGCAGCAAGGTCCCCTATTTTTCTCAGGATTTCATCTGTTAATTTTCAGTGCATTTTGTCAACTTCAAATGGGAGAGTATTTACTTATTAATGGCATAGCACTGAACTCTTAAAGGTGTAGTTGACCCCAAAATAAAAATTCGGTCATCACTTACTCACCTTCATGTTTTTACAAACCCATATGACTTTCTTTCATCCATGAAACTCAAAAGGAGATGTTAGGCAAACATCTAGTCTAAGTCACCATTCACTTTTAATGTATGGAAAAAGATGAATGCAAGTGAATGGTGACTGGGAGTTGTTAGGCTGAATGTTTCACAGAAGAGAGAAATTCCTATAGGCTAGGAACAACATATGGTCAAGTAATCATGAGAACATTTTCATATTTTGGTGAACTATCCTTTTACCTACCTTTTAAAGTATTTGCTAAAGGTATTTGCCAAGATTTAAAGGTATTTCCCCCTTTGCCCAGGGTTGAGGGATTGGTACCACAAAATGTTGTACATTTTCAAAGGGTGCCGTGACTGAAAAAAGGTTGGGAAACACCGATGTAAGGCAAACATTAAAATGTATCGTCTTACAAATTATGCACTTTAGTAAACGTTTTTAGATGTCATATGATAGCATTGTGTGAAGATCAGAGCGAAAAATAAGTGTTTATGAACTGATCATCTTCTGTTTTAGGGAATCTTCTGTTGTCTTTAGTGTTCATTTCACGACAAGTACAACAAACCATGTATAAATTATTCATCAAAAATGTAGGTATAATAATGTGATTTTATGACACCACGAGAGCAAACAATGCTATCAGATGATTCAACAAATGCTATCAAAGACAAACTTTACACCTTTAGTTGCTGATTGGGTGGGGGTTAAATGAGGTCTCATCCCAGCTGAAAATAGCAGAAGGCAATGACAGGCAGAGGAGAGATCAGGAGGGGGTTGCAACGTGAGTTCACTTCCTGTCCCTGGATGGCTTGCTTAAGCATTCCGGAGATGGTCGTACATGTTCTTTATGGAGCTCCCATGACATGCCTTGTCCTGCCAATGCACATTGTTCTCTTCTGAATCTCATATGAGCTCTGTCAACACTAATATTCACATCAGGGTGAAGCATCAGTTTCAGTGTCACTGAAAAATGCCCTGTGTTGTTTTAAGATCAAAGCGGCCTTGTTTTATAGAGGCTGTGCCCCTGAAACTGAGTGCTGCTAAGGTCCTTTCGATAATGCACACTGAGGGCTTTATTTAAACTCAGCAGATCAACAAGAGTGTTGGCTATCATTCATTATATCTCTGAGATGACACAACCGAATGGAATGCAACTATTTCTAGACAGCTAAATTCCTGCAGCTTTTTTTTCTCTTTTTTGACGTTTTCTTTTCACATAAGCTACACCCTCTTAGTGTACCAAAGGCGAGATTTCAGAGGATAAAAGGCAATTCATGCATTTCTTTCCTGTTGATTACGTTGCTTGATGGTACTTAGGTAATGTATGTGAAATATTTATGTCTTATGATCCTTATGCAATGAAGAAGATTGAAAGAAAAATGTAAAAAAACAAATTTTTGCCGGCTATTATTGTCACAAACACAGTTCTAGAGAATTCCTAACGTATCTCTTTCTTTCTTTACACTCGGTATGTTATGAGAAGAATGACAAAAACTGGAGGAATGCTTGCCTGTATTATCTGTTGAATTGAGTCAAAATGTTACTTTAACTCCGTAATGGTCATTTACCGCAACTACAACTGGACAGAAGGTAACCCCTGAATATTAAAAAGCTGTTATCATTTACCCGCCATTGTACAATTAAAAACCCATTTGACTTTCTTTATCCACAAGAACACAAAAGAAGATATTTTGAGTAGAATACATTTGCTTTGTGTAAAGGACAGACCAACATTGAAGTTATTTTCCGCCAAAAGTCTTGGCTTCCGTCGCTGCTCTTAAATCTCATTTGCGGTCTCGTTCAATTCAAACATGGCATGTGAAGACGCATCGCGTTTGAGGTCAGTGACGAGACATGCAATAACCAATTACAGTGAAGAAAATAAGTATTTGAACACCCTGCTATTTTGCAAGTTCTCCCACTTGGAAATCATGGAGGGGTCTGAAATTGTCATCGTAGGTGCATGTCCACTGTGAGAGACATAATCTAAAAAAAAAAAAAAATCCAGAAATCACAATGTATGATTTTTTAACTATTTATTTGTACGATACAGCTGCAAATAAGTATGTGAACACCTGAGAAAATCAATGTTAATATTTGGTACAGTAGCCTTTGTTTGCAATTACAGAGGTCAAACTTTTCCTGTAGTTTTTCACCAGGTTTGCACACACTGCAGGAGGGATTTTGGCCCACTCCTCCACACAGATCTTCTCTAGATCAGTCAGGTTTCTGGGCTGTCGCTGAGAAACACGGAGTTTGAGCTCCCTCCAAAGATTCTCTATTGGGTTTAGGTCTGGAGACTGGCTAGGCCACGCCAGAACCTTGATATGCTTCTTACAGAGCCACTCCTTGGTTATCCTGGCTGTGTGCTTCGGGTCATTGTCATGTTGGAAGACCCAGCCTCGACCCATCTTCAATGCTCTAACTGAGGGAAGGAGGTTGTTCCCCAAAATCTCGCAATACATGGCCCCGGTCATCCTCTCCTTAATACAGTGCAGTCAGCCCTGTCCCATGTGCAGAAAAACACCCCCAAAGCATGATGCTACCACCCCCATGCTTCACAGTAGGGATGGTGTTCTTGGGATGGTACTCATCATTCTTCTTCCTCCAAACACGGTTAGTGGAATTATGACCAAAAGGTTCTATTTTGGTCTCATCTGACCACATGACTTTCTCCCATGACTCCTCTGGATCATCCAAATGGTCATTGGCAAACTTAAGACGGGCCTTGACATGTGCTGGTTTAAGCAGGGGAACCTTCCGTGCCATGCATGATTTCAAACCATGACGTCTTAGTGTATTACCAACAGTAACCTTGGAAACGGTGGTCCCAGCTCTTTTCAGGTCATTGACCAGCTCCTCCCGTGTAGTTCTGGGCTGATTTCTCACCTTTCTTAGGATCATTGAGACCCCACGAGGTGAGATCTTGCATGGAGCCCCAGTCCGAGGGAGATTGACAGTCATGTTTAGCTTCTTCCATTTTCTAATGATTGCTCCAACAGTGGACCTTTTTTCACCAAGCTGCTTGGCAATTTCCCGTAGCCCTTTCCAGCCTTGTGGAGTTGAACAATTTTGTCTCTAGTGTCTTAGGACAGCTCTTTGGTCTTGGCCATGTTAGTAGTTGGATTCTTACTGATTGTATGGGGTGGACAGGTGTCTTTATGCAGCTAACGACCTCAAACAGGTGCATCTAATTTAGGATAATAAATGGAGTGGAGGTGGACATTTTAAAGGCAGACTAACAGGTCTTTGAGGGTCAGAATTCTAGCTGATAGACAGGTGTTCAAATACTTATTTGCAGCTGTATTATACAAATAAATAGTTAAAAAATCATACATTGTGATTTCTGGATTTTTTTTTTTAGATTATGTCTCTCACAGTGGACATGCACCTACGATGACAATTTCAGACCCCTCCATGATTTCCAAGTGGGAGAACTTGCAAAATAGCAGGGTGTTCAAATATTTATTTTCCTCACTGTATGTTTAACATTTGAGAGCTGCAGCAGAGGGTAAGATTACGACTGATTAACAGCAAATTACAACTTAAATTTTGGTCTGTCCCTAGCAATTACATAGCTTCTGAAGATCTAAATTTTATGATTTGTATTTGTCATTTTTGGGGCACACCAGCCCATTGTGCATTATGAAAACTAGCACTCTAGAAATTATAAAATATATTAAAATATATAAGTAATACAGATTTTAAATGCCATTAGGGTGAATAAATAATGGCATCGAAGTGTACCTTTATGTCAATGTAAGGAGTTTGTACATCTGTGTGTGTGTGTGTGATTACCTGTGAATTAGCCAGCTCTTGTGACAACTCCTGTATCTTCTTCTGTTGCTGGACCAGCAGTTCTTGCACCGAAGTCAGGGTCATCTGTAACTGGGTGACTGCATCCAAAAACACACACAAGCAGATTACACTATACCCTAAACAATTACCAAAGCCCCAAAAGCATATAAACTTTAATTGAGATCCAGTGCAAATCCACATGTCTGTTTGTTTGCAACCATTACTGTCGATCAACACAATCATTTTCTCTTTTAGTTAGCCTTCAGTTCAATCAGTAATATTAGACACCACTATTTGAACAAGATTAATCACTGATGTCTGCTCTTATATCAAATCACAGTCTCTTAACCTCCATTAGTATGGTTTTGAAATGCTGGCTCTATCAAAGTCTCCAAACAATCAACAAGGTGGAAAAAAAGCCACTCATTTGGGAGGCAGCCGGGCTAGACACTACTGTCCTCACTAATCTTACTAAATACAGCTCATTTTCCATCCTCTCTGAAGATTGAATTATTGTCAGTTTGTGTTGGTACCGAGGATTAGAGAAAGCCCAAGAAAAACAGCTGTGGCAGGGCCAGAGTTGGTGTTATTAATGGGGATATCATTTCAAATAACCCAGAGCACAAGTTGCTCTCGCCCTGTTTCCAGTCACACATGCATTCCCAAACAATGCATTAAGTTTCCAAACTGATTATGTTACAGAAAACCAATAAACGCCTCTATAAATCATGCTCTGTAAAGTGTTAAATCAACTCTAATTGGATTAACATCAGCAGATATTATTAGCTGCCGACTGCTGGCTCTCCAGCGTGCGGTTTCAGGGCTCTCCTATCATAGAAACAGCCTTTTCACTCTCTGTTTCTTCCTCTAACAACCTTTGTCTGTCTTATTGGTTGACCTGTAACAATGGCAAAGTCAGCCAAAAAGGATGAAAGTTTTACTGCTTAAGGAAGAAGAGATAATAAACACTCTTTCTTACTGAAACGTGGGTAATAATGATGGTACAAACCAGTCCTTAGAAATGACTGTATTAGAAACAAGAGGTTTCGTAAGTGATGTCAAGCCTGGTGTGACGCATCTTGGTGCAACATTTTTGAATATACACGAACACGAATGAGCTTTGAGAACTGTGGCCGTGAGGAAGAGAGTAAGCCACATTTACACTAATCTGAATACTCTGCGTTCAGCATCCTAATGTCATCATTTTCCAAAGTATATAATAAAGAGCATTTCTATTTCTAGGTCTGGGTTCATGCAGAATTGTGGACTTAGGAAGCAGCCTAAAGAATTCAAAGGCTTAGCGGTCATTGAGTCATGGTGCTCAGGTGGGCGACATGAATTTGAATCCATTTTGTAACATTTCCTGAACCCATTACCCTCCCTTGTGCTTGTCATTTCTCATCAGTTCTCTCAGAAGTACTCTACTATCATTTAAAAATGGCTAAAAGAAATACATGTATTCAATTCAATTCAAAAACATTATTGCCCATCCCCATGGAGGGGTAGAAAATTGTCTTTATACAGAGGCTCAAACAAACAACAAACAAGACAAAATTAATAATAATAAAACACAATTAAAATTATCTTAAGATCCTATTTAAAATTTCAATTGCAGTAGGGATAAAAGTCTACTTATATTTAGCCTTGTACCGAGCATGAATGCCACCACAGTCTGTCAACCACAGCAATTCCTGAAATATGACATTAAGAATGAGCACCAACTGTACCAAAGCTCTAAACCCACCACACATTTGCTCCAGACTCGAAACACGAGAAATAATGCTTCCATTTAGTGAGGCTCGGGTTTCCAACAACCCTGTCTTTTGAGGAAACTATTGGGTGAATTTGAGATCCTGCAAGTGGCTTCACAGCTGCTGTGAGGAGGTAGACAGTGTGTTCAGCGTAAATTATTCAGTAAATACCTCAATATAATGTACACTACATAGGTCCTGGCCAGCCTGTGGCTTTATTGGCCAGCTGGTCACCAATATGCTCTCCACAGACAAAGAGACCAAATAGCTAGCACAATTTCGTTACGGTCTGCACATGCGAGAGTGTACGATGAAGTGTTTTCAAGACCTGTTCATTAATTGCGAGTGGAAAGTTGTTGTGAAATCATAATGTGAGTCAAGGCCTACACTCAAAAGCTGTGGAAGCAATGGAGCCACATTCAAAGGAATCCATTACTCCAATGCGCTTGGCACTAGAAAAATACACAAACTTTAACAAAGGAGTGTGGGCAATTGGCAAGAGCGGCAGTCAGTTACTATTACTCACGTTGTGAGAAGAGGGGGAAACTCACTCTGTAATTGCAGCCCTCTCCCAAACAGTTAACTGAAACAGTCATTAACTACAATAGCAACTTGGCTACTGCAGCCACAGCAAATTAGATCAGGAGTGTGACTGACTGAGTGACTGGGGGTAGATACGGTTCTCCTCTTCCAGGAGAAAACAATTGGCGAAATGAGGGAGGAAGAGAAAGGGGAAAAAATATATAGCCAGGAACAAGCATTTCACAGAGGAAATATGAAAAGCAGTTTGAGCCTAGAGCAATGTAAATACTCTTTTATCATCTGAATGTGATGCTAAACAAAACAGGAATCCTGCTAAAACCAAATAAAATAAGAGCAAGACCGGAGGGATTTATTTGTATTTTTTTGCATATGTGAAACCGAAATGGCAATGAAGAGGCTGATTTGTTAATCAGATTAAGAAAGCCACATGAAGCTGGCCTGCTATGGCTCACAATTGATTGGCCTTTCGGTAAGCCTCCCAAACCAGAAAACAAAAGCTTGGGAAGATAATATTAACGTGGAGACTAAAATCATCTTTGTAAAAGTCCTACTTGCCTTTATCATTATCTACCCTACATCTGCTTACTTCAATAAATTGGATAATAAAAACAATGCATAACATGTGAACAGGTGTCATAGATAAAATGTATTCTCATGGATTTATAAGCCAAAATCAATATAGTTTAACGGCTAGTTTACTCTGTCTATTTTACCAATGATAACAGGAACAAAATCCCATGTCTATTGTAATTAATCAATATCTGCTTTGCATGTACTGTTTCACTTTTACATACTGTGTTACATATCCAACTCTAACGGGCAGTTCACTAAACACTAAAGGTTTGTGGTATCGGAAAAGGATGGGAGGAAACACTCACCCAGAAAATCTTGTAGAACTAAATAAAATTAGATTTTAAGATATGTGAGATCAATTGTACCTAAAAATGAGGATTTAATCTTTATGACATTTTAAGAGTCTGGCAAAAAACTGTTGGTTGTGAACACCTCTTAAAACAACATGACACATAGGGCCAATGACAAATAAGGATGTGAGAGACGATGAAATGGGGGGATAAAACTCTCGAAAAAAAAAACGTAGCAAGGTCTCTAATTAATAATAATAATAATAATAATAATAATAATAATAATAAAACAATGCAGCAAGTTATTTTAAATAAAATCTTTGTATTTGTGTTCATTTAATTATATAATTTTTTTTTTTAAAATAAATTAAATAAGTATTTTAATTATTTTCAAAAAATAAATATTTAATAACCCAAAAATGTAAATGGTTTTAACCATAAAGGCATAAAGAAATTTTGAAAGACTGGAGAAAAGCAGCCAGCTGTGAAAACACAACCGAGGGTCAATAACCAATATGGATAAAAAGGAACATTTCATAAAAATCTAGTTTAAAATGCTTGTGCCCAGTTCTTCAAAATGTAAGATTGCTGTTTGTGTTGGTTTTTATTACATTTTGAAATGTTTTAAACATTTTCAACATAAAAAGTTGATCTAAAGGCTCTACAAATGTCATGTGGTGTAACCAGCAAATAATAAAATATTTGCCTTATAATTTTAATATGTTTTAGTTTATAATTATTTTGAAGATTAAAAAAAAATAAAAAATTCTCTGTAAAAAGGCTTTAACAATATGAATTGTTTTAGACTGCTGAAAACTACACTAATTTACATCATAATTTGCATTGTACCTATCTTGTCTTTAGAACAAAAAACTCTCCTATAAAGAGTCACCCAGCTGCAAGTAGACTGCGGCACTAACGAGCCAAAGTTTCTTCGGAAGTGTCCCGCTTTCATGGTTGCTGGGATGTTTAATTACACCGGCTGCGTGGTGGTAAGATTGGGGGATGTGAAGGGGGAGGAGAGAGGAGGAGGAGAAGAGGCATTCCTCTCTGACAGCCTAGTTCAGATTCCTCACCTGTCCAAGGCGGGAGACGCACCTGTCACCGCATACTTAATCACCAGAGCGCTCCGGGCTCAACCGGGGAGCCACACCACCATGCCGAAAATTAAAATGAACTTTCTTGCCATGCAGTTAAGGCAACAAAAAAAAAAAAAAAAACGCTGTCATTTCTCTTCCCCTCATTAATATTCTGAGGTTAAGAGCTTTTCAGCAAAACGTAATTAATTGAAGCTGAGCTGACAGTAAACAAGCAATTTCAAATTAAAGCGAAATGACAGGACCGTCATTTGTAAAATGTGAGCAGATTTTGGTGACAGATAAATGAAGGAAAATGTTAAGGAGGAAAAAGTGATGAAGATATTAATCTTCACCTGTCTGTGTCAGAGTGCCATTCATATCCGCAATGTTGCTCTCGATCCTCTGCAGATGTTTCTTGTCCTCTTTGCTGCCCATAATGAGGGGAAGGATGTATTTCTGCAATCAAAAACATGGCAAGCTATTAGAATTCCACTCAGGAACAGTGCAAACAGGCCCACGGACTGAGACACACTCTGCTGCTACATGTTTCGAACAAAGGGCAAATCTATTAGCCAACCAAAACTCAACAAAAACCTCACTGAAGGCTTCTTTTGTTCGTAAAAATGCCTTGGATAAAGACCCCATGAAATAAATAGTTTTATTGCTTTTAGTCTATGAGTTTTCCTTTTGAGGCATCTAGTAGCTATTGTACCCTAAACGTTGAAAAAATTCACTTTTATCAGATATGTGCATTTACATTTACAGCCTTATCGTGCCAGAACACTGACCAAAAATATTGATGACTCATTTTGCACCAGACAGATTTTTGTCCAATCAAATGCTCTCTAGAGTGAGAATGTTCCCTAATATCACCAACATTCAACTATCAACTAGCAAATCACAGTTCATGGGCTACTAAAAAAACAGCACTTCAATGTCTCACCAAAGCTTCCTGTTAAAACAGTAATCATGTAAACTATGTAGGCTAAAGTAAACTGCGTTTGTCAAGCGATTTCATGGGGTCTTTAAATGTTGTTTACCACATTTACTGTATTGGCAAACAGAGAAAAAAACTAAAAGAAATGGTACAATTCTTATGTTTGTGCTTCGTTGCAGGGTATCAGTATTATGTTTGACAGCAGTGAAAACATCATTATATGAATTATAATAGGCCTGCATTCATGCTGAAAGAAACAAGAGCTTTTTCTTTTTTAAAAACATCTCAAAAATCTTGTGGTTTTCTCACTTCATCCTGAGCAATTTGCCTCAATGGCTGACACTGAGGCCAAGAATTAAGCATCGGGGCATGACTCTGGGTTCAACATCATTAAATCTTTTAGCCCACAGGCTGGCTTCTCCATTTGAATATGCCACCTTCTGAGGACAATTGCTTGTCAAAGTTTAAGCCTTTTAGAATAACATCTCCAAACACTGAGAACAAGCATCAAAGGTCAGGCGGCTAGCGTTTCCGCTTGACTCTCACGCCATCTCTTTTTTTATTTCCAAATGCACATGCTGATTTGGTTCCCTAAACAAACAAATGGTGCATAGAGAGGGAGATTAACATGGCATTTGGTGAATAGCTGGGTGCTCTAAAGCATAACATGCGTGCACAGGCACTCTGTCTGGAAAACAGTTGGTCTTAACAGGTTTTCACAACAGCGCAAGCGTTGTTGACACCGGGATAAGTAATAAACACTTTTAAGTTGAAAATTCAAAATGAGTGTCAACACCAGGGTAGCTAATAAGACAGCTGCTGTGAGCGGTGTTTACAATGTTCTCTATAACATAAATAAAGGGGAGGAGGAGGACGGGGCATATGGAGGCACACCGGAGCAGTTTCTTTGACATGACAGCAGTGAGAGCTCTCACAACAGGGAACAGCACCTCCCTGCGACCACAGCCATGGGCACAGAGCCCACGATCAGCAGAGAGGCACACGGGGGACTGGAGAACCACAGTCTGTGTGTGTGTGTATTTCAGAGAGAGGAAGACTGAGGGAGAGAGAGTGTTACAAGGAAAGAATAAGTAAAAAGATCAGGACAGTTAGATGCTCTGAAGGACAAGTGAGTGGTGTTTGCCTGGGCTAAAGTAGTTAACACAATGCAGAGGTGTTGTGGGTGGTTGTCAGGGCATTGCTATGTGTTGCTAGGTGGTGGCTAGAGTATTCTGAGTGGTTGCCAGGTAGATGCTTACTGGTTCAAGTCAAAGGGTCACCCTTAAATCTCTGCGATATTCTGGCCCCTTAATATGGCTATGGTCACACTTTCAAGGTAATTTTATGGGGATTTTCCCCCTGCCTGTTTTATCATCTGCCAGGTTAAAATACTAGAACATAGATCTCTCAACAAGTCACATGATTTGAGTCATCACTCATGTTCATAGCACAAAGGTCACAACTGGATCAGTTACACACTGAAGCTCAACAAAGGGGTTTGTGCAAATCCATATCCTTAAAGGTATAGTTCACACAAAAATGGTGTGTATGACTTTGTTTTAATCCATAGCTTCAAAAGTGATATGATAGGTGTGAATGAGAAACAGATACATTTTTAAGTCATTTTGTGCTATAAATTCTTCTCCTGTCTCTCACTGTGCCTATTGTCCTGTTCATTGTTAGAAATTTATTGTACTGTCCCATACTTTTTGCACATGTTTGCACGTGCACTTTATATAGGTATATAGGTATATATATATAGGTATTTTATGTAGGTATTTTATTTAGTTGTGTAGTCTCATGTAGTTCTGTGTTTGTCCTATGTTGTTTTTAATGTAGCACCATGGTCCTGGAGGAACGTTGTCTCGTTTCGCTGTGTACTGTACTAACTGTATATGGTTGAAACGACAATAAAAACCACTTGACTTGACTTGACTCCTTGCCCAGTAGGGGGCGATATGCATGAAGAATGTGAATCACCAAAAACACAAAGAGAAGAGTGTGAAACTAAAAGTGGAGACTGACTGAGCAGTGAGGAGAATTTATATTGATCTGTTTCTCAACCACACCTATCATATCACTTCTGAAGACATGGATTTAACCACTAGAGTCTTATGTATTACTTTAATTGATTTTTGGAGCTTCAAAATGTTGGCACCCATTCAATTGCTTTGTATGGGCATACAGAGCTGATCAATTCTTCTACAAATCTTCATTTGAGTTTAGCAGATGAAAAAAAAGTCAAACACATCCGGGATGGCATGAGGGTGAGTAAATGATGAGAGAATTTTCATTTTTAGGTGAACTATCCCTTTAAGTACAGTACGAGCAATGTTAATAATGATACGAATTAGTTAAAAAAGAAAACGAAACAGTGAGGGAGTTGATGTGCTTTTGCACATTCTTCAAAGATCAGATTTTTAAGAGCAGGAAAATATTTTCACACACCAACTCTTGTCAACTGAAAATGTGACATTCTTTGTTACAATGACACAGGGTTGAGCCTCAGATTAATAACAGCAGTCATGTGGGTTACTGTAAATGGGGACACTGGCTTTATAGACCCGTGTTCTGAGAGTAGCAGAGAGAGTAACTGAAGTGGCCAAGTGCAGAAAAAAGCATAGTATTTCTGACGCCAAATACAGATCGGCCCGACTCCGCTGTACACACAAAAAAGGCACCCTAATCATGACATCATGGGACTTCCGTATCTCCCATCATTGCAAATGCCCTCTAAGGGGCCAGTGCTCCATTTTGCTTCTCTTATAAAACAGTAATGGAGTCCACATGCCCCTGTGGGCACTGTGGGATTACAGTCACCTAAAAACGGCGTCTCTCCTTCACACAAGCCCACATACCCATCTGTGCCCACGTACAAAATCATGTGGTAATTTAAAGTGTATTTAGAGGGCAGTGTAAATAGCAATGCTGGGTTTTTCCCAAAAGGGAAAAGATAGAAGGAATTTAGGGGTTAAGGTGAGCTTATACTGATGACGTTTGACAGATTGACTAACCACAGTGATCCATTCAGTGCTGGGCTTACCATGCTTGATCTCAATGCAACACAGTCACGCAAAAACTAGGATTGAGTTCTCAGTATTATAAACACATTTTGAGAGCAGAGGATTCTGGTAGCACATAGACACATACCCGGTAAAGATGATGGAAGCCAAAGGCCATTCCCATCAAGAACACAGCCAGAGCACCGTAGTTTCTCCACCTGTAACCTGGGGGACCTGCAGAGACACATACACAAAAACTATAATTTTTTTTTGCTGTTATTTTGCCAAACCTGAAGAGATGCCATGGTTCTTCTTAGTCAAGGTAGACACCTTGTTTACTTTGATGCAAACAAAATCGTGGTTGTGAGGCCCTTAGAAATGTACAACACATTTTTGTGCAAATCATTCAATGCTACAATTTACGCACAAATGTTTTTGTGACTAATTAACAAAAACACGATTTACAATTTAAGTATGTAAGAATGGTTTATGAATGATGAAAATATCATTTGTTGCATTCGACAATTTATGGAAGCATGGTTTATTCAAGATTTACACAGAAATGTGTTTGATGCAACAAATTATGCAAGAATGATTCATGAACAATTTACAAAGAAATTCAATTTGACAATTTATGTATGCACAAATGGTTTATGAACAATTGATGTATACATTTGTTTAATTTGACAATATACTTTATGTAAGAATGGATTATGAACAATTTATAAAGAAATTAGTTTAATACGTAAATTATGAAAGAATTGTTTATGCATGATTTACACAAATTTGTTTGATTAGTAAAATTCTTAAATCTATAGAATGGTTATTGAATGGTTTACAGAGAAATGATTAGGAATGATTACTACAAAAATTGGTTCAATACAAAATTTTATGCAAGAAAGGTTTTTACAGACATTTTTTCAGATATTGTTTCATGAATGAGACCCAGTGTGTGTAATTGCTGAGTGCCTGTGTGTCGACTGTTCAGCCAACAAAACACTGCAAAGGCGTCTTTACAAAAATGTTTCCAGAAGACACTCCTGGAAGCATAGGTTGTGGAAATTAAATGTGATCTTGTCAACTAAAGGTATATTCTGGGTTCAATATAAGTTTAGCTCAATCGACAGCATTTGTTGCATAATGTTGATTACCAAAAACAATCATTTTAACCATGCTTTTCTTTAAAAAAAGAAAAAAACAGTGAGGCACTTGCAATAAAAGTGAATGGTTCCAATCCATAAATGCTAAAAATGCTAAAAGTATAGCTGCAAGATCTAAACAATGTGCATGGTAACTTATTTTTAGAGTGATAAAATCAGTTACTAACCTTTCTGTTTAAAGATATATCTAATTTTACAACTTCTTTGCCATGACGACATAATGCCATAAACCCTAAAATGTCCGTAAAAAGAACAATTTAAATAAATGTACAGCTCAAATAATACACAAATTCTACTTACATTAAATCTACAATTAATGTAAGTGTGTTTATAAATTATACCAACACAAGAGCCTTTACAGCATTGAAAGATTGGCCCGATTCACTTCTATTGTAAGCCTCACTGTAACCTCTATTTTTGCTTATTTCTTTTAAGAAAACGAGGATTAAGTCAAAATAAAATTTTGTGGTAATCAACATTATGCCTCAAATTCTGTAGATTGTGCTTAACTTGAATTGAACCTGGAATATTTCTTTCTTCTCACAGCCTCATTTTCATTTACGTCAAATTAAATATGGCAACTACCATGACTGAAGTCGATAGACAAATAAATCAGTTTTATTGTTCTTAGAAGGGAGAGAGAAAGAAAAGAAAAAGAAACAAAAACTAATTATCTCATTACATGTGACCATGGAAAATTGACTCTAATGTGCGTAATCTAGATCTGAACTTCTAGAATTGTGTGTTGTGAAAGGCACTAAACAAATAAAATGTATTTGACTTGACTAGATTAAGAACCACATTACTGTAAAACAGAAAGTGAGTCATTTCATCAGCTATGACTGAGCATAACGGAAATTCCCACTTCTATCACTCTGTTGTGATCTAAATGTGATCTTGAAGAAATGGAAATGAGGATCGGTTTAAAGATTACTTGCATGCTTTCTGCTCAGAGCTTGCACAAGTACTCACTAACAGTGAGATGGGGCATGAATGTCACATAAGCACAGCGAGTACTATCAGGAAATAAAAGACCACATCAAAGAGTCGCTCTTCACCCCTCACACTTATTCTCAGAGAGACATGTTGACCCGGCAGAAAAAACAAATACAAGAAAAACATATTCAGTGCAAAAACACCGAAAATGAAAACAATCTACTTTAGAAGAACAAGCCCAAAGAGATGACTTTCAAACAGCTATACGGTTAGGATGTTTCAAGGGATAGTTTAGCCAAAAATAAACATTCTGTCATTATTACAAACCTTAATTCTGTTTTAAACCCAAAAGACTTTCTTCCGTGTTTGCAAAAGCAGGAGCAGCCATTTAAATTCACACTGTAGCAATCTGGCAAAGCTCTGCCAACAGTAAGCAGGGAGAAATTATCATGCAAATGTTTAACGGCACACCAAACAGAGAAGTAATTAAAGCAAGCCTGGCTCAGACAGGTCAACATGTCAGATACAAAATGCTCCATTTTGTAACATAGCAAGGTCTGCAGAACAGGTGTGTTACTGTAATTTGTTTGAATCTGCTCTACTGAATACAAATAGACAGGCTCTCTAATAGGCTAGCAAAGTAACACTAGTTTTTTTAACCGGTTGTGTGAAAGGTGCACCATATTTTCTATTTTCAAAAGGCTTGAATGAATAGTACTTTTAAATAGTACTTTTTGAATACTACTTTTGACAAAAATGTCTAAAACTATGTACAATAATAAAATCAAGACTAGACATATTAGTGGCAGTTTTATTCTACATGGTCTCAGACATGTTAAGATCACATGACCAGCCAAATACTCACTTGGTAAGCCCCCCATATTATCAGACACATTCAGTTGTGGAAAATAATGGGTGATATCTTTGAATAGGTCAGGGGTGGACAACTTTAGAAACAAGAACCAGAAGAGTTATAATCATTGGCATGCTTTCAATAAGCGCACAAGAGGTAAGTATTGCATGTACTTATTATGCAGCTGTCTGGAATGCTCGATTCTGATTGGTCAATGGTGGCATTTAGCAGTCTGATTTCTTTAAATAGCAACTGCTTATCCAGGTATTGCTGATGAAATAATTTTAAATCAAATCAATGTTTCATGTTTATTTGGTAAGTAGTTTTGTAATAAGATGCATTATGACACTTCGCGGCGGATCCCGATGACCCTGTCAGAGTTTATTTTGCGATATCAACCGGCTGACAGTACATTCTCCCTTACATAAAAACATTTTAGAAATGCTGAAGTCCACCGCATCTGCATGCCAAACTACTTCTAGCAGTATTCAATCTTTTTTCCCTATGAATAGAATGGGAAGCCTCGTTAAGTGTTTGGAGTGTTCGTGTTTTTGTTGCTTTTTGCTGGAATAGAGTATTTCTGCAATAGCATCAGAAACCAAAAACATTTGCTTTTGCAAGATGCTGCATCCATGCCAACAGGAATCTGAATAAACTCTTAGATCTAAGAGTATAAAGTCTTAAGTTATATTGGCCAGTGCAACAAAAAACAAAAAAATCCAGTACTTTGTACATTTAAAAAAATAAAAGAAGTTTAACTGAATAGACTGAGTAGTAATAATATTATACCATAAGTTTAATTATCCAATAAATTTTGTTAGGAATCCGACACACAAACAAAAATCTAGAAGTCAACCACAAGATCGAGTTGGGATGAGTTTAGGTTACATTCTACACCTGAAAGCACATAAAAAAAAATATGCAAACCTACAGCTTCCTAAAACTTCAATTTTCAGACCTTCTGACACATTGTCACTCTTGTATCAATGGTAAACACCACATTAACAGAAGTGGATATCACAGTTCCAACTTTCTGGTGTCCTTGCCAGAGTGTATGCATGTGGGACAACAATGATGGTGGCTTGGGTTAATTCAGAGTCCTTGAGCTTAACTGTCCCTGACCGATCCCCTACTTTAACCAAGGTCCAAAAAACTCCTCTTCCAACCTCAGCACCCCCTCCACCTCTGCTTTTTATTTTGTCACTTATGGTGTGAGCATGGCCTCCATGCCCCTTTTTTCCAATCTCTGTGCAAATTTATTGGGTTCAGAGAAGGCTCTACTGTCCTTCTGACGCTTGAAAATAGAGATCAGAGTATCCATTACTCCGACAGAGATGGATGTGGGTCTCTATGCATCGTCCCCATAACAAGGACATCAGAGAGAGGGACCCCCTCTTTCCAGCCTGACCCATGCAAAGATCTCCTCACTCTCCCCTTATTATGCCATTCTCTCATAGCCATTTTGATATAAAAACCCCCACTCTAGGGGGGCCGAAGCCTAACTACAAGGCCATCCCATCAACATCACTTTCATTACAAAACATGAGATAGCTGGGAGTCAAGGACAGGGTGGCAATAAATGAGGGTGGAATACATCTGGAATTATTGTCATACAGGTTAAGCATTATGCGAACTTCATTCAGGATTGGTAAATCAGCGGCCAGCCTGGAGCTCATAACCCGCAGAGGTAATAAACCTACAGGCCGGGCCAACCATGCAGGCCACACTCAGGAGATTGTCGTAACATAGCAGACATCATATCGTAAGCCCGTGCCATCACCTGGTGTGGTGGAATTAATTACACACCTACGCAAATGGGTAACTCTTGTTCATTTGAAGAAAATACAAATAAAACCAATCAGGGATCAACAATAAGAAGTTTTATATGTTTTATTGTTGAGCCTGTAGTTCAGATTAGTGTTAATTTTGTCACCTATTTTTAATTTAGTCTTAGTCTTAGTCTTGTGCCAAATGTCCTTGTTAGTTTTAGTCATATTTAGTCATTCACATATCTTTTTTTGTTAGTCAAGTTTTAGTCGACTAAAAGTCTCGTCATTTTAGTCTAGTTTTAGTCAAAAGAGAATTTAAGGTATCTTAGTCAAGTTTTAGTTCGACTAAAAGTCTCGTCATTTTAGTCAAAAGAAAACTCAATATATCTTAGTCAAGTGTAAGTCAAAACATTTGTCTTTTTTAAAATAAATTATTTCTGAGATTAATTCTGAGATAACCATTTCAGTCAAATAGTGTTTAACACATCTCAAATATTGGTTAAACGTCATAATTACCTGACAAAATACACTTGTTGAATGATTTTTGTTGAATTCACTTTGTTAAAAGTGTCTGGTTTTCTGATTTAAGAGACACATTCACAAATGATGAACTTGTTCTTTAGATTATTTTATTTTGAACCAACACAATTCAAAAGCTGGGGCCCAACAGACTCAGACTGACAAATTACAAAGGTTTTTAAAGCTGTTTTTGGTTGCCTTTTGTCTCATTTTTCTATTCAGAGTGTACCCTTTAGATGTCGCTTAAGGTTGGTGGTGTTTTTCCCGATATTTTTTGTCCGCAGTGCTTCCCGTCAGTTATAATGACACACTCTGACTTTTTGTCAATGTCATTGTTGTTGTGTTCTTGCTCCATGTAGTTTCGTGTTGCATCCACAGGCTGGCAGCAACAGGAGTATGAGACCTGTAACCGTCACTTGAGCAACAGCGCGAACTCGTTCGAATATTTTGAAGGCTCGTAACAGCTGAATATTCTATCTCATGATGAAAAAGTCGAGACGATTGTTGACGAAAATGAAGATAGATTTTATCTTCGTTTTTATTTTATGCAAAACATTTTAGTCTCGTCTTTTTTCGTCAACAATAATGCATGTTAATTTAGTCTTAGTCAGCGTGTTTGGACATTGGTGCAGTCTCGTTATCGTCTCGTCTTAGTCATGGAAAAAAAGGTCGTTGACGAACATATTTAGTCTCGTCTCGTCTGACGAAATTAACACTAGTTCAGATTTTATGTCCTACCAATTGTTTTACTGGCCTAAATGTGCATAGCTGTGGCCCAATGGGGCAAGAGACAGTTCTGTCAACTGGCCCGAAACTTTCTTACACTGACTAGGTCATCCTTATTTTGAACCCTGCTACTGGTTTAAGATAATAGTTGTGTTTTGATGCAGTCAATTGGATGCTTAAAAAATATCAGTTCAATATTCCCCTTTCCTAACTATGTCATTTGGCTGGCTCTGATTTTATATATAGTCTAAGGTTTAAACAGGATTATGGGAGCACAGAGTAGACGTCTTCAATGGGGGACTCACTTAATATATAGTCAAGCACCATACAAAAAACATGGGTGGGTGGAAGGGTTACAGGGTAGACCACCTTTCCAAAGAAAAGTGATTGTGGTTATACTCACTGTACGGGACAGGGGCAAGTGGAACGGGATGGGTGATGTGTGGGGGCCCTGGAACACTGAGATCCAGCGACTCCTCTGTACTGCCAGAACGCTGGATGGCCAATTCCACCTCATCATCAGTCAGACCTGAATGGAGGAAATAGGGAATATCATCAAACTCAGAAAATTTATGAAAACAAATTAGGATTATGGTTTTAGTGACTCTGGTGCTAATGTAACTGCTCCTGCTCGACACGCTCAAAACAGGATTTATACCAACGTCAGCCGGCATGGGAGGCAGGCACACTAACCAGGAGGCTAAAGGCTACACCCTCTAGTGTCAGTCGCTACTGTGCCTCTTGAGGCCAGGGGAGTGAGGTTTACACACACTGCACTACTATCACATTCCAGCTAGCTACCGTTACACGTATACACTATACAAATACTGTATATGATTCAGCATTATCATGCAAAAAAATAGTGTTTAATCCGGTTTATGAAATTAAGCTATATCCAATCAGAAAAGGCACTGTTACCAAGAAAATGTGACCTGTACCAAAAGCTCTCCCATGTAGCACAGCAAATGATGTAATCAATTCGGATTTTCCACATTCTCAAGCTTTGAATTTTGCAGTAAATAAATTAAAACATACTGTTTATATACTTATTTCAACTAATATACATGAATAGTTTTATATCATGACATTGTTTTTCATTTCTTTACTTAATTTGCAACATTTGGTGGATTATTTTAAATAATCATTCATCTCAGAGCTCATAGGTTTGGCTTAGATCTCTGTATTGAAGGATTTTTTTAAATGCCTAAGGAGAAAATTAATGGTAAAATTACTTCCAGAACCAAAGCGGCTAAAAAAGTGGAAGGGCACTATAAAAGCAGACTGCTTTGACAGTGTGTCCTTGCCTGTCCTAAGCAAATTGCAAATAACTTTAATGACTAAAACTCCAGGAAAACTGGGTTAATAGTACTATAGGCAGCAGACATCACCAAGAGGAGCAGCTCTGGAGGTCCAAAGCTCTGAGCTCCTCTCCATTATAGTCAGATCTCCAGAACAGAGCCTGTCCATTTCCTGCAGCTATATTTCCCCAGGTAGAACTCAGCGAAGCCCCAGACAGATAAAACGCATTATTTTAATTTCTTCATTGTAATGTAAATGTATTACATAATTTTGCAAATGCCAATATAATTTAATCTTCAGATCTTTTTTAATGATTTTAGTGGTGATTAAATTGCACAGAGGTCCCAGATGGAAAATGACAGGAGAGGGGGTGGAAAATTATAATATTAATATTTACTTTTGTGGAAAAAAGGAAGCTTTATTTCTAACACTGCACGCAGTCATTGGTCTGTATCTTGTCATTATTGTTAAGCAACTCGATGTGGGCCTCCACAAGCTAACAAGCCAGACAGAAGCGGAAAAAGCCTGTTAGTCTAATGTACTTGTGCTCTGACATTTACTGAAGACATAAAAAAAAGGGAAAACATTATAGGCTTCCTCTACAATTGGCACATAAAATCCAAATGCTTTAACATCTCTATTTAGAGCCAATGGTTTAAAAAGGCTCAAGTTTCTATTAAACTGCATGTTACACGTATCTATTGAATAAATCTACTGTATCTTACGACACATACACTCACTCTGACCTTTGTTTGTCCACACTGTACTGGAGTGTCACATCTGTCATTGTGTATTTAGTCTCACTCTCTCTCTCTCTATTTACTAGAGATATCCCCGTGGGCATTCCTCTACTCTATTCCACATGCTTTCATACAGCACGGCTGCCTGCCAGGGAGCCAAAAGGCTGAGCTTTGCTCCAAATTGAGCTGTTTAAAGAGCAGACAGCAAGCTGTTTTTGCGATGTAATACACACATCATAAATGTGGCAAATGCCAGTGCCACATGTGCTTAAATAGAGCAGAGAGAGCTTGGAGCTTGGCAGAGAACAGAGCCTGAGCCTGTTTAGCCCTGTCTGCTGTCAGTTGGGAATGAAATCATAGAGCAGTTCATAGAACCACATTAACAATACAGCAAAACAATACAACAGCACATAGATGACCAGCATAAGACAAGGCAGTGACCACTTTATATGGTACACCTATACACCTACACATTCATGCAATTAGCTAATCAGCCAATCGTGTGGCAGCAGTGCGATGCATAAAATTAGTCAGATATGGGTCAGGAGCTTCAGTTAATGTTCACATCAACCATCAGAATGGTTTTGGTGCCAAAAACAAAAAAATGTCCAGTGAACAGCAGTTCTGCAGACAGAAATGCCTTTATGAGAGAGATCAGGTAAAACTGACAGAAAAACTACGGTAACGCAGATAACCACTCTGTACAATTGCTACGCATATCAGCATATCAGATTTTGTATTATTTTATTTTTTTTTAACTGGCAAAGCATGATTTACAGTATAATAATGACAATTCTGGGCCGTAACATAAAAAATTGCCATCCTTAGGCCAAATGTATATATCGTTGCAACATTAACCAGAGGTTTATGAGGCAATAAGCCACAAGAGGCCTTAACCTCCTTAAACGGGGTAAAATCAATGTAACACACAGCCTCAAGTGGCTTTTTGCTTTTATAAAAAGATAAAAAAAAATATGATAAAAGACACCAATGTTCAGTAAAGACTTAATATTATTATTAAGTCTTTACTAATAATAAATGACCACCAAGTAATACAGCTGATTAGCATAACTGTAGGCTGTATGCAGTTGGCATGTAGCAACTTGGTACTTCAATACAGAATGTGCGGTCACATGTGTGCGTTTATCTGCTTTTTATCAACAGCTTTAAATATGTCACATCCAATCAGAATTGAGTATGAATTGTCAATTTTATTAAAGTAATTTGATAGAAATTATTTAGCAGCATCTCTAAAGTATCAGCTCGGAATTGTGCAGACAGCACAACTTTCCACTTGAGGTAGCAGGAGGACACAGCAACAACAACTGTGTAATATCCAGAATTTATGGCCTAGATCTTAAATATAAACATATTTCCCATTACTGTCAAAAAATGAAATTAACGAAATGTATTCCTCCACCATTTCCATTAAAATGGCCATTAAAATTGCCATATCCTCAGTTTAATCTCTCTTGCAGAAATCTCGAGGTTGAGGTCAAAGTTAAGAAGTTCTGAGGGGGCTGAAATGGCCCTGAAAAATCTTGAATAAATGAAGGCAAATATTGGTCATCCAGTCCTGCATGGCATTTAAAGTGCCAGGAAGCAGCCACAGCCATGTGCTGAGCTGGTGCAGTCAGTCTGTACTGTCCAATAAGCTATAATGTTTCCCAGGACTCCCTATTCATCTGACCACACCAGACTGCATGGTGGCAGACTATTGAATGCCACTTAGAGGCCCCCCTCTCATTTTCTCCCACTCACCTAGTGGAAAAGACGCTCCCTGGAAGTTCATGTTTTACTAGGTTCACCTTAGAACGAATGTGTCATTTTCTATGGATGTAATAAACAAATATGTACATATTTGCAATATCATTAGAATGCTTAAACAGCACCCCCTCACGCAACAACAAAGGGGGCTGCCGTGCATTAAAATAAGATGCATGTAAATTCATTAACACATTTGCTTTTCTTATGGGTTTTTGGACTCACTCAGCTGTTTTGTTTCCTCTGATGTCTTTATTGCAAAGAAAATGGGACGACAAATGAAAGACCTTTGAGATCCAATTTAAAAGAAGGACAACAAGAGTGAATTTTACATATAAAAGGAAAAGGACACAAAAAGGAAATGAAAAAATTTATTATGGTTTCCAAAACCTGTGGAATGACCCGTCAGACCCCATTTCAGATCGACCTGCCGGTAGATGAATTTTTTGAACACATAAATTACATCTAATGACGACACCACATAAAAAATAATAATAATAAAATAAAATAATAATGGAAAGCTATTCTGTATTTCATTATACTGTATTATTTGGTACACCTGATACACGCACAGCTTGTTTATGAGTCACCATATTAGCAGATGCTCAGCCGAAGCATTTGCTGTGACCTTGCCATTCTCACTGGGGCATGAAATTACGGTGGTGGCACAGCGATATTACAGCTATAAATACTGTAAACTGCATATCTGGGCTACGTTTTCTATTGTCTTTCAACATAAACTTGATCGGTATTTATTTAAAGGAAAACCCATTGCTCTCCATATTATTTATGACTCTATTTTCTGGGCTCTTATTTTCAAGATGTTTTTTTCTTTTGCCCTTTTTTTAAAGAGTGATGAGGCGACTCATCGAGCCATAAAGTGCAGTTCTCCAATTTTGGCACTTGTGAACTTCATAGTAAAGAACAAGCTCTCAGGGACAATTATAAAATTGCTTCCTGCAATATTTTGGCTGTTAAAGGTAACTACTATTTCTTTAGTCGACCAACAGGGACTGAATGTTATTTTGGTTGGTGAATATTACTTTAGAGCTGGTTGATATATGGAAAATTCACAATATATTTTCAATGATTTTAAGCAACATTGTGAAAATTTGGATAATTAAATGTGTTTTTTATTTGGTCATTAAGCTTCCTAAGAAAATATCAAGATACATATTGAATATTGTTAAAACAATACTCAATAAAAACTAAATATATCACATGTTTAGCTACATCACCCAGGTCTACGTCAAATTAGAATATCAGACTGAAAAAAAAGAAAACTACTAAGGGTAAACAGATGGAGGTCACTGGGTTATAAAGAGCCTAAGAGCAACTTGTATAAGAGATTTCACATGTCAAGTACATGTCCCACACGATTGCATGCCTTAAATAATGACCACTCTCATAGCATATTCATTTATGTATTAAAAAAAAAAAAAAGAGTACTCTGCTCTCATTTTCCTGCTTTATTGCCTTCTGCCCATGACAAAGTGGAAAGGGACAGGCCTAGGTGGCGCCGTGGAGTAATTTATAACCACATCAATCCCTTTGTCTTCAATGCAGGCCTTGATCATTGCCATTCATGTCCAAGAGGTGAGTCGCATAACCTTACTTGCAAACACGTTCCTGTCTGGGACGATAAACCATATCTTACCTTCATAGCATGAGCAGTATTATACCTGCTGTGCACTATAGTGTCCCTCATGGCCCTTTGAGCATAATGAAATGACTGCAAAAGAACACTTGTGATGTCAGAGATACAGACACTTAGTTCAGAAGCTTGGAGCTAGTATCATACTAGCGTACATGCATAACGTTTATGTATGCAGTCCTTTAAATAAATACTGTGAATTTTCTGATAGGACTCGTATAGAGGATAATCTGGTAATCAATGTAATGTTTTTTTTATATAATTAAAATAAAATTACAACAAATCTGTTGCGAAGGTGTATGTTTAACCACACATTGTCATGTAAGCAACCAGTCACAGTTCTCTGTGATTTACGAGTCAGAGATGACAAGTAATGACTTGCAATCAAGTGAGTCATTAGACGGATTAGAAAAGTAGACTGATTTCACAGTGACAACAGGAGGTTGACTTTTTTTTAGCTAAACTCAGTCTCAATTGGAAAGTGTTTTTCAATGTGTTTTTAAAATGCCCAGAGAGGGGCGCCAAAAGCGAGTTTTAGCTTTGATTTTAAGTTGATTTTAGCTGTATAGGATGTAGTACAGTGAAGAGGAATGCATATGTTATTAACCCCCAAACCCAAACTCTAAACCTAACTGTCAATGGAGTAAAAATGTCATCGTAGAGGGAAAATTGAACCTTTGAATCGCAGTCGCCATTCATTATGCGATATTATTTGCATGTAATATGCATATTACTTCTTTGTTTCAACGTGGGATGAGAACCACGGTCTCCCACGCTGCTGAAGCAACATGCTTCCAGTCACGCCACAGGAAAAGGTAAACACATTTGAAAGAGTCTGATGGGAGATGCCTCTTGTCAGTAACTCAGCAAGATGGGACTGATGCCAAAGTACTAGAAAATTCAGAAGCAACATTGTGACTTCCTGTGTACTGATGTTGTCAAAATGATAAATAGTTTGAGAATGATTTGTAAGTCTCTTTGGCTTATATTTGTAAGTCTCTTTTGAAAATGGCTTATATGAGTCATTCCAATATAAACCCAACAACACTGGCCGCACTGTATCTTTATCGATGTATGCATCCAGCAAGGACAACTCAATAGAAATACATGCAGTCTAGTCAGACAACACAGCACAACTCACACTCTCTCTCTCTCTCTCTCTCTCACTCACATATATATATATATATATATATATATATATATATATATATATATATATATATGTTATTATATATAATATATATATATACATATATATATATATATGTTATTATATATAATAATATATATATACATACATATATATATATATATATATGTAGAACAACACTTGCACCCATTGGATAAGCCAGTAAGAAGGCCGGTTAAGGAGTAGATAGTTTCAGCGATGCATCAAAATTCTTTCTTAAACGATTCTGAATTGATTCTCAAAAGAATCAGAATTGATTCTGAGTTTAGTTTAAACCGATAGAGCACAGTAGTGCATGCCAGAGACAGACACAGAAACAAAGACATGCACATAACAACGGGAGAGTTTACTCATGATAACATGCAAACAAACAACATGAAAGATGAGCTTGCACCCGTTATTGCACTGATTTGCACAGAACGGGGGAAAACACAGCAGAAAATAATTAGTAGGCAGCGGTTCGTGAGATGTGGGTGATGTTTTCATTTAATTGTTTTTTTTCAATGCCCTTCTCTACTATTGCGTGTTCTCAATTTCATTTGCTTTCCCTTATTGCCGGTCACTTGCTTGTCAGGACAGTGTGCACACATGCTGATAAGGGTTTGAAATCCATCATAGCTTTTGCGACAGTGTTGTGTGATCTTCTACTCGCAGAGAAAACAGATGGAACAGTGCATACAAGATGATTAACACATTTCTGAAGCAGCAACCACACTATTAAAACTGCTACTATCACCTGTGCAGGTGAGAAGAAGTGGACAGCTGCACTCTCAGAGAGATATAACTTACATCATGGACCAGCAACTTCTAACTTTGTGGTTAAAAATTGAAATGAATAGGCATGGCATAGATTCATTTTAAATAATAATTAAATAAAATTAAATGTTTAACAATGCTTTAAACAAAAAATATAGGCTATATATAATCAGTTGAAGTATGTAATAGTAGCCTATTCAGTGTTTTTTGATAGAGAACCAATATTTTGTTTTTTCTTGTGCTTTTAAGATATTTTTTTATTATCAAATTGTTACCCTTTCAATTGTAATCGAATCGTGAGGCAGGTGAATATTCACACCTCTAGTTTACATGCAATGCAAAATCAGAATAATGGGCAAAAAAAATTATAGGTGTGCAATTTGGTTTATACTTAAACCGTTTATGACCTTATCCCAATAAAGGAAAACCGTTTAAGGTCTTTCCATGACCACAAATGTTCTCAGTTTAATAAGCATAATTGGTGTAAAATCGTACATGTAAATACACTCATTAATTATTTGCCGTGTAAATTCAGCTGAAATTCAGCATAAAACACTGGTGTGAAGGCTTTTTCCATAGATGTATAAAGTTAATCTAAGCTTAAATATGAAAAAAATTATCTTATTCTTAAATTCTAATATACAGAAATGGTGAAACAAAGTGAACAATGTATGAATAAGTGCATCTGCTAAACTGTACTATTCTGTCTAATTACAATAAATGCTGTAGATTGGGAAAAACTACTTTCAAAATAAGACATACTTGTGAAAATCAAGAGACAAAGATTCAGTTTAAGACATCACTATATCAAAACTAAGCTCAGAAATCCTTATTCATAGATCTGCCTCAATATATGACAGTAATTTGGGGATTTGTGGTTAAAATAAATGCACCACGGCTTTAAGGCCAGCGATTACATGCTGCTCCCTTAAACTACCTCTTACGTTAGCATAAATATAGCATAGGAAATCATATGGACCCCCATTTAGAAAGTCAGATCAAAGTGTGATGCAATGAAGTGGGGTGTGCCTGCAAATTTGCAATTCACAATTTACACTGTAAAATGAGCTGATTAGAAAACATTAGCACATATCTCTGAATGCTTACCGGAACCAATCACATTCTCCTTGAAAAGAGAGATAGACTGAGAGAGAGGAGGAAATAACGTAAGTATCCTTCTCTGCAGATTAGTGTGTAACGGCATGCTAATACTGTAGGAGAGATTGTTGTGTAAAGATGCTGCAACATGTAATCAAAGTGCTTCCTATTTTCCCCTTCATCAGCTGCCTGCCACTATGGCTGCTTACTGGAGGAATCCAATTTAACTCCCCCACTCCGCCAAGAGATGGTATTGTTTTATTTTATGTGGGCTTTGACATTTCTCGCCATTAATAAAGAGCAAATCTGGGAAATGTTTACATAAATATGCCATTAAACTCTATTATAAATTAGAAAGGACATATATTTTGGTGTCTTTTTTTATTTTGGGGGAGATGAGTGATTTGCAGGGGGTTATAGGGGTTGATCAGGATTGGGACAGTGGAAGATATCGGTGTTATTTAGGATTTTCGCAATGTCCAGAACGTTTCACACATCATGCCAGACAGATCATTAAACCCTATAATAGTACCTTCTAGCAGTGGTTCTCAACTGGTTCTGCTTCAGGACTCAAGATTTTATGTTGGATACCAAGTGGCGACTCAACACAGTTTCACAATTATTTAGCGTACAAAATGTTTTTATTTTTGTACGCTTTTATTTGGAACACTAAAATGTATTAAAGGGATAGTTCACCTAAGAATGAAAATTCTCACATTATTTACTCACCCTCATGACAGCCCAGGTGTGTATGTTTTTCTTTCTTCACCAGAACACATTTGAAGAAAAATAGAATAATATCTCAGCTCAGTAGGTCCTTAAATTGCAAGTGGATGGTGATTCGATTTTTGAAGATCCAAAAACAGCTTTTTTCCAGACCAGCTTTTAAATTAAACTAATGTGACAATCGCTTTTGGTGTGAAAAAGATCAATATGAAAGTACTTTTTTATCATGCTTCTGGTCAGGAGTAGTACGTGCGGGCGACATTATTGCATTGGCACGTGACACACAGCTGGAACAGCAGTGCTGTTTACAAGAGATTAGGAGGAACGCTGTTTAGAAGCTTCATTGGTTTTGGTTTAGATCTGCATTTATCTGTTTCTTTACTCACAGTGGTGCGTTTCTGTGTTTATCCTGGATGTCTAAACCGAGTGGAGAATGTGGGATTACGTCCGTATTATAGCAACGGTACTACATCCCACGAGAGACCGCATGAACTCCACCCTCTTGTGAAGCTTGCCGGAAGTGACGATTTAGAGTTAAAACGTACTTCAATATTGATATTTTTCGCATCTAAAGCGATCATATCACTTAAGGAGAGATTAATTAACAGCTGAAGTCGTATTGATGACGTTTATGATGAATGTCTGTGATATTTGGAGCTTCAAAAGTCAAATCACCATCCACTTGCATTTTAAGGACCTACTGAGCTGAGATATTATTCTATTTTTCTTCAAACGTTGTGATTGGCACAAACCTGTAGTTATCCTTTCTTTTACCTTGCATAGTTTTATTCATGATTTTCTATGATAAGAGCATGTCGTGCAACTAGTTCAAGTTGGTGTCACGGTTCCGGATGGTCCACTGGGTTCTTTCAGTGCGTTTTCGTTTTCCCTCGTGTGTTTTCCCTTGACATGTGGATGGAGCAATTATCATTTCCTATGAGATGCTCATTCGTGTTGCTCATGATGCAATCACCCCACCTGTTTCTCTTTCCCACAGTGTATATATTCTCCTTTGTGTGTAATGACTAGTTGCCTGATTGATTCATTGTTATTTCGTTGCAGTCTTGACATCTAGTCGGTGTTGTTTTGTGTGCTTTCCCAGTTTTTCCAGTGAGGATTTCCCCTTTGGATTTATTGCTCTGTGGATTATCTCCAGGACTATTGATCTCTGAACTGTTGCTTCATCTGTTGTTTACTCACCTCACTGCCATTGTTTCCTGTCTCCGCTATTCTCAGCCTGGGTGTCTCGAGCTCGCTGCCATCACTCATCTGTCAACTTTCTCATCTCTCGTGCTGGTTCTACAGTCTTCCTTCCATTTTGAATTGATCAGTGTCTCAATAAAGTCAATTATCATTTCCTTCTCTCTGCATTTGGGTCCTTCCTTAAACCACACATGACTGACATCTGCCTAATTTGACTCTTTCCTAACTCTGCATTTTATTATTTGCGTTTAGATTTTTTTTTCCTGCTGTCCATGACCTTTCAGAACCACCAGTTGAGAACCAATGATTTATAGCATTTCTCATTGGCTAGATAATTTTTTTTTTTTTTTTTGTATCATTAAAAATGTCATATAATCAAACTGAATTTTACAATCCATGCCCCTTAGAATATGTCACTGATTCATCGGTGTACAAAACTATACAGTAGATTAAAGACAAAAATATGCCATATTTGGAAATCAACAAATAAAATATTGTAGAATTTGTTCCAGAACATCGACAATTAATACTGTAGAATTAGTTCCAGGTTTAAATCTGTATTTAATAATTATTACAGACTTATTACACTTTTTAATCTATTTAAGCCATAAACAGAGAGAATTAAAGGTGGAGTAAGTAAATGGTAAGTAAGATGAAAGTAGATATTTGAACTCAACAGCAAAACAAACACACCCATCCCTTCAGAGCTCCTTCAGAAGCTCCACCCCAAATTCATGCACGCTGGAATAGAGTTGTGTGGATCGGTCCGATCCACTTTATATATTTTCCCATTTACAGAGCAAGGGCTGTGCACAAACACCAGATTTTTTTTCAGTGCACACACAGAATGGACAGGTAGTGGACCGTGAAGAGATATTTGCGTAATTTGACAAAAAGTGTATTGGATTAAAATGACTTACTCCACCTTTAAAGGTCACCTTCATCACTACTGATCCATCATTTTGGCTACAGTGTTTAAGGCATGGTTTAATAAGAACGTCAATCAAATTAAAGTTTAAAGCAAACTCCAGGAATGGTGCAGAAAACACTGCAGGAACAACATACGGAACAGCGTGTTAAAATTGCTTCTGTGAGCTCAGCAGGGCTCTGGGAAAATGGTAAATTTCAGGAGAAATTTAATAAAAAAGAAATTGGCTTAAGATTACTCAGCACTTTGCTTCTAGATTAGTCTCCCTCCTACCCTTCAAATTGCACGAGTTGCTTTCAGAGTGATACAACATTCTGACATAATTACATTGTTGAAGGTGAGGCTCAGTAGAAATGGCTCGGTGCTGACACAAGATGATTTTCCAGCGCATCCAAATTTACAGACAGCTCACTTTAAAGCCAACGCTCTTTACCATTTGAGGGACCAGTCAAATAGAAAAACCTTTTACTCTTAGACAAAAGGTTGCTGATTGCCATCCACAATTAAATCGC